>NC_089510.1:78583141-79183141 GCF_036850995.1 Saccopteryx leptura | reverse complement strand
ATTTGCATTTCTCTAATGATTAGTGATGTTGAACATTTTTTCATATACCTATTGGCCATCTGTATGTCCTTTTGGAGAAGTGTCTATTCAGTCCTTTTGCCAAATTTTTTATTGGATTATATACTTTCCTGGTGTTGAGTTTTACAAGTTCTTTACAGATTTTGGTTATTAACCCCTTATTAGATGTGTTGGGGAATATGTTCTCCCATGATGTGGGTTGCCTTTTTCTTTTGTTAATGGTGTCTTTGCTGTGCAAAAGCTTTTTCATTTGATATAGTCCCATTGGTTCATCCTATCCTTTATTTCACTGTGGAGTTAAATCTGCAAATATATTGCTGAGAAATGTCAAAGAGCTTACTGCTTATCTTTTCTTCTAAGATGAAAATGGATTCACAACTTACATTTAAGTCTGTTGTCCATTTTGAGTTTATTTTTCTGAATGGTGTTAGTTGGTGGTCTAGTTTCATTTTTTTGCATGTACATGTCCAATTATCCTAGCACTATTTGTTAAAGAGACTGTTTTTACTCCATTGTATGTTCTTACCTCCTTTGTCCAATATCAAATGGCCATAAAGGTGTCGGTTTATTTCTGGGTTCCCTGTTCTGTTCATTGATCTGTATGCCTGTTCTTATACCAATACCAACATGTTGTGAGTACAATGGCCTTGTAGTATAACTTGATATCAGGAAGAATGATACCCACTACTTTATTTTTATTTTCAAGATGGCTGAGGCTATTCATGTTCTTTTTTGGTTCCATATAAATTTTTGGAATATGTGTTTTATATCTTTGAAGTATGACATTGGTATTTTAATAGGAATTGCATTGAATTCATAAATTGCTTTGGGTAATATAGACATTTTAAAGATGTTTATTCTTCCTATCCATGAACATGGTATATGCTTCCACTTGTTTGTATCTTCTTTGATTTTTTTTATCAATGTTTTATAATTTTCCAAGTACAGGTCTATAGCCTGCATGTTCTAATTTACTACTAGGTACTTTATTTTTTTGTTGCAATAGTGAAGGGGAGTGTTTTAATTTCTCTTTCAGACAGTTCACTGTTGGTGTATATAAATGCCACTGATTTCTGAATATTAATTTTATATTCTGTCACCATGCTGAATTCATTTATCAGTTTTAGTAGTTTTTTTGACTGAGACTTTAGCATTTTCTATGTACAGTATCAAGTCCTCAGCAAATAATGATAGTTTTACTTCTTTTCCAATTTGGATGCCTTTTATTTTTTCTTCTTACCTGATTGCTGTGCTAGGACTTAATGAACTATTTTGAATAAGAGTGGTGAAAGGGGGCACCCCTATCTTGTTTCTGATCTTAAGAAAATTGCTTTTAATATTTGCCCATTGAATATGATGTTGGTTGTGGGTTTGCCATAGATGGCCTTTATCATGTTGAGGTATGTTCCCTGTATTCTCATTTTGCTGAGATTCTTGATCATAAATGCGTGGTGGATTTTACCAGATGCTTTTTCTGCATCTATTGATATTGTCATTTAGTTTTCATCTTTCCTTTTGTTTATTTGATGAATAATTTTGATTGATTTGCAAATATTGTACCAGCCTTGCCTCCCCAGAATAAATTTCACTTGATCATGATGGATGATTTATTTTATGTATTGTTGGATCTGATTTGCTAATAATTTGTTGAGAATTTTAACATCTAAGTTCATCAGGGATATTGGCCTATAGTTTTCTTTCTTTTTTTTTTTTTTTTGTAGTGTCTTTGCCTGGTTTAGAATGAGGATTATGACCACATCATAAAAGAAGTTTGGAAGTTTTCTCTCCTCTTGAATTTTTTGAAACAGCTTGAGAAGTATTGGGGTTAGTTCTTCTTTGAATATTTTGTAAAATTAGCCTGTGAAGCCATCGGGCCCAGGACTTTTTTTGTTGGGAGTTTTTGGATAGCTGTTTTAATCTCATTTGTTGTAATGAGTCTGTTTAGGTTTTCTTATTCTTCCAGATTGATTTTTGAATAATTATGTTTCAAGGAATTTATCCACTTTTTTCTAGGTCGTTCAATTTTTTGGCATACATTTCTTCATAGTATTTTCTTACAATTTTTTACAATACTGTTCTCTCAATTGTTACTTCTCCGCTCTCATTTCTAATTTTATTTATTGGAGCCTCCCTCTTTTTATTTGGTGAATCTGGTGGAAGGTTCATCACTTTTGTTTACCTTTCCAAAGAACCAGCTCTTGGTTTCATTGATCTTCTGTATTGCTTTTTTGCCTCTATATTATTTACTTCCACTCTGATCTTCATTATTTCCTTCCTTCTAGTTCCTCTGGGCTTTACTTGCTGTTCCTTTTCTAGTTCTTTTAGTTGCAGGGTTAAGTTGTTAATTTGAGCTTTTTCTTGCTTCCTACAGTATGCCTGTAATGCTATGAACTTCCCTCTCAGTAGTGCTTTTTCTGTGTCCTATAAATTTTGAGTTGTTGTATGTTCATTTTCTTTAGTTTCAAAGGAGTTTTTTATTTTTTCCTTGATCTCAATTTTAATCAACTCATTACTTAATAGCATGCTATTTAGTCTCCAAGTGTTTGAATGTTTTTTCAGTTTTCCTATTGTAGTTCATTTTTAATTTCATGCTGTTGTGATCAGAGAAGATGCTTGATATAATTTCAATCTTTTTAAATTTATTGAAAGTCATTTTTGGTCCTAACATGTGGTCTATCCTAGAGAATGTACCATGAGCACTTGCAAAGAATGTTTATTAAGCTGCTTTGGGGTGAAAAGTTCTAAAGATATCTATTAAATACAGTTGATCTAGTGTGTCATTTAAGGCTGCTGTTTTTTTGTTAGTCTTCTGTCTGGATGTTTACCCATTGATGTTCGTAAGGTATTAAATTTCCCTACTATTAGAGTATTGCTGTTCTTCTCACCCTTTTTATCCATCGTAATCAGTTTTATATATTTAGGTGCTCCTAAATTAGGTGCATATATATTTATAATAGTTATATCTTTCTGTTGTAATGCTCCTTTTCTCATTATGTAGTGACCTTCTTTATCACTAATATACCTTTGTTTTAAAGTTAATTATGTCAGATATTAGAATTGCTACTCCGAGTTTTTTTTTCCTTTCTGTTTGTGTGAAATATTTTTTCCATCCCTTTACTCTCAATTTATGTGTATTTTTTGTTCTGAGGTGGGTTTCTTGTAGACAGCATATGTATGGGTCCAGTTTTCTTATCCATGCAATTACTCTATGTCTTTTGATTGGAGCACTTAATTAATTTACATTTAAGGTTATTATTGATATGTAGTTATTTGTTGCCATTTTATTCTTTAAATCTATAATCCTCTTTTTCTCGATTTCTTTTTTTTTCTTTGCTCTTTTTACAGCAAGCCCCTTAACATTTCTTGTAGTACTGGTTTGGTTGTAATGAATTCCTTGAGTTTGTTTTTTTTTTTTTTGTCTGGGAAGCTTTTTATTTCTCCTTCAATTTTAAGTGGTAATCTTGCTGGATAAAGAAGTCTTGTTTGTAGGCTCTTGTTTTGCATTTCTTTGATTATTTCTTGCCATTTCCTTCTGGCCTCGAGTGTTTCTGTTGAAAAGTTGGATGCCATCCTTATGTGGGCTCCTCTATAAGTAATTGATTTCTTTTCTCTTGAAGCTTTTAGTATTTTTTCTTTATCTCTTAACTTTGGTATTTTAATTATGACATGTCTTGATGTAGTCCTCATTGTGTTCCTCTTTACTGGGACTTTCTGTGCTTCTTGAACTTGTGTGACTTTTTCCTTCATCAATTTAGGAAAGTTTTCAGCTATGATTTCTTCAAACAGGTTCTCTATCCCTTGATCTTTTTCTTCTTCTTCAGGAACACCTATAATGTGGATGTTATTTTTCTTCGTGTTTTTACAGCGGTCTCTTATCTTTTTCTCATACTTTTTCAGCCTTTTTTTTTTTTTTTTTTTGCTGCTGTGTCTGTGTTTTTATTTTTTTGTCCTTTAAGTTGCTGATTCAGTTCTATGCTCCATCCAGTTTGCTGTTGATTCCTTCTAGTGTAGTATTCATTTCTGATATTGTATTTTTTATTTCTGATTGATTCTTTTTGTTATTTCAATGTTCTTTTTGATGCTTGCTATATTTTTTATTTAGGTGCTCATTATGTCTATTCATTGTATTTCTAAGATCGTTAAGTATCCTGACAATCATTATTTTAATCTCTGCTTCTGGTAATTTGGTTACTTACATCTCATTCAGTTCTTTTCTGGGGATTTCTTTGTTGATTCATTTGGATTACATTTCTGTTTTCCCATTTTTTCTGTGTGCAGTTTGCAAGCTTGTTGTATTAGGGCCATTGAGGTTGGTACAAGGAAGTCGGCCCCTCCTCCAGGACTTAATTGCTCAACCTCTGCTGGTTACTTGGATTTTAGTTCTCCCTAACAATGTGAGCCACCTAAAAGTTAATTCCCCTGATCTTTGTTTGCTGAGCCTAGTGGGAAACTTCTATGATTAGGATGGGGGTAGTGAGCATATCTTGCTCTTTGGCCCCATTTGAAACTCTATCTAGGCCTTATTTTTATTTTATTTTACTTTTTGTATGGTAAGTCCACAAGAATGTGGTTGGTGTGAACTCTGAGAACCAGAAGGTGTGGTCTGCCCAGGTACTCTCCCAGGGCAGGGCGCATTTTATGTATCAGAAGGGGGAGGTATAGCTCAGGTCTCCCCGGAAACCTGAGTCACTGCTCTTCCTTTATACTTCCTCAGAAAGGCCATTCACACTGATTGGAGCTGGATAGCTTTCTGGAAGTCAATTGCCCTTATGCTAGGCCTGTGCTGGTTGGAGGAAGTGCCCCTTACCCTGCATATGGCCAACTCAGTATTGGAGAATGACTCAGAACAGGTCATCTCCCTATCACCATTTATGTCCCTGTGCCAGGATCTCCACACTCTCCTCATGCAAGACCAGTCTTCTCAGCTCTCCTTGTCCCTGGATCCCCAGGTAAGTGACTGTGAGCAAGTTTTTCTGCACTGGCCCTTTAAGGCAGCTGCAACTTCTTCACAAGTTGTTTCCTATAGACAGGAATCCCACTCTTTTCTCCACTCAATGCTGTTGGGTTGTCTCTTTTAGTTTCTGGGTCTCAAGGCTGGGGCTCCAGCCTAGGGCTGAGGAACCACACCTCTCAGTGTCTCTGTCCCCACAGTGTAAATCCCTCTGGACCTTCAGCTTCCCCTTGCTCCTGGGAGTGGGGGAGCCTCCACCATGTCCCTGCACTTCCTACTAGTCTTGTTTTGGTTTCTTCTGTGCTCCTTGGTTTTCAAGTCTTTTTCTTTTAGTCCAAAGTTGGTTTTTACATTGATTGTTCTTAAATTAATTTGTAATCCAGTTTAGTCTTAGGAGGTAGCAGTTTGTCTACTTATTCTGCTACCATCTTAGAATCATCTTATTTTGATTTTTTCAAGTTTTGTTTTCAAAGTTATTTCATGTGGGATTAAAGAAGCATTAATTGAGTTCTTATTTTGTCCTACTACTGAGGCAATGCTTTTTTGAACATTTTAGGCATGAATTAAATTTTTATACTGTGTTTGGTGGAAATAAGAACACATGCACTAGTAAGTTTTTAGATAAAGACTCAAGAAATTTTTCTACAAATCTCCAGAGCTCTTGATCTGTACAACTGTGTCTTCTATACTCTATCCTGAGAGCTGTAGCTATGTTAGTGTCTTAGCATCTCTGTGATCTCAGCTCTCCTTTTTTAACCAAGAGGAATATTAGACTATGCCTCTATTTTGTATTTCTGCAGCCAGGAAGTACTTCAGGCACTAAAGTGTACCAATCTTAGAGCTAACCTCATTTTTTCTCTATGCCTTAGGCTCACTGCCATTTATTGCCTAATATACAATATCTTTAAAACCATTCTTTCATATATTTTATTCAATTTTTTTGTTGTTTTAAGCAGAAGCATATATTTAATGCCTATTACTTCATCTTGGCTGGGCATGGAACCATAATTTTTGAATAATTTTATTAAAAGTAGTACTTATCTTTGTATTGTTATGTGGTAAAGAATTTATCTTTTTCCTATGAGGTCAGGTCTTTGTCTGAGACGTCTAGGATATAATCTCTAAGCCCTTGAAATTTCATGTCTTCTAGGAGTGTCTTTGTTTTACTGATGGCCTTGGGTCATCAGATTATCTTACAATATAATTTAGAGTGAGGGCTTCCCATGACAGAAACACCACAGTGTGATGGAGGTTGGGACTTTGGATCATGTAGTATCAATTGACTACTGGAGGGACTAAAGACTGAGATCAGCCACATGAGTTATCAAGGATGCCTGCTAAATTTGGATATCACTTGGGGTAATATAGATATTTTAACTATATTGATTCTTCCAATCCATAAACTTGAAATATTTTTTTTTATTTTATGTGTCTTTTTAATTTTCTTTAATAATGCTTTGTAATTTTCAGTATATAGATCCTTTACATTCTTTGTTAAGTTTATCCCCAGGTATTTTATTTTGTTGTTGCAACTATAGAAGGGACTTTTTTTTGTTCTATTTCTGAAGTTTCATTGTTGGCATATATGAAAGCAATAGACTTCTCTGTATTAATTTTGTATCCTGTGACCTTACTGTATTGGTTTATTGTTTCTATTTGGATGGACCTTGAGAACATTATACTGAATGAAATCAGAAAAAGATAAAAAACTGTATGATTTCACACATAGGTGGATACAAAGCTGAGATATCTCATGGACATAGATAAGAGTGAAGTGGTTGCCAGAGGGAGGGAGGTGTAAAGGAAAGGAAGGGAAATTGGGGGAAGGGTGTAAAGAGGGACAAATATAATATGACAGAAAATGATTTGACATTAAGGGACAGATATACAACATAATTGACTATTCAAATGATGGAATGATATTTGCCTGAGATTTATGTGTGCTTGTTAATCAATGTCACCCTATTAAAACTAATTTTTCTAAATAAATAAATAAATAAATAAATAAATAAATAAAAGAATGCCTGCTTGAGGAAATTCCAGAATAGTAAAATGAATTTTGTGAGGAAATTTGCATAAAGACATTTATAATGTGAAGTAACTGAAACTTAACTCTAAATCATTTTTGAGTTTTCTAAAGGACAAGACAAACAGAGAATTAGGAATCATTATAAGATACACAATGTCTATGCAATAAAACATACCCTTTCTTATACAAACTGAGATATCAGACCAATGTGTACTATGAGTTCTCAGGATGACATAATTTGTCACATTTTCTCTATTTACCATGAATAAATAATAATTTAAAAATTTTGTTGATTGCAAAGATAAAACCAATATTTTTTTTTTTTTTTTTTTTTTTTGTATTTTTCTGAAGCTGGAAACGGGAGAGACAGTCAGACAGACTCCCGCATGTGCCCGACCGGGATCCACCCGGCACGCCCACCAAGGGTGATGCTCTGGCCACCAGGGGGCGATGCTCTGCCCCTTCAGGGCATCGCTCTGCCACGACCAGAGCCACTCTAGCGCCTGGGGCAGAGGCCAAGGAGCCATCCCCAGCGCCTGGGCCATCTTTGCTCCAATGGAGCCTTGGCTGCGGGAGGGGAAGAGAGAGACAGAGAGGAAGGAGGGGGGGTGGAGAAGCAAATGGGCGCTTCTCCTATGTGCCCTGGCCGGGAATCGAACCCGGGTCCCCCGCACGCCAGGCTGACGCTCTACCGCTGAGCCAACCGGCCAGGGCCTGTAAATAATTCTTTATAAAGAAAATATTTATTTTGACTCATAAATTTTTAAAAACACTCATCAATATTCAGAAATATTCCTGAAGGAGAAAGAGTGCATATTATAGTGAAGAAATTAGTCAAGAGATAAAAATCTGAGAAAGTAAAAATAAATATTAAAAAGAACTAATAAAAATTATTAAATTAATAAAATATTTCCTTATTCTAAATCCCCAAGTTTTTTATTAATTAGAGAAATTTCCTAATATATTTGTAACTCTCAAATAGAAAAAGAATAAAAGAGAAATAAGGTGCCTACACCTAGAGCAAAACTACAACATAGAGAAAGATTTTTGTGTAGTAAGTGTAGCTTTTTTGCTCAAAAAGTATAAACTTTATATAAAGATCCCAGTAGTGGCATAAATAGTAATATTTTATAAAGATAAATATCTTTCATTGTTATTCATATTTTTATCATGATTAATATAAACAGACAAACGGAAGTGTTTTGTGCTTAGTAGCGCATATGTACTTTATAAATCTTTGTTGAAATAAATAACATTTCTTCCAATTCTTCTCCCATCATTTCTTCCAAAACAACTGTAGGCTGAGAAAAACTTAGACTGAAGTAAACAAAACAGAGATTATAAGAATGGAGAGAAAGAGAGAGAAGATATATAGAAAGTTCTTAAGAAAAATCAATAGAGTTTGACCAGGTGGTGGCACAGTGGAGAGAGCATTGGCCTGAGACACTGAGCACCCAGGTTCAAAACACTAAGGTCACCAGCTTGAGTGTAGGCTCATCCAGCTTGAGCTCAGGCTCATCAGCTTGAGCACAGGAGTGCTGGTTTTAGTGTGGGATCATAGACACAACATCATGGTTGGTGGCTTAAAGCCCAAAGTCACTTGTTTAAGCCCAAGGTCACTGGCTTGAGGCCAAGGTCATTGGCTTGAGCAAGGGGTCACTGGCTCAGCTAGAACCCCCCTCCAGGTAAAGGCACATATAAAGAAGCAATCAATAAACAATTAAAGTGATGCAACTATGAGTTGATGCTTCTCATCTCTCTCCTTTCCTGTCTGTCCCTCTCTCTCTCTCTCTCACTAAAAAAAACAAAAACAAAAAAGAAAAACAAGAGAAGAGAATGATAGTAAACTACATGTCTTTCCTTACTCAAAACTGTCTATATAGACAGATATATATATATTTGTTTTTTACACATGAGATAAATTATATACAGCTGTCTCTTGCCATATTGTGGTTCACTTTTCACAGTCTCACTGTATTGCAGATTTTAAAATTATATATAATTTTGTATCATGAATTTTTCACTATATCATGAGGTTTTGTGGTATATAGGTATTTTTATATTCATTATTTTAATTATAATTGTGTTAAAATAAGAATTTTCTAGCCTAAAAATGGAAAACAATATAAAAAATATAAAAATATTAAAACATTTAAAAATATTAAATCAAAATAAAATACATAGCATACAGCAGATCAGTGTAATGTTTCTCTTGGCTTTGCAGTACATTCATTTCATTGTCATCACCTTCATCATCATCAGTACTGCACAACTAATTCATTATCATCTTCATCATTTAACTTGTAGTATACAATACTCACTGGTGAGAACCCATATGGAATATTATATGTTGTTAAAATTACATAAGTTTAAGAGTGTAGAAAATGTTGAAGAGTAAAAGAAGTGCTTATAAGAGTGTGTAAAAGGTTAATAACAGTGTGAAAAAGGTTTATGAGTGTATGGAAGGGTTTATAAAGCCTTAAAATATATATAAATAATAAAATAAATATAAGGTCACTACTTTGCATATTTTCACTTATCACAGGGGTTCTGGAACCTAATCCCCATGATAGACAAAGGGCCACTGTATTCAGTATAAAAAGTTATATCTCACCAATATACTAATATATGCAAATTATTTGCATAAGGTATTTTGTTGTGAGAATAAATAAAACAAGATTCCTTGTTGTGACCACCCAAGGGTGAATGTATTAATGGTACTATCACTGTTGCTGGTAATACATTAATCAACTTGTATGGCCACCCTTCACTGGGACCTACAGGTACTTGAAATGTACTATTTGCACATATTAATATGACACATAGTTTTCTTATCTCCCTCATACACAAGATATATTTCACTTAGCCAAACACAGTAAATTTTTTAAAATGGGTTTATGGTATGATCAAGTCAGTCAGAAAGTAGTAAGATAATTAAGTCACTGAGCATTACAAACATACATCATAAAATCACATTTATCAAACAAAGTAAATGCCAGTCTGTTGAAAAGTGGGGTGTTAAATCTTTGCAACACAGCAATACAGGTTCTATGTTTGCTATTTAAACTTTTTAAAATTTTTCTGGAATATTTCCAAGAATGTCTCATAGGAATTCATATCTGTTGCCAAAGTATTCCATAGTGTGAGAGAGATAAAAACAGCAACACAGAAACATATGGGCAGAAGATAAAAGGAGATCAGTGAGCAGAAAAATATATTTCGTAAAATCTGTGCTGCAGTAATTTTTCTTCTCAGTTTTGTTGTTTGTTTTGCCATTTAATGCCCATACCAAACATTAAGAATGTTTCTACACAACAGCAAAAGAAAAAAATTGATTCAAACCAAAAAGAATCAATTTAGTTAATAAAATAACAACACAGACAAATAGAAATCAAGTTGTTTTATTATTTTATAATAAATTGGTTGATTTGTTTAGGTGTAATGTAGGCACAGCCTGAATGGTTAGTAACAATTCTGTTTTATTTTAAATTCAGAAATTGCTTTACCTGCAATCATGAGTATTTTTATGCTTCACATTCTATTAGGCTTTATGCAATACTTACTATCATATATTTTTTTGCTTTCTTCAAAGTGATACATCTGAAAAGTGGCTAAACTTCCATTAAGAGGTAAATGTGGGGGGAGGCAAGATATGATGGAATAGGCAGACGTTCCAACTTCTACCTCCCAGAACCAAAGTGGATTAAAACTTGATTTTAAGAACAATCATCTGGAAAAACAAACAGTGGGCTAAACCAAGAGGGATCTATAAACAATGAACACTGAAGAAGCCACACTGAGACTGGTAGTAAAAGCAGAAATGTGGAGAGGGCTGCCCAGCTTCCAGGAGTGAGTGGTAGCCCAGAGGGACTTGCGTGGTGGGAAGTGAGTTCGGTGGAGAGGAGAGGGTCCTGGGCCCTAGGAATAAAACCCCAGCCTGCAGCCCCAGGGCCTAGAAGAGGCATATGGACAGTATTTAGCTGAAAACAAGACAGGATACTGTTTGTGAGAAAGAAACAGATTTCTTAGATGCAGCATTCATCTTAAAGGGACCACGCAGAAAACCTCTTTCACAACCACTCACCTGAGGCTCCAGGGAATGGGGTAAGCTGAGAGGAGTGGAGTATCAGAAAGAGAGTGTAATCTAGGAGGCACAGGGAAAAACACTTTAAGGAAAAGCCACCCTAACTTCTGGGCTGAGTCACTCCTCAAATCTAAAGTGAATAATTTTTCTGGAACCAGCAATACCAGCAAAAAAAAAGCAGGTCTCCAAACAAGCTCCCTTGCTACAGTCAGAGCAAAGAATTGCTTCAAAGCAGGGAGCCATCATCAGGTATACATTATGTGTACTGAGGTCTGAGCTGCATCACCCCCCCCACACACACACACACACACACTGCAGAGAGCTACCTGGAGGGCAGGCAGCAGCGAGATGCAGGATCATGATCCTGTCGGTGGGGGCAGAAGCTGGGGGCTGGCTAACACCAAAGCTGTGGCTGTGGACAGGACACATGTGCGCACTCCAGGCCACGGGTGTGGAAGCCGAGGGTGGGCCATGGCTGAGGTCAGGGCATGCAGTCCCGACCATGGGGGCAGAAGCTGGCGACTAGGTGCGCAAAAGTGGATCCAAAGGCAGCTGTGGGCCGGGAGCATGAGAGCAGTCTCACTTTCAGTCCCACCAGCAGGGGCAAGGCGGAAGCTGTGAAACTGGCTGCGGCTTGCGGCTGGGTGCATGAGCTCACCCGACCTGCGAGGACAAGGATTTCAGCTATGATGCGGGAGCAGTATCTGGCCTGTGGGAACAGGGAGGAGGTGGGGGACCCGCCAAGGCTTAGAACCTGGAAGCAGGAGCACAGTCTCATCCATGCAGGTGGGGCCGTGGCTGGTGGCTAGCCAGGGCTTTAAGCCTGAATGTGTGAACACAGTCTCATCTGTGGGGCAGGGCAGATTCCAGGGGCTGGACAGGGCTTGCAGTCAGGGCAGGAAAATGCAGCCCCGCCTGTGGAGGAGAAGAGGAAGCCACAGTGAGCACAGTGGCAGGTGGACTCCGGCAAAGCCCATGCCCAAATGCCTGAGGTGGAAGCAGAGGAGGTGGCAGGGCTGCAGACAGTCCAACCTAGGAAACACAAGGCCACACCCACTGGCCTCTTGTGGCCATACCTTTCTTATACACAGACAAAATGGAAAATCAGAGAAATGCAACCCAAATGAATCAAAAAGACAAATCCCCAGAAAAAGATCTGAATGAGATGGAAATAACCAAATTACCAAATGCAGAGTTTAAAATAGTGATTGTTAGGGTGCTCAAAGATCTTAGAGCAACAATGGATGTATTATTACATAAGAAGCAACTAAATAAAGAGATAGCAAGTATCAAAAAGGACATTCAAAAATAATAAAGAACCAGTCAGAAATGACAAATACAATATCAGAAATGAAGACCAAACTAGAAAGAATTAAAAGCAGGATGGATGAAGCCGATAATAGAATCAACAATTTAGGGGACAAGATAAACAAAAGCACAGAAGCAGAACAACAAAAAGAAAAGAGGCTAAAAAGGCCTGAGAAAATTCTAAGAGAGCTCTGTGACAACATGAAGATAAACAACTTCTGCATTATAGGGGTTCCTGAAGGAGGAGAGAAATATCAAGGGATACAGAATCTGATTGAAAAAATCATAGATGAAAACTTTCTTAAATTGATGAATGAAAAAGTCATACAAGTTCAGAAAGCACAGAGACTCTCATTAAAGATGAACCCAAAGAGACACACACTAAGACACATCATAATTAAAACACAAAAATTAAGAGATAAAGAAAGAATACTAAAAGGTGTAAGATAATAGCAGTCAATTACCTACAGGGAACCCTCATAAGGAATGACACCTGACTTCTCAACAGAAACATTAGAAGTCAGAAGGGAAGGGCAAGAAATATTCAAAGTAATGCAAACCAAGAGCCTACAACCAAGACTTCTCTATCCAGCAAGACTATTGTTTAAAATTGAAGGAGAAATAAAAAGCTTCCCAGATGAAAAAAAAAATCTCAAGAAATTTATTACAACCAAACCAATGCTACAAGAAATGTTAAGGGGCCTGCTATATCCAGAACAACAGGGGGAAAATTCTAGTAAAAGAGGAATGTAGATTTAAAGAATAAAATCGCAATAAACAACTACATATCAATAATAACCTTAAATGTAAATGGATTAAATGCTTAAATAAAAAGACATAGGGTAGCTGTGTGGATAATAAAACAGGATCTGTACATATACTATCTACAAGAGACCCACCTCAAAGCAAAAGATACACATAGACTGAAAGTAAAAGGATGGAAAATAATATTTTATGCAAATGTAAATGAAAAAAAAAACCTGGGGTAGTAATACTTACATCAGACAAAATAGACTTTAAAACTAAGGCTATAGTAAGGGATAAAGAAGGTCACTGCATATGATAAAGGGAGAAATCCAACAGAAAAGTATAACAATTGTAAATATTTATGCACCTAATATAGGAGCACCTAAATATATAAAGCCGATTTTGATGGATATAAAGTTTGAGATCACCAGCAATACTATAATAGTGGGGGATTTTAATACCACACTAATATCACTGGATAAATCCTCAAGAAAGAAAATTAACAAAGAAACAGCAAAGTTATTGGACACACTAGATCAACTGGATTTAATAGATATTGTCAGAAACTTTCACCATAAAGCAGCAGAATATACATTCTTTTCAAGTGGTCATAATACATTGTCTAGGATAGACTACATGTTAGGACACAAAATGAGTCTCAATAAATTTAAGAAGACTGAAATCATATCAAGTACCTTCTTGAATCACAATGTCATGAAACTAGAAATCAACTACAATAAAAAAAAACCAAAAAACACACAAACACTTGGAAACTATTAACATGATATTAAATAGAGAAATGGTTAACAATGAGATGAAGGAAGTAATAAAAAAATTCACTTGAAACAGAAGATAACAAACATACAACAACTGAAAATTTATGGAACACAGTAAAAGACCTGAGTGGGAAGTTCAGAGCACTATAGCCATAACTTAAGAAACTAGAAAAAGCTCAAATTAACAATTTAACCCTGCATCTGAAAGAACTAGAAAAAGAACAGCAAGGAAAGCCCGAGGAATTAGAAGGAAGGAAATAATAAAGATCAGATAGGAAATAAATGACATAGAGGCTAAAAAAATTACAAAAGATCAATGAAACCAAGAGCTGGTTCTTTGAAAAGTTAACAAGTTTGATGAAGCTTTAACCACACTATTCAAGAAAGAAAGAGAGAGGGCTCAAATAAATAAATTTAGAAATGAGAATGGAGAAGTAACAACTGACACCACAGAAATACAAGGTATTGTAAGAAAATATTATGAAGATCTATATGCCAAATATTTGACAACCTAGGTAAAATGGATAAAGTCATAGAAACATACAATCCTCCAAGTTTCCATCTGGAAGAATCAGAAAACCTAAATAGACCAATCACAACAAATGAAATTGAAACAATTATCAAAAAACTCCCAAGAGACAAAAGTCCTCACAGAATGGCTTAACAGGCAAATTTCACCAAATATTCAAAGAACAATTAATACTTATCATTCTCAATCTATTTCAAAAAATTCAAGAGGGGAGGACTTTTAAGCCCCTTTTATGAGGAGAGCATGATTCTCATTCCAAAACTAGGTAAAGACAATACAAAAAAATAAAACTATAGGCCAATATCCCTGATGAACATAGATGCTAAAAATTTCAACAAAATATTAGCAAACTAGATCCAGCAATACATTAAAAAATTCATACATCAGAATCAAGTGGGATTAATTTTGGGGAGGCAAAACTGGTACAATATTGTCAAATCAATCAATGTGATTCATCACATAAACAAAAAGGATAAAAATCATATGATTATGTCAACATGTGCAGAAAAAGCATTTGATAAAATCTAGCACCCATTTATAATCAAAACTCTCAGCAAAGTGGGAATACAGGAAACATACCTCAAAATATAAAGGCCATCTATGACAAACCCACAGCCAATGTCATACTCATGAACAAAAATTAAAAGTAATTCCCATGAGATCAGGAACAAGGCAGGATGCCCCCTCTCACCACTCTTATTTAACACACTTCTGGAAGGCCTAGCCACAACAATCAGACAAAAAGAAGAAATAAAAGGCATCCAAATTGGAATAGAAGGAGTAAAATTATCAATATTTGCTGATGACATAATACAGTACATAGAAAACCCTAAAATGTCAGTCAAAAAACTACTAGACCTGATAGATAAATTTGACGAGGTGGCAGGATATAAAGTTAGTATTCAGAAATCAGTGGCATTTTTATACACCAATAAGCTGTCTGAAAGATATAAGAAAAAAATAATACCCTTTACTACTGCGACAACAAAAATAAAATAAAGTACCTAAGAGTAAATTTAACCAAGGAGGTAAAAGAGTTGTTTAGAAAATTATAAGATATTGAAAAAAGAAATCAGGAAAGATACAAACAAGTGGAAGCATATACCATGTTCATGGATAGGAAGAATAAACATCATTGAAATATCTATATTACCAAAAGCAATCTAAAGATTTAATGCAATTCCTATTCAAATACCAATAGTATACTTCAAAGATATAGAATAAATATTCCAAAAATTTATATGGAACCAAAAAAGAACTTGAATAGCCTCAGAAATCTTGAAAATGAAGAATAAAGTGGGAGGAATCATGTTTTCTGATATCAACTTATACTACAAGGCCATAGTAATCAAAACAGCTTGGCACTGACATAAGAACAGGAACACAGATCAATGGAACAGAACAGAGAACTTATAAATAAACCTACGCCTTTTAGGTCAATTGATACTTGACAAAGGAGGTAAGAGCATACAGTGGATTAAAGACAGTCTCTTTAATAAATGGTGCTAGGGAAATTGGACAAGTACTTGCAAAAAAATGAAACTAGACTACCAACTTACATCATTCATAAATATAAACTCAATATTTATAAAAGACTTAAATATAAGTTGTGAAACCTTAAACATCTTGGAAAAAAACATAGGCATTAAGTCTCCGATATCTCTTGTAGCAATGTTTTTGCCAATTTATCTCCATGAGCAAGTGAAATAAAGGACAAAATAAACAAATGGGACTATATCAAACTCAGAAGTTTTGCACAGCAAAAGACACCATGAACAAAATAAAAAGACAATGTACACAATGAGAGAACTATTTGCCAATACGTCTGATAAGGGGTTAATAACCAAAAGTTATAAAGAACTTTTAAAAAACAATACCAGGTAGGTAAATAGTCCATTTAAAAAATGGGAAAAGGACCTGAATAGACACCTCTCCAAAGAGGACATACAGATGGCCATTTGAAAAATGTTCAATGCCACTAATCATCAGAGAAATACAAATTAAAACCACAATGAGACACCACCTCACACCTGTCTGAATAACGCTTATTAACAAAACAACACACAATAAGTGCTGGTGTGGGTGTGGATAAAAGGGAACCCTCCTACACTTACTGCTGGTGGGAATGCAGACTTGTGCAACCACTGTGGAAAACAGTATGGAGTTTCCCCAAAAAATTTAAAATGGAACTACCTTTGACCCAGCTATCCCAATTTTAGGAATGCCAAATGCCTAAGAATGCCAAATCACTGATTCAAAAGAAAATATGCATTTCCATGTTTATTGTAGCATTTTTACAGTAGCCAATATCTGGAAACAGTGCAAGTGTTTGTCATTGGACAAGTGGATTAAAAAGCAGTGGTAGCCTGACCTGTGGTGGCGCAGTGGGTAAAGCGTCAATCTGGAAACGCTGAGGTTGCCGGTTCAAAGCCCTGGGCTTGCCTGGTCAAGGCACATATGGGAGTTGATGCTTCCAGCTCCTCCCCCCTTATCTCTCTCTGTCTCTCTCTCCTCTCTAAAAATGAATAAATTAAAAAAAAAAAAAAAAAAGCAGTGGTACATGTACACAATGGAATACTACACAACTGTGAAAAAGATGGAAGTCATATCTTTTGTGATGGCATGAATGGACCTGGAGATTATTATGTTAAGTGTAGTAAGCCAGGAAGAGAAAGGCAAATATCATATGATCTCACTTGTATGTGGAATCTAATAAACAAAGTGAACTGAGGAATGGAGTAGAGGCAGAGGCAGGGTCACAGTGAGCAGAAGGACAGCTGTCAGAGGGAAGAAGGATAAGGTGATGGGATCAGAGAAGGTGAAGGGATTAGTGAAATTATATATACAAAACACTGAGATCAGATAACAGGACAGCAAATCTCAAAGGGAAGAAGAGAGGGAATTAGGGGGAGGGGGCAAAAAGGGGGCAATGGTGTACAAGTTTGTGGGGGTGAGGGAGTCATATTGAGTGGGACATGTATATCCATATTAACACTATAATTTGTTTTAAAAAAGAGATAAATGCTAGTTGAGATATGGTTGAAAATCATAACTAGGTAGGCTCTTATGTGTTAGTTGTTGTGGAAAATAGATATTTATCTCAGCATAACTTTTCCTAGCTACGCTTGCTTTCTGTGTTGTAAATAATGTTAAAATTGTTATTTTAAGTTCTGTTTCCACATTTAATTTTATCCAAGAATATATTTTCAATTTTGTTTGTCTAAGCGAGGGGTAGTCAACCTTTTTATACCTACCACCCACTTTTGTATCTTTGTTAGTAGTAAAATTTTCTAACCGCCCACTGGTTCCACAGTAATGGTGATTTATATAGTAGGGAAGTAACTTTACTTTATAAAATTTATAAAGCAGAGTTACAGCAAGTTAAAGCATATAATAATAATTACTTACCAAGTATTTTATGTTGGATTTTTGCTAAGTTTGGCAGAATAAATCTTTATAAGACAACTTACTATAGTTAAATCTATCTTTTTATTTATACTTTGGTTGCTCCACTACCACCCACCATGAAAGCTGGAATGCCCACTAGTGGGTGGTAGGGACCAGGTTGACTACCACTGGTCTAAAGCTATTTTATGATATTACAAATAGTTGAACAAAGTCTTCAATCCACTGATGGGTAGTGATGTAGAATTTATTTGTTCCAATTCCAGAGATTCTAGAACAAACCTACTTACACTGTTTGTCAAATAATGCCAATACATTCTGAAATATTCTAAACATCTAAATATCAATAAAATTAAAAAATTGAACTAAAGACATTTAATTAAATAAACACGAGCTTTAACAGAAATGCACATGTTGAAAAACATGCTGGTCATAAAATATGGAGACACTAGTTGAAAAAAATTCATAATTCTCAAAAAGCAAACATGTTCACCAATATTGTTTGAATTCCACATTTAAATACACAATTTACATATTAATATTTCTAGTCAAGTCTTCAAAAGAATATTGTAAAGAATGTAACTGACATCTATGTGAATCAAGCTCATTGGGCACGACCTTAAAATGAACTGTCCTTGAAGGCAATTTTAACTTAGAAACTTAGCCAATGTGTGAGTGATTAGATATATTAAAAGAAAAAAAATATTATGTAGAATTTAAAGAAAGGAGCACACTAGCAGGAAAATAGTTTCATTTCTTAGTATTTGGGTTTTAATTTTCCAAACCTCAGGTTCAAATTGCAATTTAAAAGTTTAGAATGACCAGTCTTTTGTACTGCAAAGGGTAGAGCCTAAACAAACATCTATTGAACAATAGAATGAATATGCTAAATGCTAAGAATGCAATAAATCAAGTGGAAAAAAAACTGCCTAGTGGGTTTTTGGAATTAAAACTTGAAATACAACTGTTAATAATAGTTAGTAATCAATCATTGAATATTTTGATCCTGGTCCCATTAGTCTGGGAGATGCTTTGTAAAAGACAAAGTAAAACCATAACATGTGGCTCCCTCACCCTTCCAAAAAAGTGGAATGCTTAAGATAATATCAGAAAGGCATAAAATCTAAGCAGAGAATTTCACTTATACTATATTTTATAGAATAAGATAGCCTCATTGAGGTGGTGATATTTAAGCTGAAATCTGAAAGATTAGGAGAAAAGAACCTACCAATAATTGAGAGAAAAATCATGACAGACAAAGAAAAGTTACTAAACAATCCATTAACTTAGAATGTGCTTGATATACACCAATATCACACTGAACAGAAAGTATCTAGAGGTTAGGGTGATAAATTTATCAAGGGCAAACAGGATGGTGGGATTCAGACCATTTGAGGACTTATTAAAAAAGGAAATTGGTAGACAATGTTCATCAAGCAATTGGAGGAGGGGAATGTCATTAATATTATATATCATTATATTATTTATATATTATATCAATAAGTATGGAGTTCTTCAAGACTTCAATGTTGGAAATAAAGACAGTTGAGTCATTGGCATATAGTATTTAAATCATGAGTCCCAAGACTTAACCTACAGAGAGACTGGGATAAATGGAAAAGGCACTAAGAGTCAGAGAAAGCTGAGAAACTGATTATAACCACAAAATGGAGGAAATTTTTGATTAACAAATATTTGGTTTATTTGTTCAATAGAAAATGAAATCATAATAGTGTTTTTAACTGACTTAGTAAATGCTTTTGTGAAACTATGGGTTAGTAATCTTAACATAGAGGTTATTTTATTGAAGTTCACTGATCATTAACTTCTAATTCGGCAGTGAGGTTTTACAAATTTTTGAGCAGGATATTCAGAATTCCAAGTTTTTATTTTGTATTATTTTATTTTTTATTTTTACTTATTTATTATTATTATTTTTGTATTTTTCTGAGGTTGGAAACGGGGAGGCAGTCAGACAGACTCCCGTATGTACCCGACCGAGATCCACCTGGCAGGCCCACCAGGGTGTGATGTTCCGCCCATCTGGGGCATTTCTCTGTTGCAACCAGAGCCATTCTAGCACCTGAGGCAGAGGCCACAGAGCCTCAGCCCCGGAGCCAACCTTGTTCCAGTGAAGCCTTGGCTGTGGGAGGGGAAGAGAGAGACAGAGAGGAAGGAGAGGGGGAGGGGTGGAGAAGCAGATGGGCGCTTCTCCTGTGTGCCCTGGCCGGGAATCGAACCTGGGACTCCCGCATGCCAGGTCAACACTCTACCACTGAGCCAACCAGCCAGGGCTGTATTATTTTATATTTTAACTCTCTGCCTAGAAAATAAAATCCTTATGAATCAAAAAGCATTTACAGAAATTTGAATGTCTATTTATTGCTAATTGATTCATTTATTTTGATGTAAGTTCAAATAAGTAAAATAAATGTCAGTAACATTTTTTGAATTAAAATTTTTATTGATTAATAAAATTGATTATTTCAGATAATACAGAGTGAGACAAAATAGCATATCCAATTGTTAGGAGAATTATTTTGAGAACTATCTATTATAGACATACCAAATAGATTTGCTCTAGTAAGTGTATTTTAAAATTTAGGCTGATTTTTAAAAAGTCAGTTAAATGTTCAGATTATCAGAGTAGAAGAAAAATTAAATAATATTACAACCAATGTTAACTAATCTGCTAATTTAATTAAAATATATTTTGGACCTGTTGAATATTCTCCATCGATAAAATTTTTAAGTAATTTCTGAGTAGAACCATAAAATATGCCTTCATTTGTCTACTTTGATAGGATTGCCATATCACTCAAATATTCAAAGTATATTTTCCTTATGTCCAGTGGCTTAGTATAATTTAGAAATCATGTTGATATTCAAAACATATTTTATTTTATATAATGAGATAAGCGAATTTGGAAATAAAATTAATCTTTTGAACAGCAATACCTGAGCATGTGTTACATGCCAGGTTAGTCATATTTAGTTCTATTGTTGAGTACATTGGGTATTGTGCTTACAGAAATAAAATAGATAGAACATGAGAAATCTGATTAAGTGTTCAGTTTTTGAATACATGTTCTATGTGAACAATCTTAGATCTTTTGCCATTTCCAAGTCGGCCATGGAATGTAAGAGTTGTAAGAACTTTCCAGTCATCTATACTTACTTGCAAAGCTTATAGACTACTGTGCGGCATCATCAGAGCTGCAGTCTGCGCAGTCATCCAGAGTTGAGTATTAGCATGTAGCAACAACTTTCATGGTAGAATGCTCTCCTGTTGTTCAGTAACTAGACACAAGCAGTGGCAATTGCATCCTTATCTTATTGATTTGATTGTACAAGATTTTAGCGGTTTTTTTTTAACCTTTCCTTGATTAATTTTTACACATGTTATAGTTATCTTTTTCTAAGATCTTAGAATGGTAACTTTAGGTTATAACAAAACCAACATAGAAAATGTATTTTAATTTAATGATATAAAGATATAAGGGAGTATACAAAAATTTTAATAATTTTGCAGGTTTAATTTTGTGTATGATTTCAAATCTTTTTTACTTTTTATATTTGTGAAAGGTGAGTGCCATGTTATGTTTATATTCTAAACACATTTGTATCTTTATTTTATTTCATTGTATGTGAAGTGAATAAATATCTCTAAGGACTTGTATACTAATTATTTAAATCACACTTAACTTTAAAAAAACAAGACATGGTTCAAACTTCCAAAATTTGTTTCTAAAGCCACTCTTACCTGAGCTGTCATAGTGCAGTGGACAAAGCATTGACTTGGAATGCTGAGGTTGCTGGTTTGAAACCCTGGCTTGCTCAATCAAGGCAGATATAAGAAGCAACTACTACAAGTTGATGCTTCTTGCTTCTTTCCTACCCTTCTTTCCCTTCTGTCTCTCACTCATCTCTCTAAAATCAATAAATAAAATTTTAAGAGAAAAAAAAAACAAAACACTCTTGCATTACACTTCTGGCACTTACACCTTGCAAATGTTGGAGCCATGCCTATTTTTTTTAACGAGAAAGCTGTACATTCTAATAGGCTATATTATTTTTAAAAAATAGATAAATTTGCATGTTAGATAAACTATTTTTTATTTCTTATTTTAAAATTTTTGAGATATAGACAAGATTTTGGAGCTTCCTAGGGTTTATGTAGTCATATGTCAATAGTCATGAAATATAGAGCTCTTGCAACTATACCTAAATGTATTTATTAGCTTATGTAGCATTCAGAAAATATGGAGCTATTGTGTGCCATAAACCTATAACATTTTCATAAAAAATTTAGTTTTTTTTATGATGACTACTGTAATTGATGTAAAAAAAAAAAAAATGGCAGACCTGAACTTCAGCCTGTGTATTTGGTGTGATTCTTTCATAGAGTTACATTGAATAAGGTCTGAGTCTGGCATGAAAATTGTCATAGTAATATGAAGAAATGTTCATATTTTGTCCACATTAGTTTGCCAAAATGTGAGAAGCAGAGCATGTTGATGTATATCTACTTGTCAGTCTCTGAAGTGGCTTAGAGAATAAACAAACATGTATTCCAGATATTACAACAGCTTTTCTACCATATATATTTGACATATCTTTAGTAGAGGGCAAGAAGAAGATATTAATAAAGTGATATAATACAGTTGACCTTTGACAACATGGGTTTGAACTGCATGGGTTTATTTATATGTAAATTTTTCAATTAGTCTGTACTTTTTTAAATCCATAGTTCAGAGTACATGACAATTTATATAGAAAATTTAAACAACCCTGGATTTTGATATCTGGCAGGATTCTGGTACCAATCCACTGCAGATAGTGAGGATAGTTAAATTTTAAAGGAGTGAAAAATTATATACGGAAATTCATTGGATCAGGTGTCAGCATCCCCTGAGTTGTTCAAAGATTAACTGTATTTTATTTATTATTTTTATATTTTAGGGGTCAACTGCATTTTAGATTGAGAGACTCAGAATTTATTATCTATAATGTCTTCAGTATTAAAATTAGTGAGATGCATAATTTAGAAATGCTTATACAGATCTATTACTACACTGGGTATTTTAGTAGTCTCACCTATGATTTTCCTGAAAACAAATTCAAAAATTTTTTAAAGTTAGAAACATCTTAAAATGTTTTCTTTAGAGTGTATATATAAAACTTTATTTATTTATTTATTTATTTATTTATAACTTTTACATAGATAAAACTCATAAGCCTATTTGACTTAAATAAGAATTTAAAAAAAAAACTTTTTCATTTCCTTTTTTATAACTTTTCACTATTTATTTTGTTGAACAAATTATTTCCATTTGTCAGTGTGATATTCTTTAAATTATTAAGTATGGTTGGAAACCATTGAAAAAATATTGTTTATAATGTTTTTCCAACAGCCAAATAAAATGCAAGAAATACAGAGAGTTTATCACAGTAAGAAGCAGGGTTTTAAAAAAAAAAATGATAACAATGGAATACTACTCAGCCATGAAAAAGGAAATCTTACCTTTTGCAACAGTGTGGATGGAACTGGAAATTATTTTTGCTAAGTGAAATAGCCAGCCAGAGAAAGATAAATACCATATGATCTCACTACATGGGGAACAAAATTAACTGATGTAAAAAAAAGAAACAGAGGCATGGACAAATATAATGAATTGACAGTTATCAAAGGTGAAGGAAATGGGGAGACTGGATGAAAGAAGGTGAAGGAATTAGCCCCAAAACATATATACATGTCTCATAAACACAGACAGTAGTGTGGTGATAGCCAAGGGAAAGGTGTTAGGGGACTGGAGGAGGTGGGCAAAGTGTGGAAAAATGGGAACAAAAAGAGAAATTGCTTGGAGCGATGGGCTACTATGCAGTGTGCAGATGATGTTTTGTTGAGTTGTACACTTGAAACCTGTAAGGTTTTGTGAACCAATGTCACCCCAATATATTTAATAAAAAGATATTTCATGATAAAAAGTATTTCTAAAAATTTATTTTTAATCAAATTGAAGTGCAATCAATTCTGTTATCACCATATCAAGATTGCAGGCATTGTTAGGGAAGAATAGTCCAGACAATTCCATGTACTATTGTTACCCATATGGCCTCTTTATTTTGTCTAATGCCTTTTAACCAGTGGTGGGACTCAGCTGGCTTGCACCCGTTCAGCAGAATCGACACCTAATTTTATGTTGTGTTCAGTGAACCGGTTGTTGAAATGGCACTTGTAATCAGGGTTCTCTCTAAGGTGGGCACCTGGGCAGCCGCCCAATGAGGAAATCACAAATTTACATTCGAAAGGAATGGGATCCTACTTCTACAGAGAAAGAATGGTTAAGGATAAATCACACAGTAAATGATGCTTGAATAAAGTGAAGAAAATTGCAAGTGAGGATGCCAATCAAGAAGTAATATAAAAATACCTTAAGTAACAGTTTTATTGTTTTTTGACAGGTATTATTTAATATTTTCTCATTAATATTGTAAGACTTTCTTGTAACATAATCTAGTTTCATGTACCTCTGTTATTGTTCTTATTTAAGTATTAAAAGCATGAAATAAACTACCTTTCAGTATATCATTTGTTTATACTTAAAACGGTTATTAGGGCAAAGAATCAGATGTTAAATTATTTGAATTCCACCACTGCTTTTAACTTTTATCAGCTATGGCCCAGAAATCAAAATTTTTCCAAACTTATTAATTTCTTTAACATCTACGTATTTTCTAGCAGTTGTACTTTGCAACAGTGCCTCATACTATTTTTTTTTTTTTTTTTTTTTTTGTGATAGAGACAGGCAGGAAATGAGAAAGACAGGAAGCATCAATTCTTTATTGCAGCACCTTAGTTGGTCATTGCTTGCTTTTTTATATGTGCTTTGACCAGGGCTACAGCAGAGCAAGTGACCCCTTGCTCAAGCTAGCAACATTGGACTTCAAGAGAGCTACCTTTGGGCTCAAGCCAGCGACCATGGGGTCATGTCTAGGATCCCACACTTAAGCCAACAACCCCATGCTCAAGTTGGACGAGCTCATGGTTGCCGGCGACCTCGGGCTTTTGAACTTGGGTCCTCTGTGTCCTGGTCCAACATTCTAACCACTACGCCACCACCTGGTCAGGCAATGCCTCATACTCTTATATCAAGTATATCATAGCTATAAGTATTGTGTATATCCTTTTCACTTCATGATTTAAAGATTATTGTTCTCCAATAGAATGTTTATAAAATATTACATGATTGAATCTCTAAAAAATATATATAAAAAGTAAAGTCAACTTTGTATAAGGCTGATTCTCAGAATGAGATTGATTAAATAAAGATTCCATGCTATTAAAATGAAGAACATTTCTGAAAATTGATACCCACTATTTTAATAGCTACCAGAGGATGTTGTTCTCTCTCTAATGTCCACATGAATATGAGATTTAGTGAATTCCAGTGGGCTTACCATGGGGAAATGATGGACCCATGATCAATCCAGGCTGTATTACCTAGAGAAAGCATTTTCTTTTTAGGAGGCATACTGTACTGAGTTTCACTTTCAGTACATGGAAGCTAGCCTGTCATAGGTGGGGGTGGAGGGTTCTGAAACCTGATTGGTTCCTTTAGCTTAACTTACTATCATCATTCACCTCTACGCTACAAAAAAGCTTTTATTTTTTTTAAGGGGGGAAAAAGAATGTCCAGTTGGCTATAAAGTTATGAGAATATTTTTAAGCAAAGAATATTTATAGTAGAGCCTTTGCCAATGTCCTTTATTCAAAATACTAAGACCACATCTGTAGTTGATTTGGGGTATATTACTATTGCACCAATTAGATTAAATTTTGTTGAGAGAGAAAGATCATATATATGATCTATATATGACATAGAAATGTAAGTCCTGGCTGGTTGGCTGAGTGATAGAGCATCAGCCCAGCGTATGAAAGTCCTGGGCTTGATTCCCTGCCAGGACACGCATGAGAAGTAAATGTCTGCTTTACTACCCTTTCCCCCCATTTTTCCCTCCTCTCCTACAGCCATGGCTCTAATAAATAGGTTGACCCCAGAGTCTGAGAATGGCTCCATGGCCTGCCTCAGATGCTAGAATGACTTGGTTGCTGAGCAACAAAGCAGTGGCCTCAGCCTCAGACAGTTGCTCTGTGGATCCTGGTTGGAGGCACATGCAGGAGTCTATCCCTCCACCTCCCTGCCTCTCACTTGATTTAAAAAAAAAAAAGAAAAAAAGAGACTGACCTGTGGTGGCACAGTGGATAAAGCATGGACCTGGAAATGCTGAGGTCACTGGTTCGAAACCCTGGGCTTGCCTGGTCAAGGCACATATGGGATTTGATGCTTCCAGCTCCTCCCCCTTCTCTCTCTCTGTCTCTTCTCTCTCTCGCTCTCTCTCTTTCTCTCTGTCTCTCCCTCTTCTCTCTAAAATGAATAAATTTAAATAAATAAATAAATAAATAAAAATTATACAAAGAAACATGTTATTTCAATTCAGTGCTTTGAAATCAATCAAGGTATTAAAGGATTGAAGATATTTATTATACCTGATATTCCACATACTGAGTTTAGTCCTGGCTAAGTCTGTTTAACTATCTATCATCTATCTATCTATCTATCTATCTATCTATCTATCTATCTATCTATCATCTATCTATCTATCTATCATCTATCATCATCTATCTATCATTCTCATCTATTTATTATATAACTTAGTGATGACTTTCAACTTTTTTTTTTTTATCTCAAGACATACATAAACTAATTACTAAAATTGTGCAGCACACCAAAAAATATATTTTTTGCAGATATGACAAAAAAATAGGTATATTTTTGATTCATTCATATTGTTGGTTTGGCTTTCATTTTTTAATTTAACAATCTAAGGGAAAAGAGGTCAGTACCCCCGACTAAATAATCAGATATTGCAAGTTTTAAAATATCTTGTGGCACAACTATTGAAAATCATTGATCTTACCCTGGCCAGTTGGCTCAGTGGTAGAGAGTAAGCCTAGCTTGGGGAAATCCCAGTCAATTCCTGGTCAGGGCACATAAGAAAAGCAACCATCTGCTTCTCCATTCCTCTCCTCCTCGTCTCTCTCTTCCTCTGCTGCAGCAGCCATGGCTCAAATGGCTTGAGCAAATTGGCTCTGAGCATTCAGGATGGCTCTATGGCCTTGCCTAAGACACTGAAATAGCTTGGTTGTTGAGCAACAGAACAATGGCCCCAGTTAGGCAGAGCATCACCCCCTAGTGGACTAGCTGGGTAGATCCTGATTGGGGTGCATGCGAGAGTCTGTCTTTCAGACTCTCTGATTCTCACTTAATTAAAAAAAAAGAAAGAAAATGGTTGATCTACCTACCTAATTATCTGTAATGATTTTGATTTAAAATATGAAAGAACTCAGAGAATGAACTCAAAAACATAATCCCTTTTATGCTTGCAACAACAGAAAATACCTAGGAATTAACAAAGAATGTAAAGGACCTATATAATGAAAATTACAAAACGTTAAGGAAAATAAAAAAAGTTACAATGAAATGAGAAAAAAAAATTCTTGTTCTTGGAAAAGAAGAATAAATATAGTGAAAATGACCATATTACCCAAAGCAATATACAAATTTAATGCAATTTCCATCAAAACTCCAATGTCATTTTTTAAAGGAATAGAACAAAATATCATCAGGTTTTAGGGGAGATATAAAAAAACCCAAATAGCTAAGGTAATCCTAAAGAAAAAGAACAAATCTGGGAGCATCACAATACCTGATTTCAAATTACAATATATTATAGAGCCACGATAATCAGAACAGCATGGTATTGGCAGAAAAATAGACACTCAGACCAATGGAACAGAATAGAGTGGCCAGAAATAAAATCATATATATATGGTCAAATCATCTTTGATAAAGGAGCCAACAACACACAATGGAAAAAAGAAAGCCTCTTCAATAAATGGTGCTGGGAAAACTGGTGAGCCACATTTAAAAAGAATGAAACTTGACTACAGTTTGCCTTTTTATACCAAAATTAATTCAAAATAGATCAAAGACCTAAAGATAAGACTTGAAACAATAAATTACATAGAAGAAAACATAGGTACTAAGCTCATGGACCTTGGCCATAAAGAACATTTTATGAGTTTGACTCCAAAGGCAAGGGAAGTGAAGGCAAAGATAAATGAATGGGACTACTTCAGACTAAGAAGCTTTTACACACCAAAAGAAACTGACAACAAAACAGACAGCCGACTAAATGGGAGATGATATTTCAAACAACAGCACAGATAAGGGCCTAATATCCAAAATATACAAAGAGCTCACAAAACTCAACAACAAATAAGCAAACAATCCAATAAAAAAAAATGGGAAGAGGATATGAACAGACACTTCTCTCAGGAAGAAATACAAATGGCCAAAAGATAAATGAAAAGATGCTCATCTTCACTAGCTATTAAAGAAAAGCAAATCAAAACTACAATGAGCCTTTTCAGGTGGTGGCGCAGTGGATAGAGCATCGGACTGGGCCACGGAGGACCCAGATTCGAGACCCCAAGGTCGCCAGCTTGAGCGTGGGCTCATCTGGCTTGCAAAAAAAACTCACCAGCTTAAATCCAAGGTCGTTGGCTCGAGCAAGGGGTTACTCTGTCTGCTGAAGGCCTGTGGTCATGGCACATGTGAGAAAGCAATCAATGAACAACTAAGGTGTCACAACGAGAAACTGATGATTGATGCTTCTCATCTCTCACTATTCCTGTCTGTCTGTCCCTATCTATTCTTCTCTCTGACTCTTTCTCTGTTCCTTTAAAAAAATAAAATAAAATAGACTACAATGAGATAACACTTCACACCTGTTAGATCAGTGGTTATCAACAAGACAGGTAACAACAAGTGTTGGAGAGGCTGTGGAGAAGAAGGGACCCTCATCTACTGTTGGTGGAAATGTAAAGTAGTACAACCATTATGAAAAAAAGTATGGGGGTTCCTTCAAATGTTAAGAATAGAACTACCATATGACCCAGCAATTCCTCTACTGGGTATATACCCCCCCAAAACTCAAAAATATTGGTACATAAAGACACATGCAGCCCCATGTTCAATCGCAGCATTGTTCACAGTGGCCAAGATATGGAAACAACCAAAAAGCCCTTCAATAGAAGATTGGATAAAGAAATTATGTACATATATACTATGAAATACTTTTCAGCCATAAGAAATGATGACATAAGGTAATTTACGACAATGTGGATGGACTTTGATAAAATTATACTGAGTGAAATAAGTAAATCAGAAAAAACTAAAAACTATATGATTCCATACATAAGTGGGACATAAAAATGAGACTCAGGGACATGTACAAGAGTGTGGTGGTTACTGGGGGTGGGGAGGGAAAGGGAGGGAGTGGGAGGAGATGAGGGACACAAAGAAAACCAAATAAACAGTGATGGAGGACAAATTGACTTTGGGTAATGGGTATACAACATAATAAAATGTCAAAATGATCTGGAGATGTTTTCTCTGAATCTATGTACTCTAATTGATCAATGTCTCCCCGTTAAAATTAATTGTCTAAATAAAATTAAAAAATAAAATAAAATAAAATATGGAAAAACTTTCTGATAGCTTTTACAGACAAATCTTGTAGATTATTAGTGATTAAAATAATCATAATAATTTTGTGTATCTTTAAAATATGCTATATCATAAATACCTTAAAACCTTTGTCTCTTTGTTTGCTCTGATTTCTGGAACAGGAAAATCACTGCATTATAACTCTGTTTTTACATTAATAATTGTTTCTGAGATTATAAAACATAAATATAGAAGACATTAATTTTAAAATTCTAATTGAGTTAGAGTATCTATTAAGAAGCCTAATTAGGAAAAACCTAAACAACCTGACAAAGAAAAAAAATAGTAACCTACAGTTGCTGTAGGGGGCTAGGTAGCTGACAGTGATTAATCTGGACATTCCTCGTTTACCTCTGTAGGTATAGCTAATTAAAGACAAGCTGGAGGCAAATTTATCTTCTCATTCTATATCATCATAAGGCAGATCTCATTATTTTTATTGTCCCTACCTCCTGGTTCACTAAAGTTGTTATTACTGTAATCTTTTCAAAGTTAAAAAAATCATACTTCTAGGCTGATAGATAAAATTTTAGTTTTTAAATATACATGGCATATTTAAAAATATCCACTAGTCTTACCAATAGAAAGCTTATTATCAATTATTCAAAAATATAAAAAACTGAATTAGGAGATCACTAAAAAATAGCATCCCAAGAAGTGTCTATGATTCTGAAATACTGAAATAAATAACTCTAAATGTAGAGAAAAACTTCTATAAAGCAGGATATTGTCTATAAAAGGCAGATTTTAAGAATTTATTCCATATACAGTGCAGATAGGATCATATTGAAACAAACAGCAAATATCTACTCACAACTGGACTTCCTGAGAGCTCTCTGCTTTACCCACAGGATATACACAGAGCCAATTTGGCTGAAGTGCTCTACGCCTAGCATTTTCTTTTTGACAGTGTGTTTGGTTGCTGATACTAAAGACAGGCTAAAAGAAATGCCATTTTCCTTAGAGAAGCACACTAGCATGTATAAGCAATGGCATTTTGGTGCTCAAAAGTGACCTGATCAGAAGCAAAGCACCCCAGGGTCAAATATGTTGTACAGAGATACACTGTAGAATTAGGCATCTGAAACATGTATAATTATGTCAACTGGTGTCACCCCAATAAAATTTTTGAAAAATGTTTTGTAATTGAATGAAGCTAAAACGGTCCCCTAAAGCATCTACTATAGAAGATGGATCAAAGACTAAAAAATATCTCAAATTCATATACAAAAACTCTACCCATGTATAGTGGTTTCCTTAGACCTCACAAAGAGATTAAATAGAAAAGAAAATTTCTACTCCTGAGATGGTACAGTCTATATTCTCACCTAACTGGTGACTGGATTATGGACCTGAAAAATGGCTCTTATAGTAAATAGTCAATTAACCATACAGGTTAAGGAAAAAGACTACAACAAAGAGATGAAGGTCATTGATACAGTGAGAAAGCTTGGTCTAATATATCTACAGTAAATTCTGAGTTATATAAACAAAGTACAATGAATAATTCTTTTTATTAGCCCTAGAACACTACCAAATTTTTGTTATATTACTTTCACATAACCAAAAACTCAATACATTTGAAAAATCACCCATTTAAGTTACATATTCTGGCCAAAGTGAAAACAAAATAGAAATATTTTAAAATTTATATTGAATTTATTGGGCTGACTTTGTTTAATAAAATTATACAGGTTTCAGGTGTACAATTCTATTATACATCATCTGTAAATTGTATTGTATGTTCGCCACCATATTAAACATTGCAATCCACACATATAAAAATTCACTTTTAAAATTTCTCTTAAATATAACTTATTTAGGTATTAAATTTGATGAAAGCATTACATTTAATAATGTATGGGAGAGAGACAAATCTAAAATTAGAATAAACAATCAGCTTTAGTCTACTTATCACCCATGGAAGAAAACATATTGAACTAAAAATATTTATAAATATAAATATGGCTAGATTATAAAAGATTAAATCAATAAATGAATTCAGGAATAGGGTGAACTTGAAAGAGTAGGATTAATAAATGTATCTAGGAACATTTAAATGGCCAATATAAAACATACACATACACACACACAAATCTGTCAAATTTCATCAATAAAATAGAGAAAAAAATTGAGAATGAAAAAGTATAAAACTTCAAAATAAGTGCAATAAAAATATCTTAGAAATTTAATTTTTACTTTTGCTAATATGGAAGAGCAGATACCTGCTCCCCTGCACAGCATTGTCCTTTTGCAAAGTAGATGTAGACTCTGATAAAATTACAGTAAATATATATATATTTTGTATTTATTGATTTTAGAGAAACAGAGAGAGGAAAGGAGAGAGAGAAGCATTTATTTGTTGTTCCACTTAGTTGTACAGTTATTGGCTGCTTTCTGTATGGGTCCTGACCAGGATCAAAGTCACAACCTTGGTGTTTTGGAATGATGCTCTAACTGAGCTAACTGGCGAGGGTGAGCAAACATATATGTCAACCCTTATCTAGACTTTCTAGAAACTAATGAAACTCCCACACACACTAAAAAGAGAAAGAATATAAAGCTATATGTGAAACAAGAAGTACTGAAGATTAAAACCACTTGAAAGATGAGTTTGCTTATTAGGCACATGACTGCATTTGAACTAAAATGGAATCCTATGCTTTGTGTCCTTGGGAAAAGTTGGAGTCCAATCCTAGACTCTTTTATATTTGGAAATTTAAAGATGAAAAGTAGTCAGTAGCATGTCAGGAGAAAAAACAAAATCCTTGCTGGAAGAAGATTAATTAAGATCTTCTGGATTATCACAAAATAAAACTCATAATTTTAAAAAATGCCTGAAATACCAAAAAAAAAAAAAAAACCCACTTTAAGTGACTATCACTAATTAAAATGTAAATGTTACAACTTTCATGGAAATAAGTTTGACTTTATTTATCAAAACTGCAAGCCTGACCTGTGGTGGCACAGTGGATAAAGCGTCGACCTGGAAATGCTGAGGTCGCCGGTTCAAAACCCTGGGCTTGCCTGGTCAAGGCACATATGGGAGTTGATGCTTCCAGCTCCTCCCCCCTTCTCTCTCTCTCTCTGTCTCTCCTCTCTCTCCCTCTCTGTCTCTCTCTCTCTCCTCTCTAAAAATGAATAAATAAAATAAATTAAAAAAAAAAAAAGAGTTTAAAAAAAAAAAAAAAACTGCATATGCATGTATCTTTTACTCATTCTAGGTCTAGCAATCTATATTAGATAAACTGGCAAAAATACACAACACATGCACAGAATATGAATAGTAGTTTTATTTATAATTACTAAAGAATGAAACTATTCACATTTTATCAATATGGATGGGCATAATAAAATCTGGTTTATCTGTAAATGAAATTTTTGAGTATATAAAAAGGATAGATGATAATCTTTATATATTGCTATAGAGTAATTGCTGGAATACTTTTTTGGTGGAAAAAAAAACACCCCTAAAATGCAAAACAATATTTATAGGATACTTCATACAAAAACACCTTTTTTGTTTGAAAGAGAAATATCTGTTTGTGTTTATGTATTTGCCATGTGTCTGTCTGTTTTGATTTGCTTGTATTTTCTAAAAATACGATGGTAGAATAAGCAGAAAACGGGCAAATATATAGTGATATGCAAAGTGAGAAAATGGGGAGGTGAGACTTCTGTGAATTTACCATGTTTTTAGAATAGTTTAAATGTATTTTATGTAATTAAAAATAAATTTATAAAAAAATAAAACAATGCCTAAAATTGAAAATAAATAGAAAGAAAACCAATTTTTTTTCTCTCTCTGAAGCTGGAAACGGGGAGAGACAGACAGACTCCCGCATGCGCCCGACCGGGATCCACCCAGCACGCCCACCAGGGGGCGATGCTCTGCCCACCAGGGGGCGATGCTCTGCCCCTCCGGGGCGTCGCTCTGCCGGGACCAGAGCCACTCTAATGCCTGGGGCAGAGGCCAAGGAGCCATCCCCAGTGCCCGGGCCATCTTTGCTCCAATGGAGCCTCGCTGCGGGAGGGGAAGAGAGAGACAGAGAGGAAGGAGAGGGGGAGGGGTGGAGAAGCAGATGGGTGCTTCTCCTGTGTGCCCTGGCCAGGAATTGAACCCGGGACTTCTGCACGCCAGGCCGACGCTCTACCACTGAGCCAACCGGCCAGGGCCTGAAAGAAAACCAATTTGATTCTCATTGATTTCTATAGTAAAATAACTGCCTTTATTTTTATTTTTTGGTAATATATGTCTTAATTTTTGGAGAAGAGAAAGTATTTCAAATGCTCTGACTCTCAAATTAGAACTCATTCCTTTACTGTACAATGTATTTCTTGTCATTATTTCATTGTTTCTGGAATTGAAATGTCTGAGCCATAGAAAGGTAACCAAGGACAATGTGATTTCACAAAATAAATTCACAAAGCAAGCAACACCGTCTATAGAGTTTAAAGTTTAATAAGGTTAGTTAGAAAGATATTATGAAGGAGTATATTACTAGTATTAATATTCAGCCCTTTGAAAAAATAAAATTCTCTTTTTAGCATTGATATTTTTATTAATTTTTTCAATGTATGAAAAGATTTTGCTAATTACATATAAAACTCAAAAATTATATTTAGAGATTTATGCTTTTTTTTGATGCCTTTGAAATCATTGAACTAACCCTGGCTGGTTGGCTCAGTGTTAGAGCATCGACCTGGTTTGTGGATATCCCAGGTTTGATTCCCGGTCAGGGCACACAGGAGAAATGCCCATCTGCTTCTCCACCCCTACCCCTCTTGCTTTTCTCTCTCTCTACCCCTCTTGCAGCCATGGCTCAATTGGCATAACTTGGCCTCATAGGCTGAGAATGGCTCCAGGACCTCTCCCTCAGGTGCTAAGAAGAGCTCAGTTGCTGAGTAACGAAGTAATGGGCCAAATGGGCAGAGCATCACCCCCTCCTGTGCTTGCCAGGTTGATCCTGGTCAAGGTGCATGTGGCAGTCTGTCTCTCTTCCTCCCCTTCTCTCACTGAATAAAAAAAAGAAAAAGAAAAAAATTATTAAATTGTGCCCTTTTTACCTAGGAAGTTAGATAATAATTTTCTATATTATGGCTGTCTTTTCTACAAAAATTCTCATTAAAAAATAGATTTAGAAACTTAGGCTACCTGGAAATCTATCAACGTCTCACTCACTGGAACTATATAACACAATTGCCCAATGGAATTTAGCTGATTGCTTAAACATAAGATTAAGTAAATGTAAAACAAAAGCAATAGAAACTGTTTGATATCCTCTATAAGGGCTCTCCAAATACCATACCACTTGTGAGAACACTTTGTAAAAGCTACTTAAGGAACTGTATCTTGAAAATGCAAATTACTAAAAATTCTCCTTTGGAAGAAAAGGAGTAAGTGCACTTGAATAAATATATGTAAGCAAAGAGGGCATAAAACACAAAGAAGGAAAGAAACGTCCTCCGATTCCTATATATTAGCAGAGAGACAGGTTGTACCCTGGCTCACAAAGGCCTTGAGAATCTGAAAAGAGACTCTTGTGAAGAAGTCTGCAGGACTGCGGCCCCTGCTCAGGCCTCTGGTAAGTTTCCGAAAAGGAGTTTGCATGATGAAATGATGTGTGTACTTTCCTTAAGCCTGAACTCAATGGGGAGAATTCCAGAGGCAAAAGATGTTCTTTTAACCTGTAAGCCACAAGAACATAAGGGGAAGAACTGAGATTGTTACATGCAAAATAGGTTTTTATTATTTATAAAAGTAAAAACCCTCGTTTAGACCCTCATTTAGAATTTCTTTAAAAGCTCGTATGAAAGAAACTCTGCATGGATGGTATTAGCTGCAGCTTTTGGTAATGTTTTAAGATAAATTATTGATCCTAGATGAGCCCCATACTGAATAAAAATGGAAAGCAGAATAGAGCTGGAGAAAAAGGAAAAGAAACAATGGACTTAGAGGGAAATTGCTGGTAAATTATATTGGTCTCTCTCGCACTTGAGAAGATACAAGCAGCTCAAAACTTGTTATACCTACACTTTACATGAATGATTCATTGTTAAAGAAAGATGTCTGCAGAAAAATACAGGAATAATTAGATAGCAAAGAAAGATGGAAGAGGCCAGGTATGGCTTACATTAGCAAAAATAACAGTATTATAATAGAATTTATTTATCATTGAGTGTTCATCACGCACTTTGCATATATAAGAAATGTACTTCACATAAACAAGGCACTTTGAATATATAAGATATTTCTTGGCCCTGGCCTGTTGGCTCAGTGATAGAGTGCCAGCCTGGCATGTGGATGTCACAATTGGATTCCCAGCTAGGGCACACAGGAGAAGCACCCATCTGCTTCTTCACTCCTCCCTCTCTCGCTTCTCTCTATATGTATCTCTCTCTCTTCTCTCCCCTCCTGCAACCTTGGCTTGATTAGAGAGAGTTGGCCCCAGATGTTGAGGATGGCTCCATGGCCTTCACCTCAGGTTCTAAAAAATGGCTCCAGTTACAAAGGAGCAATGGCCCCAAATGGGCAAATCATCACCCCATCAGGGTCTTGCCAGCTGGATTCTGGGGCAATGCAGGAGTCTGTCTCTCTGCCTCCACTTTTCTTACTAAAAAGAAAAGAAGACATTTCTTATAAATAAGCAATGTATTTATTATCTTCATTCTATAGCTGATGAAGCTGAGGATGGGGGATGGTTCTCACTTATCTCTACACACAACTGCAAAACATCAGAGAGAGTGCTTAAACCTAACTAATTTGACTTTGGAGTTTAAAAGTTTAGTCTACCACGTCACTGATCTTCAAGCTCTGTATTAGCTCTTGCATAAAGAATTTGATTAACACACACCAAATTGTTTTAGCCTAAGAGATTTGTGCACACAACACAAAAATGACTTAAAAACACAATGTACCCAGCAATCTCCTTTCTGTGTGCATAATGAAAAGAAACATGAGCATAAGTGTACTAAAAAAATGTACCAGCATGTTCATAGTATACTGTTTTGACAAAAACTAAAAAATTACTCAAATTGTTATCAATTATTAAATAGATAAATAAACTGTGGTGTATTTACACAATGGAATACTATCAGATGATAAGAATGGATGAACTATAGCTCTACACAACAATATGAATGAATATCACCATCAAAATGCTGAGCAGAATAAACACTACATCCTGTAGGCCTCCATTTTATATATATAAATGTAAGAGCATACAAAATCATCTATAGTGATACAAATTAGGATAGCAGTTACCTTTCCAGTTAGCAATACCTGGAAAAAACTACATGGATGCCTCTGGAGTTCTGCTAATATGCTGCTTCTAGATCTGAATGCAGGTTTTCCAATGCATATTCAATTTTAGAAAATTAATTAACTTGTTTATTCTTTTGTATACATGGTATATATTAATTAAATGGTTTTTAAAAGTCACAGTGTACTGTTACTTTATTAACATTAGTTAACAGATATTTCATTTGAAATTTTTCCTCTGTCAGATCAGTAAACTATATCTTCAACACATTCTTAATTTCATACTTAAAAAGATATTTGAGCCTGACCAGGAGGTGGTGTAGTGCAGAGAGCATCGGATTGGGATGAGGAGGACCAAGGTTCGAGACCCCAAGATTGCCAGCTTGAGCATGGGCTCATCTGGTTTGAGCAAAGCTCACCAGCTTGGACCCTTGAGCAAGGGGTTACTCTCTCTGCTGTGGCCCCACGGTCAAGGCACATATGAGAAAGCAATCAATGATCAAGTAAAGTGCCACAATGAAAAGTTGATGATTGATGCTTCTCATCTCTCTTCGTTCCTGTCTGTCCCTATCTATCCTTCTCTCTGACTCTCTCTGTCTCTGTAAAAAAAAAAAGTCTAAAAAGATATTTGAGCCTGGCCAGGCAGTGGTTCAGTGGATAGAGCATTAGACTGGGATGCAGAGGACCCAAGTTTGAAACCCCAAAGATGCTGGTTTGAGCGCGAGCTCATTAGGTTTGAGCACAGCTCACCAGCTTGAACCCAAGGTCTCTGGCTTGAGCAAGGGGTCACTCACTCTGCTGTAGCACTCCCCCCCAACGGTCAAGGCACATATGAGAAAGCAATCAGTGAACAATTAATGTGCTGCAAGAATTGATGCTTCTCATCTCTCTCCCTCTCTCTTTCTGTCTGCCTGTCTCTGTCTGTCCCTCTCTCTGTCTCTGACACACACGCCAACCCACAGACACACACACACACACACACACACACACACACACAAGATATTTGAATTTTATTTAAACTTAAAAAGAGAAGGAAGTTTGCCATTTATGACATCATGGATGAACCTAGAGGACATTTTATGCTAAATGAAACCAGCCAGATAGGGAAAGACAAATACTACATGACCTCCATATGTAGACTCTAAAGATAATCTAATTCAGAGTGATGTGAAGCAGAGAAGTGATTCCCAGGGTTGGGAAGTGGAGGGAATAGGGAGAATCTCTTACTTTTTCAAAGAAATTTTCTTATCTTGCTACCCTCAAAGTTTGACTTTTCTTTACTTCCTTCTATCTTTCCCTCAGCTTAAAGCATACATTTAAGTTTTTCCATAAATATAAGAAAAAAATGTAGCACTTCCAAATCAACTTTGGACAAACTATCTCACATCTCTTCTCTTCATTTTATAGTCAGGTTAATACAAATTATACTCACTCTTTCTCCTGTCTCTCTTTTTATGCTTTAACCCACTGAAATCAGGCTCTTATCTATGACTATCTTTTAAAACATTTCGGACAAAGTTCTTCAGTGACTTCTTCATTAATTATTCTATCCTCATGTATACATATCTGCTGACCTTTGATATTAATATCTTTCTTTCTATGAAATCTGTCCTTCAGCATTTGAGTTAGCAGTCCCTGCCATCCCATCATTCTTATATTTCTCTAATAATTTCTTCTTATGCTTTCTTTTAAGTAGTTGCTTCTTCCAGCTCCCTCTTATATGGTGCTGGATATAAGCATCCTGCTCATAGTCTATTTTATTCTCACTTTGAACAATCTTAGACCATGGCAACCACATTTATGAATTCAATTACTACATGCTAATGATATCCAAGTCAAAGAGTTTAGGCCCTGAAGACAGGATACTTGTGAGGAACTAGTCATTGTTGTTGCTATCCGGTTGTCCGCTAAGGGAAAAGAAAATACATTTCTTCTTACTTGTCTGCTTTTTTCCTTGCATCCTAACTCAGTTACGACCACAGGTTCACCATATTTCTGAGCTAAAAATATGTGTGTTTGTCTTGAATTTATTTTCTTATTCATTTACCCCTATATTTTTCCACTGGCAAGTCCTACAGATTCTAATGATATGATTTATATAAGAATCTTCCCCCTGCATCTTTACTATTGGAATGTTGTTTGCAATTTGCATCATTTCTCACTGAGCCTATTGCTCTGACTTTCCAACTCACCTTAATCCTCCATCTGCACACAGCTGCTGATCTTGCTTTCCTGATAATGTAGATCAGATCCCATGATTGCCATGATTGAGCCCTTAAAATGGTTCTCCTGTCCATAGATCATCCCACCAACAATTCTTGCTCCATATTTTGTCATACCTTTTTCTTCATGTGCCTATAACTTGCAGTAAACTGAACTAATTACAGTTACTTTAATGTACCATGTTGTTTTATACTGCTGTGTATTTATCTCCACTGAACCAAGAATACTCATTGTTTCTACTTGCTTAGTTCTCTGACATCTTTGAACAGATCTATTGGGAAATATTATGTAATTGCTCCCTGTGTCCCTAATATTATTGTAAGACTAGTTCCAAAATTTTATATTCCCAAACAAGCAACTATCAACATCCATGCACACCAGTTTGTATTTTACACAATCTGCTCCTAAGGCAACTAAATGCTTAGGATGGCACCTCTCACCTCAGCTATGTGGTTGACCATCTCTGTCCATTTATATGCTAATTCAAATGGGAAGCAATATGATGTAGTGATGATAATTATTCCAGAAGACTGTGTGCCTAATAACACAAGCACATAATTTAATATTGTAATTCAGTGACCAGCAGTAAAATTAGACGCCTTGTGTTGTTTTGCAAATTTGTTGATTATTTCCTTAAGAAAATAGTGTCAAACATTGACTTCTCAGTGAAGGGGCAGCAAAATCTTAAAATTTGTTCTGGCTCATTGGGTTTCTTAGTTAGACACACAATGGTAGAGTAAGTTAAATAACTATGAAACAAGCAAAAAATAAGTGGTGGGAAATAATGTAAAAATCTGCCCTCTCAGCACAGAACATAGTATTCATAAGTGAAAGAGCTACTCTTTCATTAGATTAACTAAAAGAGTGATTATTTTGGTTTTAAAAAAATGTTTTAATAAAAATCCATGATAAAAGCATTTAATGAGTAATTATTACAACACTAATGTACTAATATTTTGTTAAATAACTTCATAAACATCAAATTGATTTTAAAATCTTCCTATGCATAAATTTCATTATCATCATTTATCATTTTCCTTAATAGAGACTACATATTGAAATTTTCAAGTACCTACAATACCAGTTACTCATAAGTGGCTGAACTGAACAGCAGATTTCTTCATTCATTCGATCATTTATTTATTTGTTTGTTTGTTTATTTATTTATTTAGAGTCAGTCTGTGTTTCATAGATTAGAGCTATATAAACAAATGTACCATCTTTAGGTTCAAAGCAACCAGAAGAAAAAGTGGTTAATAAAACCTGGAAGGGTTTCTTATAAAGAGGACCAGTGTATGAGAAGGAAGATGTGGCATTGGTAAAGAAATATAATCAACTCACAAGTCCTTGCAAAGAGAAAGCTGCAGGATTAAATATTACTACAGAACCCTCATTCTGGCCACTGGTCTGTTGCTAGTGTTCTCTATCGGATGAAGCCAACTGGAGACAAAAAAATCAAGAAATATGACTATAATCCACAAAGGTCCACCTTCCAGGGCACAGACTAGGGTGTAACATGGTGGGAATAAGAATCTAGAGGGCCAAATGGAAGCAACATGGCCCAGTGATCACTAGATTTGGCATGTACACCTTATGTCTGACTTTCACTGGAAAAATGTTAATAAATTGCCTGGAAAAAAATCTAGTGGAAGTGAATTGAAAAACAATTTGAAATGATGGTATAAAGAAAAGGATTCTATAAGACACATGGCTATAAATGAAATCTGAGATATGGGAGTGGTGAGGGGTTACTAGTCAGGTGTTGCGTCTACTGAGAATTCTTTCTTGTTATTTTTGTTGCTTTCAATAGGACACAGTAGAGGATGCATGCAAAGAGGAATGCCTTAGCAAGAAAGAAAAAATAATCTATAGACAGGGAATCATTAAAGAAGGAAAGATCTTGAGAAAATTAGATGAAGTAAATCAAGAGGAGGGCAACATATGGTCTGTGATAGTAACAAAGTTAACTTAAGCTTGAAAGAAAGAAGAAAGAAAGAAAGAAAGAAAGAAAGACAGAATGGAAGGAAAGAGAAAGGAAGGGCAGGGCAGGAGGAAGGAAGGAAGGAAAGAAGGAAGGAAGGAAGGAAGGAAGGAAGGAAAGAAGGAAGGAAGGAAGGAAGGAAGGAAGGAAGGGAGGGAGGGAGGGAGGGAGGGAGGGAGGAAGGAAGGAAGGAAGGAAGGAAGGGAGGGGGGGAAGGAGGGAGGGAGGGAGGGAGGGAGGAAAGGAAGGACAGAAGGACAAGTGTGTGAATGGATATGGGTATCTTGTTTATTTGCAGAATGAGGTATTAGGAAAGTTCTATCATATTGAATCTATTTTCTTAGTCATTAGGTATGAGTATAAGAATAAAATGGAAGAATAGAGAGAAGAAAGTTTGAAATTTTTTTTGGATAATGAGAAAATGAATAAACTCAGGCACAAAGACAAAATAAAATTATGTTTCCTCTTAACTGGGATGTTACCATTCATGTTACAAATGGGAGAAGCAATGAAAGTGAAAGGTTTTGTAGGGAGAATTAAACCATATATTCTAAGCAACAAGATTGGAGCAACATAAAGGCATAAACTTGGTTACTGAGCATAAGAAGGTGATTGGCAATGCATTAGAGGTCTCCATTAGGTCGAAGAAGATCAGCAGAAGGTTTATTAAAGTACACAAGCAAAAAAAGATTAGGGAGCAGTAAAAAGAGAGGATAGTTAATGAAGATATTCATGAGAGTATGGCTGATGTGATATGGAGAAAGAGAATTGAGACACCAAGGTCCTGGAAGGAGCAGCCATGTGATTGGTGAAGCTGCCAAGCATATTGATTATTGTGGTTAGAAAGGCCAGCATTGAACAGCGGAAGCAGAGGATGGGATAATTTAAAAATATTGGGTGTCAAAATTCCTGGGCTTTTTTTTTTTGCATTTTTCTGAAGCTGGAAACAGGGAGAGACAGTCAGACAGACTCCCGCATGCGCCCGACCGGGATCCACCCGGCACACCCACCAGGGGCGATGCTCTGCCCACCAGGGGGCGATGCTCTGCCCATCCTGGGCATCGTCATGTTGCGACCAGAGACACTCTAGCGCCTGAGGCAGAGGCCACAGAGCCATCCCCAGCGCCTGGGCCATCATTGCTCCAATGGAGCCTTGGCTGCGGGAGGGGAAGAGAGAGACAGAGAGGAAGGTGCGGCAGAGGGGTGGAGAAGCAAATGGGCGCTTCTCCTGTGTGCCCTGGCTGGGAATCGAACCCGGGTCCTCCACATGCTAGGCCAACGCTCTACCGCTGAGCCAACCGGCCAGGGCCAATTCCTGGGCTTTTGAGAAGAAAGAGAAAGAAATTGTTTGAAAGAAGCAATAGTGACCAAGACTAATTTGTATGCCAGTGCCGGGACCCTAGACATGTAGACTGTGAAAGAAAAGAAAGAAACAGCTTTCCTTGGGCTTCAGGAGGACTGAGCAGATTTCAAGTGGCTTGGGAGGGAAAGCTTCTGAGATGGGGTTTAGGTTAGATCGGTTTTTGCTGTTGGTAATGATCATCAGCCATCAAAAAGAAAAACCAGGAAGAGCAGGGACAGCAAATGAGTCAGGAAAGATGCACATAGTGGTATGACACTGGGAGTAGCAGTCTTCAAAGTAGGTCTTTGATACTAAGTGAAGTAATGAGGAATGCAAGACATGAAGGGATTAATCCTGCAATCTCTTGGGGAAAGCTGAGTCACCAATTTAAGTTGAAAGTAAGGTGTCATAGACAATCTACAAAAATATTCTTGAAATTAATGAGCAAACCTTAACATTAGAAACTCATTTTGCTGGCTCTTTGAGTGCTGTCCCAAATACAATATTCAATAGACTGTCAACATAAGAAACATCCAAACCTGTAGAGAATTTTTGTAAGAGTTTATTTGAGCAAATAGAGGATATACTTTGTAAAGAAGATATCAACAGACTGAGAAGAATGCTTTGGAAAATAACAGTTTGCAATGTCTTTTATGCATTAGAAATTAGGGAGTAAACATAAGAAAGATGACATGAAGGTGGGAGAAAGCAAAACTGAACCTGGGTTTTAGGATAGTTAAAATCGTGCTGTTTGGACTGTAAAGCTTTAGAAAGAGGTGTCTGAAAGGTTGGTCATAAATTAGAGTAAGGTCTGAAAGAGACATTTCAGAGGTGTGTTAACCTAGATGCACAGGAACAGAGGACAGGTCTTACTTATGGCAAAGGCAAGTTTTTTAGTAAAGAAACTATATATATGACTGGGGTGTGACGACCCATCATGTTCTTCCAAGTTAGAAATTTATGATCATATTACCCCGTGAGGTTACTTGTTATTGACCCTTTTTCATTCTGTTCACAAGATCTAGGAAAAAAGGTCCTCATAATTATGTTTATGATAAACAGTCTCATGTATGTTCAGTTACAAGTACAATACCTGGCAGAGAGTGATGCTCAACAAATATTTGTTAAATGAGTGATATTTATATGTGCTCTTCTCCTTCAGCCCCAGAGTTGAAACTGGCTATCTCTGAACCATTTGAGGAAGGCATTTCACCCAGCTCTGTTACCGATGCCCTTGAACAAGGCTGCCCAGGAGCCATGCTGTTGGCCAGGCTGCCACCATTACTAATTTGGCTCCACAGCCCTGTCTCTGAATTCTATGTAGAAATGGGGAGAATGACTCTCTCTCCAAGTCTCTTTTCTTTTTTTATTTATTTATTTTTTATTTTTTTGTATTTTTCTGAAGCTGGAAACGGGGAGGCAGTCAGACAGACTCCCGCATGCGCCCGACCAGGATCCACCCGGCACGCCCACCAGGGGGCAATGCTATGCCCATCCGGGGCGTCACTCTGTCGCGATCAGAGCCATTCTAGCGCCTGGGGCAGAGGCCAAGGAGCCATCCCCAGCACCCGGGCCATCTTTTGCTCCAATGGAGCCTCGGCTGCGGGAGGGGAAGAGAGAGACAGAGAGGAAGGAGAGGGGGAGGGGTGGAGAAGCAGATGGGCGCCTCTCCTGTGTGCCGTGGCTGGGAATCGAACCGGGACTTCCGCACGCCAGGCTGACGCTCTACCACTGAGCCAACCGGCCAGGGCTAAGTCTCTTTTCTAAGAGGGCCCTACTTCCCTCAGGCTTCTCAAGGTCATCCTTCAATCTGTATATTGTTACATTCTTCTAGATGTCACCTGATCATAGAGAAACATGAGGACTCTATATTTTCAGCCATTTTTCTTCCCCCCCCCCTCCTCCTATGTCTCTCTCTAGTAGCATCCTTACTTTGAATATTAAACCATGCAAATATATTTTTTGGAAGTCATTTGATCAACACATCTGTTTTCTGATTCAATAAAGCTTATCAAGAGACTTATTTGATCAGGATGCCTAAAAGAAATCTATTTGTCTAATCTTTTTGCTAATTTATTGTACATGATGGTACAATAAAATAGCTTATTTTTATGCATTATTTCTTAGCCAACTGCATAGCAGAAATTTTATTATGATTTGGAATATAACAACTTATTTTCCCCCAAGTTATCATATTTTACAATTCTTAATGTGATGCCTACCAATAGAGATGATTGGAACAAAGGATTAGTTAAGAGGGCCAAAGAAAATCAACATATTTCTTAACTAATACCTAGATCTACATAGCCCTGATGCGGTGGAAATTGTTAACACTTTAGTAATTTATTTCATTTATGAAGTAACTCATACAAGTGAGATGTTTATGCGATAACTCACATAAATAAATATAATTTTTAAATTAAACATACTAGAATCTGATGAAGACTAATCCTCGGGTATCTAAAAACAATTTTTACATCACATATATTAAAAAATAAAATTACCTGATGTACGTAATTTATGCTATGGTCTGATATAAAAATTTTATTATTTGATTTTTTTCCAGAAATGTAATTATCATTAAATTCATATAAAATGTTTAAGAGTAAACAGAGGACATAGAAGAAGCTTAGCAGTATTGTATTTATCTACTAATCCATAAGGCTGTGAGGAATATAAAATCATATAGTAAATCTGGGGAAGTCATTTAACTTGTTATGCCTAAAGCTTGTTTGTTTGTTTGTTTGTTTGTTTGTTTTATTTTTGGAGTTACTACTATTGACATATTCACAAGGTTGTTGAAAGATATAAGTAACATTAAAATTGTAAAGCAGTTTAGAAATACAAAGTGCTACATAAATACTTGAAGATGACTATCTTCTGTAAAGAAAGCCTGAATTTCTATTTATTCCATTAGTATAAAATGAAAACACTCTCATATTACTTGAGTGTTATGAAAGAGAAATCAAATCCAAATTCTTCATACATAATGAAGAAATAGTTAGTATAAAATGGATGGTGACATAAAATTTACATATTTCAGCTCTTACCTGACCTTTTCATATTACCTAAAATTTTTGCCTACACTAAATGGCTACTTAGTCATTTACAAAATCAAATTTAGTTGAGCCAAATACTTTGTAATAAAACTGTCTCATAAACTAAATTCTCCTCTGAAGAAACTACTCATGAAAAAAAAAGTATCAGTTGAAATATTTTCCCTGAGGGAATAATTTAAACTTCTGCAGAGAATTATTTCATTGCTTTTTAAAAATTGCTGTCATTGACCCAGTATGTGACCCTAGACAAGATCTTTAACTTTGAGGCTCAGCTTCTACAACTATAAAAGCAAGAAGATAATTATACCTGTCCTGCAACCTCACAAAGTAATTGATTATAATTAGATATATGAGAATTTATTAAATAAACTTCTTGCATGTTTCCATGTAAGAAAAATACTAGAAAACTATGATTCTCACTTTTTAAAATGTTTTGAATTTGACTCTTTTCAGAACAGCAATATATCCAGCCATATACCTCCCTTATCTGATCCCTGTTTGCAGAGGAAAAATTCAACAAAAGCAACATTTAGTAAAGAAATGCATATGAATTAGTTTTAATTTAAGTAGTCTTAGGAAAAAAAAGAGTTCATTTGTGGACAGACATATAATAAAACATTTATAACCTAGTGAAATTATTTAATTCTTAATTTGGTGGTATGTTGCACACTGTGTAAACAGTATTCTGAGATTTTTAACTATTTCATGGCTCTTGAGGTTGATTCACATAAATTGTCATCTTCAAGCCCTGATAACTCTGCTACCATTAGCTATAAATAAACTTGCCAGATGTGGATCTCTATTAAAGTGACCAAAGTAAATGTGACTTTCTAGTCCATATATCGGCAATCAACTTAACTAATGTATATTTCCTGAATGAGTCTTATTATTTAAATCAGTGTATTGAAAATATAGGAGTGTATAAAATAAAGAGTATTATCCTGGAACTGTATAACAAGAAGAAAACTCTTTTAAAAAAAATTTTTCCCATTGATTAGAGAGAAAGAGACAGAGAGGAAGGTTGGGAAGGAAGAAAGAGAGAAGCATCAACTTGTTTGACTGAGTTGTTCGGTTAGTTGAGTATTATTGTTTCTCATAGGTCCCCTAACCTGGAGTCAAACCTGCAAATTCTGGTGTGCCAGGCTGATGCTTTATCCACTGAGACACCTGGCCAGGGTCAAAACTCTCTTAAGTTTGGTGTGTATACGTGTACATATTTGTCTATATGTGGGTGACATAATAAAGATGATAAATTATAAAAATAGTATTATATTATAGATGTTGCACTCTAACTTTTTAACATGCTTTTTTCACCCATAACTATAACCTAACTACCTGTGTATCTAGTATGTATGTGCATATGTACATATGTATGTGTGCATGTATCTATCTTTCTATCTATCATCTATCATCATCATCATCATCATCATCATCATCATCATCATCATCATCTATTCATATATCTACCTATCTGCAGTGGTGGGATTCAGCCGGTTAGCACCGGTCTGACAGAACTGATATAATTTTTATTGAGTTTGGCAAACTGGTTGTTAAAATGGTACTCGTAATCAAGGTTCTTTCTAAGGTGGGTGCCTGGGCAGCAGCCCAATGTGAAAATCACAAATTTACATTCTTGCTTTTTTTAAACATTTATCTTCACAACAGTGTATTCTAAGTGTCTATATCATGCTCATTCCATTCATAGGTGAAAAAAAATCACAAGAGAAGATGCAAATCAAGAAACAATATTGAAATATCTTAAATACCAGTTTTATTATTTTTTTCAGGTATTATCTAATATTTTTTATTTATATTTTAAAACTCTTTTTTTATTTTAATGATAGAAGGGGAGTCATAAAAACAGACTTCCTCATGCACCCTGACCAGGATCCACCCAGCAAGCCCACTAGGGGGTGATGCTCTGCCCATCTGGGGCTCTTGCTCCATTGCAATGGAGCCATTTTAGCACCTAAGGCAGAAGCCATGAAGCAATTCTCAGCACCTGGGCCAACTTGCTCTAATGGAGCCTTGGCTGCAGGAAGGGAGGAGAAGAGAGGGAGAGAGAAGTGAAAAGGGGAAGTGTGGAGAAGCAGATGGTCACTCTCCTGTGTGTCCTGACCGGGAATTGAACCCTGGACTTCTACATGCTGGGCTGATGCTCTACCACTGAGCCAACCAGTCAGGATTAAAAGTCTTATAATCTAGTTTTGTGTACCCCTTTTATTGTTCTTATTTAAATATTAAATGCATGAAATAATAAACTACCTTTTGGTATATTGTTTTTTTTATATACTTAAAACAGTCATTAGGGCAGAGAACCAGTTCTTAAATTATTTGAATACCACCACTGCCTATCTGTATGACCATTTTCAAAGTCACTCTTCCCATGCAAACTTTTGCAATGTGATGGTGTAAGAAACAGTAGAACAGGAAATCTAGAAATGCCAATTCTTAAAAACCAGGGGGGAAAAATGGGTATCAGGAAGGTTTCTCATCAGAATTCAGGGCCCTAACCAGCCAGTTCAAAGTCAGGGAACACTGCAGTCCATTGAAGTCACTATAGTAAAAATAAGAGTGACCCAATGGTAGAGGATTGGAAGTTTTTGTTTATTAGATAAACATGCAATATCGGATAGAAACCTGATTACTGAAACTTGACTCTGAAGTTGTACAGAAGGAAGAGTATAGAAGGAAGCATTGGAAATCTGAAACAAGGAAAAATCAAAACAAAACAAAAAAAATCCATTCTTCTCTTTCCTCAAATGTATCAAGCTCTTTCTCACATCAAGACTTTCACATATGCTTTTCCTTTCTGTCTGAATAAATCTCTCCTGACATATTCTGTTGACCCTTTGACAACTACCCTTTGAATACTTCCCTTAGAGAAACCTTTCCAGGACTTCACAAGCTATATTAGATCTTCTTACTAAAATAATTGTTTATTCTTATTTTAAAAAATACATCTTTTTTGGTTCTTTATCATCAGATAAAGAAATGATATTTCTGCCACATCAGCAGTATAGGTCCCAATGAGGTTTTCTGATCTGAAATTTCAAATATCAAACCAGATATTTTTTTACAGTGATTTGTTTCTCACCTTAGCATATGTTTCAATAAGAAACTGATATATGCATATTTCTACTATATATTCTAAAAAAATTATTATTTTAAAATACCAGTTAATTATTCTGTGACCCACCCAGACAGCAATCCTGTTAAGGTGGATAATTGACTTGTATATTGCCTCTCAGGACATGTGGTACTTACATCACTTACATCACATTAGCCAACATGAAAATGGAAATTAGTTAAATCTCTTTGTCAGCAGTCTTTTCTGATATTCCATGTCAAATATATTTCATAATTTGAAGAGGAATGTCTATGAAATACAGTTATCAATATTTTCACTGAAGATCCAGTAGTACTTGAGGTCCATGGATTCTCCTCAGTTTTATTTTGAGAAACAGGTATTGTCCATAGACCAAACTTCCCTATTTGCAATTTTACAATAATTTTATTTTTACACTTCTGCTCAGATATAAATATGAGCTATTGAATTTTGCAAGGATTAAAAAGGTTTCAAAAAGTCAAACTGAATTTTCAAGCTTTCAAATCAAAACAACATTGAAATACAAATTATTCTCTATCTTTTCAACTAAAATGTTTCTCTATAGATATAACTCTTTAAGTAGTAGAATTATCAAAGACAAATGATGGAAATTGAATTTTGTGCCAAGTATTTGACTTTTTATACAGTTTACATTGGAAAATATGTGCCTTCCCTATGATCCAGTCAACCCAGTCTCAAGAGAATAACTACACAAGGGAACATTGTGGGTGACAGTGCTCCATGTTTATGAAATATCAGTGCTATCTGTTACATCCCAGCGAGATAGGCCACAGCAGACACAAAGTAAATTTTATAAGTTTTATTGCAGACCTGCGCAGGGACTGCAGGTAACCCATACAGGAGAACACTGCAGCCCCCCAAACCTGCGCAGGGACTGCAGGCAACCCACGCCTCCAAAGAGACTGGAGCACTGCAGCCCCCCAAACCTGCGCAGGGACTGCAGGCAACCCACGCCTCCGAAGAGACTGGAGCACTGCAGCCCCCCAAACCTGCGCAGGGACTGCAGGTAACCCACACAGGGGAACACTGCAGCCCCCCAAACCTGCGCAGGGACTGCAGGCAACCCACGCCTCCGAAGAGACTGGAGCACTGCAGCCAACCAAACCTGCGCAGCCAACAAACTGCGCAGGGACTGCAGCCCCCCAAACCTGCATAGGGACTGCAGCTCCGAGCTTCTAAAATGGCTCCTTTTTATAGGGTGGCTGTCTAGGATGAGCAAGCATCATACAGAAGCTGATGTGGCTGTTAGTCATTGGCTAGGGAGGTCGTGCGCAGTTACAGGGGGGATATTACTCAGTGGAGAATTTCAAACATAAACTTCTGATAAGGGTCTCTGACTCAATGCAGGATGTTGCTGAACTCTTTGTTCTCAGCGTCACAGGGACCTTGTACACTCTTGGCAGCCCCAGCATGTCAGTACTCCCTGAATCTAACACTGTCCTCTGTAGCAAGATGCTACTGTTAGCGTAACCACAATGTGTGGGGGTGGGGTGGGCTGAGGTGACCTGGCTACCTTATAAGTTGCTTTGCCCTACTAGTAATGACAACTTTGGACTTCTGTAGAGTCGGTCTTGCACCCTTGATCCTGGCACCGGTCACAGAGTGCTGCCAGAGTGCTGCAAGAAAGCTAAAAACTAAAAACAAACAAACAAACAAAAAACCTTGTGATCAGTGGCACCTACTGGAAAATAATAGGAAGACTGCTCTGTATCAATTTACTAGAGAAGTGCTACTCATATATAGATGTCTAGACAAAGATGGAATTCATTAAATATTCTGAATAACCAAGTTCATAAGGCAGTTAAGAAAGAAACTGAAAAATCTCCAGAAAGTAATCTTAAAGACATGAAAATATGTGACTTAAATTACAGAGAATTCAAGATTGCAGTCCTAAAAAAAATCAATGAGATACAAGGAAATAAATATACAACTTAATGAGCTCAGAAAACAAAATGGATACTTTACCAAAGAGACTAAAACTTTAAAAAGTTTTATATAAGTCCTGAAAGTGCAGAGAGTCCCAAACAAAATAAACACAAAGAGGTCCATACCAAGACACATTATAATTAAAATGCCAAAGGTTAAAGACAAAGAGAGAATCTTAAAAGAAGTGAGAGAAAACCAAATAGTTGCCTAAAAGGGAGCTCCCATAAGTCTGTTAGCTGATTTCTCAATAGAAATTAGGCAGCCAGAAGTGAGTAGCAAGATATATTCAGAGTGGAAAAAACCAAGGATCTATATTCAAGATTATTTTACCCAGAAAAGCTATTATTTTGAATCTAAGGACATATAAAGATCTTCCCAGACAAGAAAAAGCTAAAGGAGTTCATCACCACCAAACCTGTACTATATAACATGTTAAGGGTTTCCTTCAAGAAGAAGGAGGAGGAGGAGTTGGAGTAGAAAGAGGAGGAGAAAAAGAAATATATAAAAAATAAAATGGCAATAAATTAATAAAAAGCAACCAAACAAATTCTGGAGAGACAAAACTCAATAGAAGAAATCAATAATGAACTAGCAAACATAAGAAATAGAGTGGAGCAGTTGGACAAAAGAACTAGTGTTATCAAAGCCTGACCAGGCTGTGGCGCAGTGGATAGAGCATTGGACTGGGACGCGGGGGATCCAGGTTGGAAACCCTGAGGTCACTGGCTTGAGTGCGGACTCATCTGGTTTGAGCAAGGTTCACTAGTTTGAGCCCTGGCTCAAGCAAGGGGGTCACTTGGTCTGTTGTAGCCCCCCCCCCCATCAAAGCACATAAGAGAAGTAATCAAGGAACAACTAAAGCGCCACAACAAAGAATTGATGCTTCTCATCTCTCCCTTTCTGGTCTGTTTGTCCCTATCTGTCTGTCTGTCTGTCTCTCTCTCTCTGTCTCTGCCACAAAAAAAGGGAAAAAAAGGATAGAAACCTAGACATAATGCAAAGGAAAGAGAGAGAATTAGAATAAAAAATAAAGGATGAGAACTTCTCAAACCTATGGAAAAATCTAGAGCCTCAAACCCAAGAAGCAAACAGAACACCTAATTACATCAATCTAAAAAGGCATTCTCCAAGGTACATTGTACTGAAACTGTCAAAAATTAATGACAAAGAAAGAATTCTTAAGACAGCCAGGCAAAAGAAAAAAAGTAACCTATAAAGAAAATTTCTTTATGTTATCATCAAACTTCTGGGCAGAAACTACAAGCTAGAAGAGAGTGGAACTAAATATTCAAACTACTGAAACAGAAATTATTGTACAACCCAGAAATAATATGCTCAGCAAAGATATCCTTTAGATTTGAAGAAATAAAGACTTACACAGGAGCTGAGGGAATTTATTACCAGAAGAACTCCATTGCAGGAAAAACTCTACCTGAAACAAAAAACGATAGGTCACAAAAATATGAGTAAGATTACCAACTTACATTGTAAACAGGGATAAATGTATTGCTGGTGGAAACAATATTCTTTTATGAAATTACAGAAAAAGTATTTTACAGTATTCATGTATAGGGAAAATAGGCTTTCACAATAAGATTTATTTAGGGTTGAAATAGAATGTTTCCCACAAGTTCCCAGTTTTTATTTCCACCCATCCCTCCACAGAAAAAGTTCAGTATTTTCTTCATTAAGACCAATATAAAAACCAAACTCTAGAAATTCTGTGCCATGGTTCGGTTCAGTTTATCCCTGTCCACATCTGGTCCCCGCTTGGAGCCTGTGCCACTGCCAGGCCCCAGGCAGCCATTAGAGCTGCTGAAGAACTCATGAACATATGGGGCGAGTGCATTTTCCCAAGAAGCAAGAGATAAGGGTGGATGCCCAGTTCTTTCTTAGGTTTTTGTTGATATTTTTGGGCTGGGAAGGACTCACTTTTCTTTAAACCACCCTATCAGTTTCTTAATCTTTCTTGGGCTTCTCATGGTCTCTCCAACTAACCAATCATATTCTTCTTCTAGACTGACAGGCCTCTATGGCCACCATCCTAACTGTTACTGCATGTGCCTTAAAGTACAGAAACACCTTCCCGATAGCCTGGGCATGGACTAGCCGTACATTGAGGAGACTGAAAAGCTGAATCTTTCTCCCTATATGGGGAGTTGTTAATCCCCTTAGGTTGATCCTCTGGGGTATCCAGAACTGTAGCTTCATAGTGAAGTAAGCAGGCTCCTCAATGTCTGATTCCTTCTGCTTCATTTCCTTATTAATATTTAACTTTCTATCTATGTTAACAATTTGTGACATCAACAACAAAAGAGAAAGGGATAAAGGTCTGAATTTGAAAAGCAGGATGAATATTAGATGCATTGAAAAGAAAAAGGATTAAGATAGATAGATAGATAGATAGATAGATAGATAGATAGATAGATAGATAGATAGATAAATATAAAACTTTATTTTATGCAAACCTACAGTAACCATACATACACAAAAACAAAACTGAGACACACAGCTTAAAAAAAAGAAACAACAACAAAAAGAAGTGTGGAATAAAATCAAACAAAAACATCAGACAGAAATACAAAGGAAAAGAACCAATAGATGCACGGAGCTACCTGAAAACAACATAAAATGACTATAGGGAATCTTTGTGTGTCAATAATTACCCTGTAAATGTACTAAATTCACCAATAAAGAGGCACAGAGCAGCAGATTGGATCACTAAACAGAACTCAAATATATGCTGCCTTCAAGATGCATATCTAATCAGCAAAGTTAGATTCAATATGAAAAGGTGGAAAATTATTTTCCAAGCAAATAACACCCATAGAAAAGCAACTATAGTCACACCTATATCTGACAAAACATATTTCAAGAAAACAAAGGTAACGAGACAAAGATGGATATTTTATAATAAAGAGAACATCACATCAAAAAGATATAACATGGTGGAGTACAAATCTACAAAGGGAGGAAGGAGGAAACAGAGAAAAGAAGATAGGAAAGGAAGAACAAAGAGAGGGGACTAAAAAAAAGAAGAGAATTTGGAAAGAAATTTGAATATTGATGCTAAGTTTTGGTAAGATTAATGTTCATTATTATGCCTTTTTTATGAAATGTTGATATGAAATATGCTAACTATATTTCTTATTCTGCTATTCAGTGATAAACTACCCAACCATATTTTTTATTATTAATTTTAATGGGTGACATTGGTTAATTAGGGCACATACATTCAGAGAAAACATCTCCAGGTTATTTTGACATTTGATTATGTTGCATACCCATCACCCAAAGTTAAATTGTCCTCCGTCACCTTCTATCTGGTTTTCTTTATGCCCTTCCCCTCCCCCACGCTCCCTCTCTCCTCCTCCCCACCCCCAACCATCACACTCATGTCCATGTCCCTGAGTCTCATTTTTATGTCCCAATTATGTATGGAATCATATAGTTCTTAGTTTTTTCTGATTTACTTATTTCACTCAGTATAATGTTATCAGGGTCCATCTATGTTGTTGTAAATGATCCGATGTCATCATTTCTTATGGCTGAGTAGTATTCTATAGTATATATGTACCACATCTTCTTTATCCAGTCATCTATTGAAGGGTTTTTTGGTTGTTTTCATGTCTTGGCCACTGTGACCAATGCTGCAATGAACATGGGGCTTTTTAATTTTTTGAGGAACCACCATATTTTCCTCCATAGCGGTTGTACTACTTTACACTCCCAGCAACAGTGGATGAGGGTTCCTTTTTCTCCACAGCCTCTCCAACACTTGTTGTTACCTGTCTTGTTGATAATAGCTAATCTAACAGGTGTGACCCAACCATATTTTTTAAAACTATCTTTTTAATATATCAAGATCAGTCAAAATCTTGGAAACAACCAATAATTGGATTAAATATATTTCTAAAATGTGTATGTATGTATTTGAATTATTTGGCATTTACTTTATTTTTCGTGTTTTTTTGTTTGTTTGTTTTTTAGATTTTATTTGTTCATTTTAGAGAGGGGAGAGAGAATGACAGAGGGAGAGAGAGAGAGAGAAGTTTGGGAGGAGCAGGAAGCATCAACTCCCATATGTGCCTTGACCAGGCAAGCCCAGGGTTTTGAATGGCATTTACTTTAATAAAAGACTTTACAAATCCACATGAACTAGCAATTTGACTAAAAATGTAGCTCTGGTTGAGGTTTTGGGTTTTTTAATGTTTTCTTCTAGTACGCGTAAAAAATTTACATTTTATTTTCCCATTGAATATTTCACAATTTATCTTTCTTATAGGGATAAAATCTTTTTAGAATAAAGCTTTTAGTAAACAACAGGAAAATTCTCACCACTGCTCTGTTGCTACTGAGGCAGGTCCTGAAAAGGCTTATTCTTCAAGGTTCAGTTGAAAGCCCACAATCACAAAGTCCATTTATTACGGGCAATCATTGTGTCCCTTCCTGCCACTATGCATCCTCTGTTCAATCAGAACACTGGCTGATGGCATTATACAGAAAGCTACCTAGGCTTAAGTAGACAAAGAGAAAATGAAGTGTTTGTAGCAATTACCAGAATAAGCTAGGATTAGAAAAAATAACGCCAGACTGAAAAAAATATGTATTGTCTTGATGTGAAAATATTGAAACAAGGCTAAAACTATAGGTGGGTTTTTGTTTATTATACTTTTGCTCTGAAATATTCAGAATATTGCCTCAATATTCAAATCCAATTCATTAGTGAATATGTACTTTTGTAGAATAATGCAATAGAAAATAAAAAACATTGTGCTACACCTGTGTTTGAAAAAAGCTTAAAATGGCCAAAAAGTGAATGACGATATTCTATATGTAAAATCATTCTAGTATTAAAAAAGGAAAAAATATTATAACAGAGTTTGTGTTTATTATGTTAAAGAGCAACAACATGAGGATCTGGTAAGTGTTCAAAGTTGAAGCAAGGACGCCTGGATTTTAATCTGGTTAGAACCTACTAAACTTGAATGATGATCACTAACAAGTTGTGAGATCTCCTTTAGCCTCAGTTCCCAAATCTTGAAAATGGAAATTAAAAATAACTGTTGCCCTATCTACCTTATACAATGGTGTATAGATTGAACGATAAAATTTGGGCGAGGCCCTGGCCAGTTGGCTCAGAGGTAGGTAGAACATCTGTCCAGCGTGTGAAAGTCCCAGGTTCAATTCCCAGGCAGGGCACAGAGAAGAAGCGACCATTTGCTTCTCCATCCTCCCCCCTCTATCTCTCTGTCTTTCCCTTCTGCAGCTATGGCTCGAGCAAAGTTGGCCCCGGTCACTGAGGATGGCTACATGACCTCTCCTCAGATGCTAAAAGAGCTCAGTTGCCAAGCAACATAACTGCAGCCGCAGGGCAGAGCATCACCTGAGGGGGTTTGCCGGGAGGATTGTGGTGGGTTGGGGCGTATAGGGGAGTATGTCTCTGCCTCCCTGCCTCTCCCTATCTCATTAAAAAAAATGACGGTGAAAGAAACTAATACTTTTAAAATTCCATATGCATAATACATTTAGTTTATGGCAAATTCTAATGTATTTAAAATCTGTTATTTTTAAACCTTTTCTACTATCATTGCTATCTTTAATGAAATCTATGGAGTAAATAACTTCTCTGAAAAAATAATTTTGAAAATTAACATTGTAATTCCCAAATTACAGTTATAATATAAGATTAAGTAAAATAAAATAATTTATAATTAAAAATACATATTTAGTATAAAAATTTAGGACACATTTCTAGAATACATGTCAAATGAGCCATATACTGCAACTATACATAGGATTATTGAGAGAATCATAGTTGCAAATGCAGACTGACACAGCTAGTTGTATCAGCAATTCCAAACTCATAGACAGTGTTGTGTTCATTGTGATTTTATAAAACAGTGAATTATTATTGTAAATTTTTGAACCAAGAAAATACAACCCTCTATTTGCAAATTAGCAGCATTCCTTGAAATTTTATAAACATTAAATGATACAAAAATAAATTATATTTATTTCTAATGAGGAATAAAATTCTATACACACACACACACAAAGGTTTTAAAAAGGCTTTTCATTTACATGAAAATCTGATAGACATTTAAATGATGTGCCAGCTGTAAGATAGTTCTCTACTGTGTAGATCTACTCTAAGCCCTGCAGGTTAGCTAGTAGCTCTAACCACCACCCAGTGAAGGCCAATGCTATGTTTCTAATTATTCTGACAAAAAAATATACATATTTGTCAACATCTTCTTGGGATAATACCAATACCATTACAAACCATAAGTTTTTAGACCAACTACATAAAAGTTTTGTTTTTGAAATGCTAACCCTAATGTATAAAAATATATCATGTTTTGATAATGATGATTAGTTGATTTTGTTTATATTTGCTTAAAATATTAGTCAAATAAATATGGAAACTTGACCCAATCATATTTTTACTTTTGTCTATCACCTTCATAAAATTCTAATTTTTGTAAAAACATCTATCTAGTACCCTATACATTTTAGATTCATTTTTTTCTACGTTCAACTCATTATCTCTCATAAACCCTTCTTGTATAATTACTAAAGACTCAATGTAAGTGAATGGGTCTCTGCAGACTGTAATCTCTCACATCTCTGTATCTAATTAATACTAACTTATTCAACATTTTTATCACTCTTTGCTTTAGAAACACTCTCACTAGGTCCAGTTAGACTACACAGTACAAGTTATCACCCTTCCTCAAATAAACCTTTGCAATCCTTTCTTAAATGGTGATTGATTTAAGGGTATGTCTCACAATGTTACAGTTTCATTAAACATTTTAAGTTTCAGGAAAAGTCATTTCATTGCTTGGCACTCAAGGTTTTCTTTTGTATATCAGGTATTTCACCCATGACACTGGTTTTATTCTTTATAGATTTAGCAGGATTATTCTTTTATCCCTATTTTTGATGTTAAAATAATAATAATAAAATATTTACAATTTTTGTACACTCTAGGGTAATTTATTCATTGTATACCTTTCCTCATAATGCTTATTCTATGTGAAATTTTTATCCCCAGTCTTGTTTTACTGTATCTCAAATTTGCCTCCAAGAACATCAGATCACCTTTTTTGTAGAAATCAAGTCACTTTCTATAATTTTCTACAATAAATCTCAATCAAACTATTATAATATATACCAGTATCACAAAACTTCTTGCAGTTAATTGCAAGATTTTCTCATGAGTGCCTTTTCCTTCATGGTTTAAGTGCTAAAAGCTGGTCAGTGATTATTTCCTATTCATCTGAATCAATTTATTTATTAAACTAATTTTAAAGTCAAATATACTCGGCTATTAAAATATTTATTAAAATATGTAACTATATTTAAGTTAGTATTAGGTAAATTGATATGCTTTTAGAACTAGTGGTCTAGAAAAGTGCTTAGGTTTCTTATTTTTAATCAAATTAACTAAAAAAATTTTTTTTAAATGTACCAAAAAGCCAGACTGCTCTTCAGAGTACATGTGACATAACCAGGGTACAGAATTTGACTGCTGTTAAATAAATAATCTTAACATTTTTAAGAATGATCTGACAACATCAAAATCGAAAACAGAAAAAAATCAGGTATCTTTTCCATAATAAGATGAAACTTGCCACTTATGCCCTTGAATTATAGCTTGTCTGCATTTTTTTCTTTAATCAAATTAAGTCATGCTTTGGTAGTTTAACCAAAACTTCTTTGTGACACACTAAATACTATAAAAAAATCCAAGTAGTTATTGTGTATAGATACAGACTCAGGGTAGACAAACATATATATGCCTGTAAGAAAATAAAATCTTTGTAGGTATTATGGTTCCTGGGAGATAAAATGAGCTATCAGGTTTGCCATCAGCACTTCCAAAGGTTAGTGAGTCCATCAAGTTGAGATTTCCTTGATTTCTTAAAACAAATATATTTTATTTGTTTAATATTCATAATGGTACTTTATAGACTCCAAAATACAGTGTTAACTGCAGTATGTAACTGATGTCAAAAACATTACATTCTCACTAAAAATAATTATAATGTTTATACATTTGAAATTAACTCAATATACTCATCACTTACAATGGCAGATAATGTAATTAATCTTTATTATAAGCCTAAAAACTTGAATTCAGACTGGTTTTTAATCTCCTCTTTAGGGAGTTAAGACTTAAAAGTAGGTCAAAGTCTTATTTACTTTTACATAAATGTTTAATTACTTTCTAGACTATTAATTTATTTTATAAATGTGTGTATATTTTAATATATATATACTTTTATATAATATTTTATATATGACATGAAGATATTGACTGATTATTCATTTTTTTAAATTGTATTTATTTATACACAGCCACCTACTATCATTTTTTAGGATGCCGTGGAGTTGCCAAGTTGATTCCTCTGGAACCTGTACCTAACATAATATAAAGATATTTTAATCTGTGTATGTGCTTATATGAAACCTCTATTAACTGCAAAGCTCATCTTGTTCACTTTTTAATTCCCAGTGATTTCAACGCAATAGATGCCTAATTTTATTGAATGAAAGAGGAATCAATAAAGAAAAAAACCTTCATTGGACTTTGAAGGGGAGGATTATTAATTTGATCATTGTTTCATATAATCTTCTATTTTGTGTGCTAAACTTGGTGAATTCACTGATTTAATAATAATAATGATAATTAGGAAAATGAAGATAAAGAGGACACAAAGATGAAGGAAGAAAGCTAAGAAAGAAGAAGGGAGAAAAAGGACAGGTAAGAAAGGAGGTGGGGTATAAAAGGGTACAGGGATGGAATGGATTTAAAGGAGAAGTAAATAAAAATTGTAAAACAGAAAACACTAGGGGGTTGGGGAAAGATATCAAGTCAATAAATGGTGTTATAATAATTAGCTGTTTATATAAAAAATTAAAATCAGACTGCTTTATCATCCCTCATACAAAACAAATAAATTACAGATAGATTAAAAATCTAAATGTTAAAAGAGCTTTCAAGTCATTTAAAAGAACCTACAGAAAAATATTTTAAAGCTTCAAGGTAAGAAAAATTTCTTTAAAAATATAAACAATCATATGTAAACAAGAAATCATTTCATCAAAGTCAAATAAAGCACAAAGAAAAACAGATAGAAGGTGATGGAAGGCAATTTGACTTTGAGTGATAGGTATGCCACATAATCAAATGTCAAAATAACCTGGAGATGTTTTCTCTGAACATATGTACCTTGATTTATCAATGTCACCTCATTAAAATTAATAATAAAAATAATAATAATACAAAAGTCAAATAAAAATAAAATATCATGTTATAAGGCATCATAAGAAAATTTAAAATACAAGTGAAATATTGAGAAAATATATTTGCAACATATAAAACAGACAAAAGCATTAGATCTTTGACTAACTCTAATATATACAGGCCAATTTGAAGAGAACATTAAAAATATATATATATACAGGGAGAAACAGGCAGTCAGAAGAGGAAAAGAAAAGGGCAAATAAAGATATAAAAATATTGCATTACTTGTATTCAGAAAATGCAAAATAAGAGAATACATATAATGAAGATATAGAATAACTGGAATTCTTTTCCACTGTAGCTAGAAATATTAACTAAAGAACAGTCTGTCAATATTTAGTAAAGCTCAAAATGTACTCAACCTGCAGGCTACCCATTCCATTTCTATGTGTATGTCCCACTGAAATACCTGTGTGTGTATGTTACAAAAAGTACCATACACAAGATCTTTAACAAGAAATAAAAATAAAAGTGACCTAAACCTGACCACTAGGTATGTATAAATGTAATATTTCAAAATTCTTTTCTAAATTAAACTAAATAAGCTAGAATTCATAGAGAAATCCCAAAATTATAATGTAATATAGATAGAAAAAAAGTCGTTGCAGAAGGATCTATGTATATATACAGAAAAAGCACAAGTAAGATACATAGGTATATGTATAAAAAACAAAAACATAAACAGGTTACATACAAATCACAATAACTGTTAGTTTATAGTAGTAGGAAGGGAAAAAAGAATTTAATTTTATTTGTAATTTTTTTTATTTGTTCAAGAGGATGGATAAAATTAACTTTATATAGGATAAAAGTATTATTGTTTTTAGTGTGGGGGGGGTATATAAGCACTTACTCTGTAGATCTACGTATGTTTTAAAATTTTTAAGGCTGTCTTTGAAAAAAAAAACCTACTTGTCCCAAGCCAGTAAAAATGGTTGAGCTAGAATCCTAAAGATTTTTCTGATTCTAGAATTCATGATAGTAATACAATTCTGTCTCAGACTAGATTATTTGCCACTTACAACCCAACCTACTTTAATTTGTTCAATGTTAAGTTTCTCTTACTCCTTGGCTATATATTTTTTTATTTAATTTTTATTTTTGTATTTTTCTTAAGTGAAAAGCGGGGAGGCAGAAAAACAGACTCCCTCATGCATCCAACCAGGATCCACTGACAAACCAACTAGAAAGCAATGCTCTGTCCATCTTGGGCTGTTGCTCTCCATTGCAACTGGAGCCATTTTAGCAGCTGAGGCGAGGCCATGGTGCCATCCTTAGTGCCTGGGCCAACTTACTCCAGTGGAGCAGGAGGGGAAGAAAGGCAGAGTGGAGAAGCAGATGGTCACTTCTGTGTGCTCTGACCGGGAATCAAACCCAGGACATCCACCACGGCCTATGCTTTAGCACTGAGCCAACTGGTCAGGGCTTACTCCTTGGCTGTTTTTTATTTCCCTCTCTTTTTGTAACCTGTGAATACTGTGTTAGTACTGTAATTTTGGCATGTTTTAGCAGATAGAAACACATACTTTTGGAAAATTTTGATGAAGAAACTCAATTTCAAGAGCTTTTATTTATAAGAAGATATTAAACAATTATTTCATTAATTAAAACTGACCGGGCATTATTGGAGTCATTTTGATGTGGCTGTAAACTTGGCAACTGAATATTTTAATATCAAATTTGCTCATTACCTCTCAATATAAAGTCCCTTCTCCTCCTCCTCTCCCCTCCTCTCCTTCTCCTTCTCCTCTTCCTCTTCCTCCTCCTCCTCTTTCTTGTTCTTTAGAAAATGCCCCCCCAGGTTTGAGCCTGGCATATGACCCACTGGCTAGAAGCACATTCTCTGAGACTTCCACGTAGCCATGCTGGCTTTCCCACCAAGACCTGGCCAACAGGGAGGAGGTAAGAATGCTGATTGTATATTCTGTACGTCATCCTTAACATGGAAGCTGCTTGCCCTATTTTCCTCCTTTCACCTTCTATTGGCTGGAAGTGTTCAGCAGCCTTGATTCCAGAAATAAAAACCATGCACTGAGGATTACAAAGCCACTATGTCAAAACAAGGCTGCTCAACTCTGCACTACTTCATGAGAAAGAAACAAACTTTTTGCTTTTTTAAGTATTGTATTTTTGCAGGGCTTTGTGAGAGCAGGCTAACTTTAACTTGTTCTCTAACTAAAATAATTACACTACGGATCATCAAAGAGTAAACTGAGACTCAGAGAAATTAAAGACTTTGTACATGATCATACAGATAGAAAGTGGCAAAGTGATGTGTAAAGAGTAGTTGTTCTAGCCTAACCAGGCAGTGGCGCAGTGGATAGAGCATTGGACTGGGACGCAGAGAACCCAGGTTCGAGACCCCGAGGTTACCAGCTTGAGCACGGGCTCATTGGGTCATGAGCTCACCATTGGGTCAATGCTCACCAGCCTGAGCCCAAGGTTGCTGTCTTGAGCAAGGGGTCACTTGGTCTGCTGTAGCCCCCTCACCCCTGTCAAGGCACATATGAGAAATCAATCAATGAACAACTAAGAAATTGCAATGAAGAATTGATGTTTCTTATTTCTCTCCCTTTCTGTCTATCTGTCCCTCTCTCTGACTCTTTTTTTTTATTTAATTTTTTTAATTTTATTTTATTTATTCATTTTTAGAGAGGAGAGAGAGACAGAGAGGGAGAGAGAGAGGAGAGAGAGAGAGAGAAGGGGGGAGGAGCTGGAAGCATCAACTCCCATATGTGCCTTGACCAGGCAAGCCCAGGGTTTCGAACCGGCGACCTCAGCATTTCCAGGTCGACGCTTTATTCACTGCGCCACCACAGGTCAGGCCTCTCTGACTCTTTCTGTCTCTGCAACACACACACACACACACACACACACACACACACACACAGACACACAGAAAGAAAGAGTAGTTGTTCTAACTCCAAAACCTGTGCAATATACACCTTACTCCCTGCAAGACAAATCTTACCCAAGTGCATAAAGCTTTAAATGTAATTGTGAAGGTTGGGCTCAAAATGACTGCTTGCTAAAGCCCTGAGTACATAATAATACTGATTAGGAAAAATATGGCTCTTTTATATTTATTTTAAAAGTGGTAGATATTGTGTTAGAAACAACTATAGCGATACATTTGAGTATTTAATCTGGCTTGTAGGAATGAGAAAATTAAAAGATATGCTTTTCAATCATTCTACCACATTAGCCCAGACAGGAAGCATAAAATATTCTGTTACCCTAAGGGTAGGTTAGTTCTTAGAAATTAGTGAAATTTCCCCACTCTAAATCTGTATCACATAAAATATCACCAGTGGGTGAGGAAAGAGACTGTTAGAATCAATTTAATTTTCTCCATGGCCTAATCAGGGAAGTGTCAATCAAAGAAATAAGCAGCTAATGTCCCCAACAACACTGACTACAACACTTTTCTACATGGAGGTAGAAATATTGACAAATTTAGGTCAAAAAGAGCAATTTGGTTACTAAGCAGTGACTGAAACCAAGACCATGATTCTCCTGCAATCTAAAAGTAAAAAGTGTTTTGTTCTTGCAGCTGAATTAATTAAAATAAAACACATGAAAATATTAAATTCTCCTTTCCTTGGCCCCAGAGTTGTAGAAAGACTAAAGAGATACTTCACATGCTAAATATTTTAGTCATAGAAACAAATCTGTTTTGTCAGTATTGTGTTCAGGGCAAAAATGTAAACCTATCAAGTATCTAAGAGTGGCTCAGATACATGACAGTTTCCAGAGTGCAGTAAAACAGAAGCTTTTGTTAGCGAATTCCTTACTGTCAAAACCCCAATAAATAAAACAACAAATATTTTAGAGAAATGCAGGGAAAAGAGAAGAAAAAATGAACACTTCTATTTGCCAATATTTTTAAAAACAAAGAGGTTGAATAAAATGAAGACTAAATAAAAATCAATTTTAAAATTTTAATTTCTTTTTATAAAATTAGATCTGAAAAGTAATACAAATGTGTGTATATGTCCATATACCTGTGTAGATATATTAATATGTGTATATTAACATCTACATGCATACATATATGCACATGTATATATATGTGTGTCTGTGTATTTATATCCACACACACATATATACACATATAACATATAAGGAAATTGGAGGTTAAGTGGGAGTTCTTTTTATTTGTTAATCATGATAAAACAGACCTTTCTTTCAATTGTTGTATTGACAAATGATGTTTTTTAGGTTCTCATATAAAACAGAACAATAAATTCTTATGTTTTTTTTTTCATATTTAAATCTAATCCATGTGGGTCACAGAGCAACCTGTATGTATTGTTCTCCGACAGAGAGTATGGGAGTTCTATATCGAAGAGCAAATTTGTTGTTTATTAAGCATGCTTTGTTAGAATTTAAAAAACTTTTGTAAGACAGAATTTCAAAGTTATAAACAATAAAAAAAAGACTGTGAACTTTTTCTTATTAGCTTATTGAGGTATAATTAACATACAAGAAAATGCATGTATTTGAAATATGCTATGTAAGATAGAGTATACATATATGGACCTGTAAAACCAAGAGCACAAGCAAGATGTTGAACAATTCTATAATCTCTATATTCTTTTTACGCCTTCATGGACCTTTCATTCCTCCCTCTCCCTGCTGTAGCCTTCTGGGAGCCACTGGTCCTCAATTTGCCCTTCTTTAATTATATGTTAATTTATTATATACCATGTATTTTTTACATTTGGCTGTTTCACTTAACATTTATTTTGAGATAAATTCATAAAGTTGCTTGTATCAATAGATATTCCTCTTTATTGCAGAGGTAGATACACACCATAATTTGTTTGCCTATTTACCTTTGATGAAAACTTACACTAATTTAAGTTTCTGGCTGTGAACACAAAAAAAGCTGCTATGAACAACCATGTACAAGTTTTCTTATTGCCATATGCTCTCATTTCTTTTGCATAACTGCCTAGGTATAGAAGAGCTGAATTATTTTGTAAATATACATTTATCTTTTTAAGAAATTGTCAGACTCTTTTAGAAAGCAATTGTTCTGTTTCACATGCCCATCAGCAGCCTATAAGAGTCAGTTACCTCCTACACCAATACCTGTAATACATGTATAGTGGTGTCTCACTGTAGCTGTACTTTGCATTTCTTTATTGAATATGATGTTGAGTATCTTCTCATAGTTTTCATTTTCTCCATTGATATATCTTCTTTGGTGAATAGGCTTTTAAGCTTTTTTTATTGAGTTGTTTATTATTTTGAGTTTTGAAAATAATTTATAAATCTTGGACACAAAAAAAATTACTAGTTGGATGATTAGCAAATATTTTCTCCTAATCTGAGACTTTTATTCCCATTTTTCAGAGAATCTTTTAAAGAGCAAAAATTCTTAATATTGAGGGAGTTCAAGTAATTATTCTCTTTCATTAACTTTTCTTCTATTTTTTACAGATATTTTATAATTTTAGGCTTTCTGTTTAGGCTTATAATTTATTTCAAATTAAGTTTTGTGTATATTTTGAGTTATAAATGGAAGCATATTTGCATATGTATATCTAATTGTTTCCATTTCATCTATTAAAAGTACTTTACTTTCTTCACTAAATTACTTTTGCACAAAAAGGAATAAACCATATTAATGTGGGTCCAGTTCTATATTTTCTATTCTGTTCCATTGGATTTTTTATTCTCAGTTCTGGTACCTATTTTTTTATTTTTTATTTTTTTCATATAGCTTTTTATTTGTTTTTTAAATTAACTTCATTGGGGTGACATTGGTTAACAAAACCATACCGGTTTCAAGTGTACAATTCAATATAACATGATCTGCACCCTGCGTTGTGTTCCCATCATCCCAAGTGGTCTCTTTCCATCCCTATTCCCCTTGACCTTTGCCCACCTCCACCTATTCCTCACCCCCTTTTCCTCTGGCTGTCACCACACTGTTGCCTGTGTCTGTCTATCTATCTGTCTATCTATCTCTCTGTCTATCTATCTATCTATAGATCTATCTATCTATCTATCATCTATCATCATCTATCTATCATCTATCTTTCTTTTTATCTATCATCTATCTATCTATCTTATATATTTTTTTATTTTGCTTAATCCTTTCACCTTCTTTTATCCAGTCCCCTACCAACCTCCCCTCTGACAAAGGTCTGTTCTATGTATCCATGCCTGTTTCTATTATGTTCATCAGTTTCTTTTGCTCATTATATTTCATATATATGTGAGGTCATATGGTATTCTTCTTTCTCTGACTAGCTTATTTCACTTAGCACAATAATCTCCAGGTTTATCCATGCTGTCGCAAAAGATAAGATTTCCTTTATTTTTTATGGGCAAGTAGTATTCCACTGTGTAAATGTACTACAGCTTTTTATCTACTTATCTACTGATAGGCACTTGGGCTGTTTCCAGATCTTGGTGATTTTAAACAATGCTAGAATAAACATAAGCATGCTTATATTCTTTCAAATTAGTGTTTCAGGTTTCTTTAGATATATTTCCAGAAGTGAGATCACTAGTTCATAAGGCAGTTTTATTGTTAATTTTCTGAACAAACTCCATACTGTTTTCCACAATGGTTGTACTATCCGCATTTCCACCACGAGGGTTGCCTTTTCTCTATACTTTTGCCAGCACTTGTACCATTAACATAATGAAATCATTCTTGTGGTTCTATGATAAGATAATTTTAATAGTAGAAATTCTTTGACATTATTTTTTTAAATATTAAAAATTATTTTTTAATTACCTGGCCAGAATGCTCAACTGGTTACAGCATTGTCTGGAAGTACAGAGGTTGCCGATTCAATCTCCAGTCAAGTTACATATAGGAACAGATCTATGTTCCTGTCTCTCTTTCCCTTATTCTAACATCACTATAATAAACATTAAAAAAATTTTTCATAATAATTTGAGGGTCAAGTAAATTTGACAAAAAAAAAATCTATGCTTAAAATTTTAATAATATTGCATTTAATTTATAGGTATAATTGTGGACAATTTACAGATTTACAATACTGAATTATTGAATATCAAAACACATTACAGTTGTCATTTCTTTTGTTTTTCTTCAATTCAGAACTATTTTGTAGTTCTCAATGAATAGGTCTTGTAGGTCTTTAGTCAGATTTAAACTGAAATATTTCTTGTTTTACATATTATTAAAAATGGTATTTTTCAAAATTTCAATTTCCTATTATTTATTGTGACTATGGAAATATTTATTTTGTATAATATTGATCTTGTATTCTACAAAGTTGCTTACCTCACTTTTATTTGCATATTTGTAGATTTTAATCACATTTTCATTTTTACATAAACAAGGATGTCATTTGCTAATAAATACAGTTTTATTTCTTTCTTTCCAATCTGTATGCCTTTTTTTCTGTCCGTATTACCCTTGCTAGAGCCTCCAATAAAAATGTTGATTAGTAGTGGTGAAAGCAGAAATCTGTACTCTTTCATATTAGAGGCAAACTATTCATTCTTTTACTGTTAAGTATAATGAAAAATTGTTTCCTTATACTTCTACTTTGCTAAAAGTTTTTGGTAAAATACTTGCTTTTCTATTACAATTAATTTAAAACTTTATTTTTTAGTCTGTTATATAATGAATTACATTGATTTTAGAATGTTAAGCTGTGAATTCCTGAGATAAACCCAACTCGTTCTCATGATGTATTATTTTAATATATATTATGCTTAATCTATTAATAATTTGTTAAAATTTTTTCCACCTATACTTATGATGAATATTGGTTAGTGGTTTTCTCTCAAAGTATTCTTGTTTTGGTGTTGAAATAATGCTAATCTCACACAATAATTTGAGATAAATTTTCTCTTTTTCAGCCTTCTGATAAGGATTGTGTAGGTTTCATATTATTTCTTTCATGAGTATTAGGTAGAATGCCCCAATGAAGATTTCTAGGCCTGGAGTTTTCCTTTGTGAAAGGTTTCAAATATAAATTTAACTTGTTAAATATATATAAGGCTTTTAGAGTTGACCATTTCTTCATAAGTCTATATCTTATAAATTTTAAGAAATTTTATTAATCTGGTGTTGTACAATATATTTCTTTCAACATGAAATCTGTAGTAATGTTATTTCACTCATTCTTGACTTTTTTTTTTTTTGGTCTATTTTCTTATTTAGTATGGAAGTTTGTCAATTGTCTTAATCTTTTCATAGAATCAGTCTTTGTTCTTATTAATTTTTCTATAGTTTTTCTATTTCCTTTTTTTTACTTGATTTCTTTGTCCCTATGATCTTTATTATTTCTTTCAATATTTTTTTAAACTTTTGTTCTAACTTTAGCCTGTATTTGTTGTATTTTATCTGGTATTTAAAGGCCAAGGTAATCAATTTGAGATTATCTTCTTTTCTCATATAGGTATTTAGTGTTATAAATTTCTCTTAAGTGCTATATTAGCAGGGTCTCACAAATTTTTATATATTTTTATTTTTATTCAATTTAATGTACTTTCTAATTTTTCCTTGAGGTTTTTGCTATTTAGTTTCTAAATATTTAGTAATTTTCCTGATATTATTCTGTTATTTATTTCTAATTAATCTCATTCTTATCAGAGAAAATAATTATATGCTTGTTTGAATCCCTCAAAAGTCTTGATACTTCTTTTGCAGCCAAATATATATATTATGTTAGAAAATAATCCTATGTACCTAAAAGAAATGTTTAATGTGCTGTTGCTCAGTTCAGTGTCCAAGATATCACTATGTGTAGTGATTCTCTGTTTACCGGTTCTACTAATTTATGATAATCTGTTTCTTCTTATATTCCTTCTACCTGTTTTTAACATTATTTCTTAAAAGTTAGGTTATTGTCTGCATTGGGCATTTTTCTTGAGATTTGGTTTAAAAATGTTTTTTTAGATTTGTGGTTTTATACTTATTATCAAATAAAAGAAAATGTCAGTAATTATTTCTTTATTTTTTATTGTTTTGCATACATATATTTCACTTCTAGGATCTCCCATTGCATATATATTATTATGTTTGAAATTTTTACTCTTTATTTTCCTTTAATTCTTCTCTTTTCTGTTTGTATTAAATACTTTTTGTGTGTGGCCTGTGGTGGTGCAGTAAACAAAACATTGACTTGCAATGCTGAGGTCCCCAGTGTGAAGCCCTGGGCTTGCTTGATCAAGGCACATACAACAAGCAAGCAATGAACAGCTGAAGTGAAGCAGCTATGAGTTGCTACTTCTCATTTTTCCCCCACTCTCTCCTCTCTTTTAATATCAACAAATAAAATCTTTAAAAAAATAGTTTTTGCACTGTTTCTCTTGCTATTTTTCAAGTTTATTAATCTCTTCTTATTCAATGTCCAATCTGCCATTAATTCTATTCAGTGTATTTCCTTTCTAGATATTGTAATGATGATTTATAGGGGTTAAAATTGGACCTTTTTTAAGCTTCCATTTATTTCCTTATCTTTTGAACATGAGATATAGTTATAATAATTTTAATGCCCTTGGCTTAGTCTAATATTCATGTCAATTCTCAGTCAAATTACAGATTAGTTCCCTTATTCTAAGTTATGTTTTATTGCTTCTTTGCATGCCTGGTAACTGTTAAGTGGATGCCCAACATTTTGAATTTTACCTTGTTGGATTCAGGATGTTTTGTATTTCTATTATTCTTTAGCTGTGTTCTGACATGTGTTTAAATCACTGGGATACAGTCTGAAAATTTTGGATCTTGGCTTAATTTCCATTTAGCTGATTAGAAGCAATGATAAATCTAGGAGTAAGTATTTCCCACTGCTGAGGCAAGAAATCCCTAAGTACTCTACTCAGTGCTTCATATTATGAGATTTTTCCATCCTGGCTCATTAGAATTAGCACTGTTCTTAGCAATGCAAGAGCCTAGGCACTGTTTATTTATTTACTTAGAAGTTAAATTTAACAGGAGTGACATTGGTCAATAGGAATACATAGGTTTATCCTGACCAGGCAGGGGCGCAGTAGATAGAATTTTGGCCTGGGATGTTGAGGACCCACGTTCAAAACCCCAAGGTTGCCGGTTTGAGCACAAGCTCACTAGTTTGAGCACAGGGTTGCTGGCTTGAGTATGAGATCATAGATATGACCCCATCGTTGCTGACTTGAAACTCAAGGTCACTGGCTTAAGCCCAAGGTTGCTGGCCTTGTCAAGGGGTCACTGGCTCCACTGGAATCCCCCAGTAAAGTACATATAAGAAAACAATCGATAAACAAATGAACAACTAAGGTGCCACAAGAAAGAATTGATGCTTCTCATCTCTCTTCCTTCCTGTCTGTCACTTTCTCTCTCCCTCTTTCTCTCTTGCTAAAATAATTAATAATAATAATAATAATAATAATAGGTTTCAGATAAACATCTGTATAGCATTTGAACTGTTGATGGCATTAGTCACAGCATTTTCTGTCACCATATAGTTGTCTTTCTTTACTCCCCTGCCCCTCTCCCTCTGGTGACCACTTCACTTTTGTCTATGTCCATGAGTTTCATTTTTATATCCTACCTATGTGTGAAATTATACAGTTCTTAGCTTTTTCTGATTTATTTATTGCATTTAGCATAATGTTCCCAAGGTCCATCTATGTTGTTGTGAAGAGCAATATGTCATCGTTTCTTATGGGTGAGTAGAAATTCATTATATATATATATATATATATATATATACCACATCTTCTTTATCAAATCCTCTATAGAAGAATACTGGGTTATTTCCATGTTTTGACCACCGTATAATGCTGCGATGAACATGGGGGTGCACTTGTCTTTGTGTACCGGTATTTCAAGTTCTTCAGGTTGATACCCAGAGGAGAAATTGCTGGGTCATATGGTACCTCTATTCTAAATTTTTGAGGAACCACCAAACTGTCTTCCATATGTAGTTTCATCACACATATGCTGCAATTATTACTATACTGAATACTTAAAAAAGATCCTCTGTAGATTGTTTATTTTTGGTACTTTGTCCTGCAAAATCTAGACACCTCAATCTCTCTTGATTTTTTGATTTGTTTAATAGAGATCCAAGAACTTAATATGATACAGGTTGTGCTTATTTAATCCTAAATCCTTAAAATTTTATTAAGGATGTTAATGTCAAGCATTGTTTAGCAGAATCTTCAAAATTATCTAAACTCATTGTCTATTTTAGCAGTAGTTTTCTTTTAATGTAATTATTTTGTTTTTTATTAGTACTCTCCACAAACACATATTCCTTGATATGTGAAAGAAATACTCTGATGTTTTTTTTGACCTTATAAAATATATTAATTGCACACTAACTGCCAACACAGATTTCCAGTCTTCTGCCAAAAACACTACATCAGACACTGTTTCTGTGGATAGACAGAAATAGATCCATATATTAAGCCTCGTTTGTCACCTATTGAGAGGCTTCCTTCTGTCCTGGAGGATACAAATTGTTTTTAATCTTGCTTAAAGACAGGTTGATGTGAATCCAGTCAAAGGTTCTGGCTGAGAAAACATAAATTTCCTATTGAAACCATCTGAGGTATCTTAGCATGGCTCCAGTAAAATTTACTCAGTAAAATAACTCCACATCAAGTGAGGAGAAGATGCTCAGGGGACATTCTCATTGAGTTATTACTACAGCAAACCCAGGATGTCTCTATGTCATGCATTCCCTCTTCCTGGTAGAAGTGGGGACAGAAAATAGCAGCAACAAAACCACAGAAAAATCTGTGAGGGAGGTTGTGGATATCTTTTAAAAGTTTTGAAGCCTAAACAAAAATCCAGGAAAAAAAAAAAAAAAGGACATTTAGAAGATATACAAGATCAACTTATAACATGCTGAAAAAAATATGAAAAATATAAAATATATGTTATATGCCAAATATGGATTTGCAGCAATCATTTTATGAGATTTAATAACAATGTAAAAAAATAATTTCAGTTGAAAAGTGCAAATAAAAGGGCCATAAATAGAATGTCTTTTCTTGACTAATAAGTAGAGTAAAACATAATTTTTCATGAGAACCACTTTTATAATCCACATAAATGAATTTTATGATAGCAAAATATAGGTATGTGAGAATTATTTTAATCTAATTCAAAATAATTTTATTATTGTCTTATTTAGTTTACTGAAACTATAAATTTCTTGTATATAGTTTCATAAATAGGAGAGGCATATGTCATTTAATAAACATTAAGAGAAAAAGAAAAACTAAGTTGGAAGTAATTAGAAAATAATAATTTTGTTTGCTTGAAGTAGGTATAAAATTCAGTATAATGAATCTTATAAGAGCAGAGAGAGAACATAAATGATAAGGCATTATATTTTATTAAATAGCACCTTGATAAGTTCCAATTTGAGATTATTTGGTAATAATAACATTATTATTACTTTAAAAATTACAGTTTGGAGGGCAAGAAAGGAGAGGGAGGGGGGAGGGGGAGGGGAGGGCATAAAGAAAACCAGATAGAAAGTGACAGAAGACAATTTGACTTTGGGTGAGGGGTATGCAGCATAATCAAATGTCAAAATAATATGGAGATGTTTTCTCAAAACATATGTACCCTGATTTATCAATGTCACTGCATTAAAATTAATAAAAATAAGATGAAAATAAGTAAATAAAATGAAAATTTCCTGTAGGGGGGAAAATTACAGTTTGGAATAGACCATATGATAGAAAGTTATGAGAAGAAAACAGAAAAGATATAGCTAAGGAAATCAGAAGTGTGACCACAGTAACTGGATAGCTGTCATTGACTATAAAATTAGAAGATACTTTGAAAGCATAATAAAAACATGAATTATGTTTTAAGAGATTTGGGTTGGAAATATTAAACAAAGAGATGCAGGAAAATGACCTTGAGTTGAAATTAATCAAAATTTATCAAAGTTGCCTGGTATAGTTTTCCTTTTCTGTTATTAAATACTTTTTATTTACACCCTATTATTAAATTGATGGCAAAGTTTCAGTTGGACCAAATTATATCTCTTTAGTTCTAGTGCTTCCTATTATTAAAAAGTATAGAACAGGCCTTGGCCGGTTGGATCAGTGGTAGAGCATCGGCCTGGCGTGCAGGGGACCTGGGTTCGATTCCCGGCCAGGGCACATAGGAGAAGTGCCCATCTGCTTCTTCACCTCTCCCCCTCTCCTTCCTCTCTGTCTCTCTCTTCCCCTCCTGCAGCCGAGGCTCCATTGGAGCAAAGATGGCCCAGGCACTGGGGATGGCTCCTTGGCCTCTGCCCCAGGCACTAGAGTGGCTCTGGTCACGGCAGAGCGACACCCCGGAGGGGCAGAGCATCACCCCTGGTGGGCGAGCTGGGTGGATCCCGGTCCGGCGCATGCGGGAGTCTGTCTGACTGTCTCTCCCCGTTTCCAGCTTCAGAAAAATACAAAAAAAAAAAGTATAAAACAGCAACTGAAGGCTCTGTTTTATATAATAACATTTTAATATGTATAATTACGTTTTGAAAACTAAAATAATATAATCATTATATCACAGATTTGAACCCAAGGAGTTGTAACTTATTAATATAAAAACTGAGCCACAGTTTGTTTTTTGGGTTTTTTTTTTTTGTACTTTTCTGAAGCTGGAAACGGGGAGAGACAGTCAGACAGACTCCCGCATGCGCCCGACCGGGATCCACCCGGCATGCTCACCAGGGGGCGACGCTCTGCCCACCAGGGGGCGATGCTCTGCCCCTCCGGAGCGTCGCTCTGTTGCGACCAGAGCCACTCTAGCGCCTGGGGCAGAGGCCAAGGAGCCATCTCCAGCACCCGGGCCATCTTTGCTCCAATGGAGCCTCGGCTGAGGGAGGGGAAGAGAGAGACAGAGAGGAAGGAGAGGGGGAGGGGTGGAGAAGCAGATGGGCGCTTCTCCTGTGTGCCCTGGCCGGGAATCGAACCCGGGACTTTTGCACGCCAGGCCGACGCTCTACCATTGAGCCAACCGGCCAGGGCCCTGAGCCACAGTTTTAAAATGAAAAGACTATATATATTGAGCTTCAATTTTTATTAGTCATGGCTTCTTAAATTGCAAATAACTAATGATAGGGATAGAAGAATAGGACTGACTCCTGATTGGGCAGTAAATGCCAATTCCTTTCGCTGAATTGATAAACATATACTTTCAAAAGAGTAGCTATCTCCATTATATTTCCAAAAAAAGGAACAAAAACGAACAAAACTATAATTTTCTGAAGAGGCACCATCCTTAAAGATAAATAACTAGTCTATAAAGATAAGTAACTAGTCTATAACTTGAAGGTAGGGGCCAAATACTTAATTAAATAATTCAATAAATAAGCATTCTTATAGGTAATGAAAATGTAGCAGTAAAAACATTAAACATCTCTGCATTTATGGGCTTACATTCTACTTTTGAAGACAGATAGTGAATAAAATGAGTAAGAAAATGATATAAGAATTTAGATAATAATTAGCACTAAAGAGAAGAACAAAATTGAGAAGAGAGAAATTATTGATGTAGGAATAATGATTCAAATTTAGATAAGAGATAAAAATCAAGTCTTACTGAAAATACCACATTTACATAAAAAAGTAAAATTAGTGAAGGAATAAACCATACAGATAAGAGGAAAGGGCATTTTAAAAAGAGAAAATAGAAAATGCAGGGGCCCTGAAGCAGGAGGTTCCTGATGTGATTTTGGAACTGAGATACAGAAATGAGGTCAGTACAGTTCAAATGGAATAAATGAAGAGGAAGAGAGAGAGAGAGAGGCAGAAGATAAAATAAAATAGGTACAAAGGCAGGGGTCTCCAAACTTTTTACACAGGGGGCCAGTTCACTGTCCCTCAGACCATTGGAGGGCTGCCAAATACAGTGGTCCTCTCACTGACCACCAATGAAAGAGGTGCCCCTTCCAGCAGTGGGGGCTGGATAAATGGCCTCAGGGGGCCGCATTGCGGCCCGCGGGCTGTAGTTTGGGGATGCCTGAAGAGTGTTACAGACTATTGTGGACTTGAACTTTCACTGTCAATACTATAAGAAGCCGTTTGAGGTTTTTGAGCAGAGATATAACATGCATCTGATTTACTTTTCAACAAAATTAATCTGGCAGCTGAACTGAAAATAGTAAGAGGCATAGCAGAATCAAGGACACTTGTTGGGAGTTATTGCTGAACATCAAGTAAGAGATAAAGATAACTTGGATTCAAAAAGTAACATGGGAAACTATGTAATAAAATGATTGGATTTTGCATATATTTTGAAGATAGAACCAATGTGACCTGCTGATGGCATGGAGTGTGTTCAAAATAAAGCAGTCAAGAATGGCTTCAAGTTCTTTGGCCTCCACATCAAGAAAAACTGAGTTGTCATTAATTGACTGAGAAAAATTGAGAAAGAAGCAGTTTGCTGGCAAGAAGATCAGGAAATTCTGACAAGAATAATTTTGCAAAATTGAACTAGGTTCAAGAAAGATTAAATAGAGAGCAATTGGAACAGAAGAATAGATGTCTTCAAGAGTATTGTTTTACAAGGAAGTGTTTAAATTAGAAAGCCATCTTAATTATTTTATCTGGTATAAAAGGAAAATCCAATATCATATGTCAACCAAATACCATCATTTTGTAGTATAAAAGAAAATCTTATGTTAATGCTGAAAAGAGTTACCAGGCCTCTTCTTGAAATCCTTTACATTTTAAAGAGACAAAATGGTGATAACAACCCAAAGCAAATCTATTGCTTATCTAAGAATATAAAGCATGAATAAACATTATGCTTCTACATTATCACTTTCTATGTATTCTTCTAATATCAGTGTAAAAAGTTTATAGTTTTTATTTTTTGAAAGGCATTTGCAAAAAAAATTACTTGTTAAATTCCAAGTAAAATTTGACTTGAGGCAAATCTAAGTATCAGCTTTTAATTATTAGATATGTGATGAAAAGTGTCTCAATGCACAATTTTAGAGTCTTTTTTGGTAATATTGTTACTTACTAGTATGTTTATTCACTTAGAAAACATTGAACTAAGTAAAGATTTTACTACTAACAGAGATACAAAAGTGAGCAGTAGGTATAAAAAGGTTGAGCCCCCCCTGGTTTAGACAAACATTCAAACTTCCAAGTTCTAATTTATACTCTAACTCCAAACAAGGGCCAGCAGCAGAAAGCATTGGTTCAGGACCTAACAACCCTTGCTAGAGTGGTATCCTAAGGAAAATCTCCTCACACACAGCCCAGCTGAGGTGAATTCCACTCTCTGTGATCATTATCTGCACAGCGGCTCATGTGCATTAGATAGGGTGGAGCTTCACCCTCAGCCAACCTGGGCACTGAATATTCTGTCTTGCTAAGCTAGATCCCACAGGGAGAAGGAAAAGAGGCTAGGAGCATGGACATTTAAAGTGTGGGTCCCTGTGAGTCTATTGTTAGATTTAGTCTAGGGGCTTAGCTACCTTTGGGAGGGGCACAGTCAGCCCCAGAGGACTCTCTCAGTCTTCCTCCCTGAGGCTGAGGTCTCATAGCTGAAAGAACTTCTGCAGAAAGGACTGCCAACCACACTCGGTTGGAAACTGCCCCTCATCTTGTTGAGGAGAAATAAAATTTGAATATCCAGCAGTGGATGAGGGATCAAGTTCTGGAATAGGAGCCACATTCCCTGTACTGAGCTCCTGACCAAGAGACGCCTGAAGTAGAGGGTCTCACAAATGTATTCACAACCTCAGCTGCCCTAAACCACCAAGCATGCAACCTGTAGAGGTTTTGGTTGAGTGAGGCCAATTTGAGCCTATATTATAGTCTTACTACAGAAGACTCTGTGGGAAGACCAGCCAGCTGCAAGAGGAGGAAGAAGGAGCTGAAATGTAGAGACAAATCTTACAAAGCTTTGGGCTTTTACAAAACTGAGGTAATCTCTAAGCAGAAGGAAGCTGATCCTTATATAAGTTGGACTTAGCACCCTCCGACTATCACTTGTTTTTGTCCTTACAAAATTTTTTGAAGGGCAAAAAATTCAAAAATGAAGAAGATATCAAACAAGCACTGTTTCAATTTTTCATATCAAAAGATAAAACATTTTTCAAAAATGGGATATACAAATTTCCCTCACGCTGGCAAGAAATCATTAATAATAATGGCAATTATATTATTTAATAAAGTTTATTGATGGTAAGAAAAATTTGTATTTTGTTTTATTCCAAAAATGAACAGAACTTTCTGGTAGACCTTATTCAAAGATTGGGCCCTCCCATAGTACCCAGAAACAGAAAACAGACACAAAGAGTGAAAAGTGCAGTAGCTGCAGACTGGAAGCCCATAGAGAGTTACAAACAACAGCTGATGTCATCCCAAGAAGAACTAGAGCCAACACTACTGGTAGTGGTGGCAGACAGCACCAACCCTAGACTCAACTACTTACACAAGCAGCACACCCAAAGGTGGAGTATAGCAGGCACCAGACACTGTGGAGAACAAATATGCCCAACAGGACACACATTGCACAGTATGTAATACACATAATCAAGGTTGACCCTAGAGCCAGCCAGACTGAAGAGATAACCATACCCATGAAAGGACCAATTGAATCTAATACTAACATACAATAAGAGGAAACATAGTACCCATGAAAGGACCAACTGAATCTAATACTACATACAATAAGAGGAAAAAGAGTACCTTCAAGAAGCATTTCTAAAACAAGGAAGACAATTATCCTGGAGGACAGGACCACTGAGCCTATTTTCTTCATAAAAACCACACAAAAATTTGAAAGTCAGACAGCACTACCTAATACACAGACAAAATAGGCAGACAGAGAAATGCAACCCAAATGAATCAACAAGAGAAATCCTCAGAAAAAGAACTGAATAAGATGAACCAAAATTCCAGATGCAGAGTTTAAAACTAAGATTTTTAGGATGCTCAAGAATCTTAGAGCAGCAATAAATGGACATAATAAGCACCAAAATAAAGAGATAGCAAACATCAAAAAGGACATTGAAATCATAAAAAAGAAACAGTCAGAAAAGACAAATACAATATCAGAAATAAAGATTGCACTAGAAGGAATTAATAGCAGGCTGGATAAAGCAGAGGATCAAATCAGCAATTTAGAGGACAAGATAAACAAAAAAAATGTAAGCAGAGCAGCAAAAAGAAAGAGGCTCAAAAAAATGAGGAAACTCTAAGAGACCTCTGTGACAACATGAAGAGAAACAACATCCACATCATAGAGGTTTCTGAAGAAGAAGAGAAGAAACAAGGGATAAAGAATCTGAAGAAATCATAGCTGAAAACTTTCTTATATCAAGGAAGGAAAAAGTCACACAAGTTCAAAAAGGACAGAGAGTCTCATTAAAGAGGAACCCAAGGATGCCTATACCAAGACACATCATAATTAAAGTAAAAAAGTTAAGAGACAAAAAAAGAATACTAAAAGCTGCAAAGAAAAAGCAGTTAATTACCTATAGAGGAGCTCACATAAAGATGACATCCGACTTCTCAACAGAAACACTTGAGGCCAGAAGGGAATGGCAAGAAATATTCAAAGTGATACAAAATAAGAACCGACAACCAAGACTTCTTTATCTAGCAAGGTTATCATTTAAAATTGAAGGAGAAATAAAAACTTCCAAGGCCAAAAATAAAACTCTCAAGGAATTCATTACAAGCAAACCAGTACTAAAAGAAGTGTTAAGGGGATTGCTGTAAAAAGAGAAAAAAATAAAAGAAATCAAGAAGAAGAAGATTGTAGATTTAAAGAATAAAATGACAATAAATAAGTATATATCAATATTAACCTTAAATGTGAATGGATTAAATGCTCCAATCAAAAGATATAGGGTAGGTGCATGGATTAGAAAACAGGACCTGTACATATGCTGTCTCTGAGAGACCCACCTCAGAACAAAAGACTGAAAGTAAAAGGATGAAAAAAAGTATTTCACACAAATGGAAATGAAAAAAAAAAGCTGAGGTAGCAATACATATATCTGACAAAATAGACTTTAGAACAAAGGGTGTAGTAAGAGATAAAGGACCACATGATAAGACACAAAATGAGTCTCAATAAATTTAAGAAGATTGAAATCATGTCAAGGATCTTCTCTGATCACAATGGCATGAAACTAGAAATCAACTACAATAGAAAAACTGAAAATCACTCAAACACTTGGAAACTAAATAGCATGCTTTAAATATCAAATGGATTAACAAGATCAAGGAAGAAATAAAAATTTTCTTGAAACAAGTGAAAATGGACATACAACAATTAAAATTTTATGGGACACAGCAAAAGCAGTCCTGAGAGGGAAGTTTATAGCATTACAGGAACACCTTAAGAAGCAAAAAAAAAAAAAAAGCTCAAATAAAATACTTAACCCTGCATCTAAAAGAACTAAAAAACTAATAATATATAAAGCCCAGATGAAATAGAAGGAAAGAATAAAGATCAGAGAAGAAATAAATGACATAGAAGCTAAAAAAAACAATACAGAAGATCACTGAAACCATGAGCTGGTTTTTTGAAAGGATACACAAGATTGATGAACCTTTAACCACACACATCAAAGAGAGAGAAAGAGAGGAAAGAGAGAGAGAGAGAGAGAACTCAAATAAATAAAATTAGAAATGAGAGTGGAGAAGTAACAACTTACGCCACAGAAATACAAAAGATTGTAAGAAAATACTATGAAGATCTGTATGCCAAAAATTGAACAACCTAGGCAAAATGGATAAATTCCTGAAAACATATAATCTTCCCAAACTCAATCTGGAAAAATCAGAATACCTAAACAGACTGATTACAACAAATCAAACTGAAACAGCTATCAAAAACTTTTCAGCAAACAAAAGCCCTGGATGAGATGGCTTCACAGGTGTATTTTACCAAATATTCACAGAACTAACACCTATCCTTCTCAAGCTACTTCAAAAATTTCAAGAGGAGGGACAACTTTCAAGCTCCTTCAATAAGGCAATCCCACTTTTGCTTTTCTGCTCTCATCCTATCCTATCATCCCCTTTTACCTCTGTTTGTTTTTCCTCTAAAACCCTTTGATCCCACCTCTGTCTCTGTTCTGTTCCTCACTTCATATTCTTCATCGGATTCCTCAAATGAGTGAGGTCATATGATATTTTTCTTTCTCTGCCTGGCTTATTTCACTGAGCATAATAGTCTCCAGGTTTATCCATGTTGTCGCAAAAGGTAAGATTTCCTTCTTTTCACAGCCGCTTAGTATTCCCTGGTGTATATGTACCATTGCTTTTTAATCCACTGGTCCACTGACAAACACTTGATCTGTTTCCAAATATTGGCTATTGTAAACAATACTGCAATAATCATGAGGGTGCATTTCTCCTTTTGAATCACTGATGTGGTGTTCTTGGGATATATTACTAAAAGTGGGATGGCTGGGTCAAAAGGCAGTTTGATTTTTAATTTTTTGAGAAATCTCCATACTTTTTCCACAATGGCTGCACCAGTCTGCTTTCCTACCAGCGGTGTGGGAAGGTAACTTTTTCTTCACACTCTCGCCAACACTTATTATGTGTTGTTTTGTTAATAAGCACCATTCTGACAGGTGTGAGGTGATATCTCATTGTAGTTATAATTTGCATTTTCTAATGATTAGTGATGAACATTTTTTCACATGCCTATTGGCCATCTGTATGTCCTCTATGAAAAAGTGTCTATTTATTTCTTTTGCCCATTTTTTAATTGGATTGTTTATCATCCTGGTGTTGAGTTTTACAAGTTCTTTATAAACTTCGGTTATTAACCCCTTATCAGATGTATTGTCAAATACGTTTTTCCATTGTGTTGTTTGCCCTTTTATTTTGTTCATTGTCTATAGCTGTGCAAAAGCTTTTTAGTTTGATATAGTCCCATTTGTTTATCCTGTCATTTATTTCACTTGCCTCTGGAGATAAATCAGCAAATATATTGCTGCGAGAGATGTCAGAGAGCTTACTGCCTATGTTTTTTTCTAAGATGCTTATGGTTTCATGACTTACATTTAAGTCTTTTATCCATTTTGAGTTTATTTTTGTGTACTGTGTAAGTTGGTGGTATAGTTTCATTTTTTTTTGTGGGTAGCTGTCCAATTTTCCCAACACCATTTTTTAAAAAGACTGTTTTTACTCCATTGTATGCTCTTACCACCTTTGTCAAATATCAATTATCCATAAAGTTGCAGGTTTACTTTTGGGTTCTCTGTTCTGTTCCATTGATCTAGATGCCTGTTCTTATGCCAGTACCAAGCTATTTTGAGTACAATGGCCTTGTAGTATAACTTGATATCCAGAAGTGTGATAACACCCATTTTATTCTTTTTTTTTCAAGATTGTGGAGGCTATTTGTGTGCTTTTTTGGTTCCATATAAATTTTTGGCATATTTGTTCTATATTTTTGAAGTATGTCATTGATATTTTAATAGGAATTGCATTGAATTTATAAATTGCTTTTGGTAATACAGATATTTTAATGATGTTTATTCTTCTTAACCATGAACACGGTATATGCTTCCACTTGTTTGTGTCTTTCTTGATTTCATTTATTAATATTTTATAATTTCCCGAGTATAAGTCTTTAACCTCCTTGGTTAAATTTAGTCCTAGATACTTTATTTTTTGTTGTTGCAATAGTGAAGGGGATTGTTCTCTTAATTTCTCTTTCAGACAGTTTATTTTTGGTATATAAAAATGTCTCTGATTTCTGAGTATTAATTTTATATCCTGCCACCTTGCTGAATTCATTTATCAGGTCCAGTAGTTTTTTTTACTGCAAATTTAGAGTTTTCTGTGTACACTATCATATCAGCAGCAAATAATGATAGTTTTACTTCTTCTTGTCCTATTTGGATGCCTTTTATTTCTTCTTCTTGTCTAATTTCTGTGGCTAGGACTTCCAGAACTATACTGAATAAGAGTGGTGAAAGAGGACACCCCTTCCTTGTCCTAATCTTAAGGGAATTACTTTTAATTTTTTCCCATTGAGTATGATGTTGGCTGTGGGTCTTTCATAGATGGCCTTTATCATGTTGAGGTTTGTTCCCTGTATTCCCACTTCACTGAGAGTTTTGATCATAAATGGGTGCTGCATTTTAGGAAATGCTTTTTCTGCATCTATTGATATTATCATGTAGTGTTTTTTTTCCTTTTGTTAATGTGATGAATAACATTGATTAATTTGCAAATGTTTTACCAGCCTTGCCTACCCAGAATAAACCCCACTTGATCATGATGTATGATTTTCTTCATGTACTCTGTATCCAGTTTGCTAATATTCTGTTGAGAATTTTAGCATTAAATTTATCTGGGATATTGGCCTATAGTTTCTTTCTTTGTATTGTCTTTGCCTGGTTTTGGAATGAGGATTATGCTCATCTCATAAAAGAAGCTTGGAAGTCTTCACTCCTCTTGAATTTTTTGAAATAGCTTGAGAAGGATAGGAGTTAGTTCTTCTTTAAATATTTTGTAAAATTAGCCTGTGAAGTCATCTGGGCTAGAGCTTTTGTTGTGGAAGTTTTTTGATAACTGTTTCAATCTCGTTTGTTGTAATTGGTCTATTTAGGTTTTCTGATTCTTTCAGATTGATTTTTGAAAGATTACATTTTTCAAAGAATTTGTCCATTTTACCTAGGTCTAATTTGGGGACATACAATTCTTCATAGTATTTTCTTGCAGTCCTTTGTATTTCTGTTGTGTCAGTTGTTTCTTCTCCCCTCTCATTTCTAATTTTATTTATTTGAGTCCTCTCTATTATTTTTCAAGGTGAATCTGGCTAAGGGTTCACAATCTTGTTTACCTTTTGAAAGAACCAACTCTTGGTTTCATTGATCCTCTGTATTGTTTTTTTAGTCTCTATGTCATTTTATTCCACACTGATCATTAATATTTCCTTCCTTCTAGTTCCTCTGAGTTTTACTTGCTATTTTTTTCTACTTTTTTTTTTAGTTGCTGGGTTAAGTTGTTTATTTAAGTTTTTTCTAGCTTCTAATGGTATGCCTGTAATGTGAACTTCCCTCTCAGGATTGCTTTTGCTGTGTCCCATAGATTTTGAGTTGTTGTATGCTCATTTTCATTTGTTTAAGAAAATTTTTTATTTCTTCCTTGATCTTATTGTTAACCCATTTGTTATTTAATAACATCCTGTTTAGTTTCCAAGTGTTTGAGTGTTTTTCAGTTTTTCCATTGTAGTTGATTTCTAGTTTTATGTCATTGCGGTCAGAGAAGATTCTTGATATGATTTCAATCTTCTTAAATTCATTGAGACTCATTTTATGCCCTAATGTGTGGTCTATCCTAAAGAATGTACTATGAGCACTTGAAAAGAATTTATATTCTGCTACTTTAGGGTGAAAAGTTCTTAAGATAGTTATTAAATTCTGTTGATCTACTATGTTCCTTAATTCTTCTGTTTCTTTGTTAATTTTCTTTCTTAAGGATCAATTCAGTGATGTTAGTGTGGTATTGAAATCTCCTACTATTATGGTATTGCTGTTAATGTCACCTTTTATGTCCATCAAAGTCTGGTTTATATATTTAGGTGCTCCTATATTAGGTGCATAGATATTTATAATGGTTATCTCTTTTTTTTTGGATTGTGGCCTTTATCATTATGTAGTGACCTTCTTTATCCCTTACTATAGTCTTTGTTTTAAAGTCTGTTTTGTCAGAGATAAGTATTGCTACCCTAGTTTTTTTTAAATTTCCATTTGCATAAAATATTTTTTCCATCCTTTTACTTGCAGCCTATATGAGTCCTATTTCCTTATTTGTTCAGCTTCCCTGTGTCTTTTTTTTTTTCTGAAGTTGGAAACAGGGAGGCAGTCAGACAGATTCCCGCATGCACCCGACTGGGATCCACCTGGCATGCCCACCAGGGGGCGATGCTCTGCCCATCTGGGCTGTTGCTCTGTTGCAACCAGAGCCATTCTAGTGCCTGAGGCAGAGGCCATAGAGCCATCCTCAGCACCCAGGCCAACTTTGCTCCAATGGAGCCTTGCTGCGGGAGGGGAAGAGAGAGTCAGAGAGGAAGGAGAGGGGGAAGGGTGGAGAAGCGGATGGGCGCTTCATCTGTGTGCCCTGGTCGGGAATCAAACCCGGGTCTCATGCATGTCAGGCTGATGCTCTACCACTGAGCCAACTGGCCAAGGCCTTCCCTATGTCTTTTGATTGAAGCATTTAATCCATTTACATTTGTTTCTTATTGATATGTAGTTGTTTTTTGCAATTTTTAAAAAAATCTACATTCCTCTTTTACTAGATCTCACCCCCGTTTTTACTGTCTACAGCTGGCCCCTTAACATTTCTTGCAGCATTGGATTGGTTCTGATGACTTTCATGATGTTTTCTGTGTTATGTTTGTTTGTTTGTTTGTTTTGTTTTGTTTTGTTTTTGTCTGGGAAGCTTTTTATTTCTCCTTCAATCTTAAATGATAGCTTTGCTGGATAAATAAGTCTTGTTTGCAGGTTCTTGTTCTGCATTACTTTGAATATTTCTTGCCATTCTCTTCTGGCCTCAAATGTTTCTGTTAAAAAGTCTGATGTCATCATTTTGTGGGGTTTTTTGTAAGTGATTGACTATTTTTCTCTTGCAGCTTTTAGTACTCTTTCTTTATCTCTTAGCTTTGGTATTTTGATTATGATGTGTCCTGTTGTGGGTCTTTTGGGGGTTCTTTTTTAATGGGGTTCTCTTTGCTACTTGAACCTGTGTGACTCCTTCCTGCATCAATTTATGGAAATTTTCAGCTATAATTTTTTTCAATCTGATTCTTTTTTCCTTGTTATTTCTCTTCTTTTTCAGGAACCCCCTATTATGCAGATAGTGTTTCTCTTCATGCTGTCACAGAGCTCTCTTAGAGTTTCTCAGATTTTTTATCCTTTTTTCTTTTTGCTGTTTCTGCTTCCATGTTTTTGCTTATCTTGTTCTCTAAGTTGTTGATTTGATCCTCTGCTTCATCCAGCCTGTTTTTAATTCCTTTTAGTCTAGTCTTCATTTCTGATATTGTGTTTGTCATTTCTGTCTGGTTCCTTTTTGTGATTTCTATTTCCTTTCTGATGCTTATTATCTCTTTATATAGGTGTTTATTATGTCCATCCATTGCTGCTCTAAGATCTTTGAACATCCTAACAATCATTATTTTTAACTCTGAATCTGGTAATTTGGTTATTTCCAACTCATTCGGTTATTTTTCTGGTGATATGTCTTGTTGATTTATTTGGATTGCATTTCTTTGTCTTCCCATTTTGTCTGTGTATACCCTCTTCCTTTGAGTTTGTTGTTTGTGTAACTAGCTGAGTCAAGGTTCAATATTGTCTGCCTCTAATTTTCAGTTGTTGTGTTTTTAGGTCTTCTCAGGTTGGCATCAGCTGTTGTTTGAAATCTACTGTGGACTACTTATCTGCTATCACTATTCTTTTTACTATTTGTGTCGATGTTTTCTATGTCTTAACTGGGTCAGGTGTGAGGAGCCCTTCCTTAAGCTACTACTGTAACAAGGGTTGTTAGGTTATGAACTAATGCTCTCCATATCTGGCCACTGGATGTGCCTGCACTGGACCTCCTTGGTCACAGCCTGGCACAGAACAGTGGAGGTCACTGCCTATAACTGGCTCTTATCAACTTTTTGGAGCTATAGGTGATCCAGATCTTGTGGCTGCCTCTGCTGGGCCCAGTTGCTAGTTGCCAGTTGTAAATATCAGCTGCACTCATAGGCTAGCTTTTATCTACTCTTGGCCTGGGGAAAGTTCATTTAAAAGTTCAAGTTCCCCTGAGATCTGCTTTTTGCTGCCTCTTATTGCTGGCTACTTTTTGGGCTCAGTACTTTAATTCAGTGTTTAGGTATGGTATTGGATGTGGCTTGACCCTTAGCTTCAGATATCCTTCTACTGAGTCTTTTTATTTCTTTTATTTTTTTCTTCTTTTTCAGCATTCAGAATTGTGTGGTCTCTGGCATCTAATGGGTTTGGCCTCTGTGCTCCTGATGTGTGGTCTGTCCTACACCAGGGTCAGGCCTATGCTGCAGGTGTCATTGATGCAAGCTTGGATCTCTGCAGTGGCCGCCAGGGCTTCCTACTTTATAAGTGGTCTCACAGGCACTTGCCCAGACCACCTTGGCTTCTGCAGCCTACCCCTCTAGTGGCCCATTCTCCCTGGGCAAGTACTCAGCACTGTGGGTGGTGGTGGTGTAGATCAGACCACAGCTCTGCCTGAGTTTCTAACATGCTGCCTGCGTCTAAACGCCCTCTTTGTTCCAACTGGAGCAGGAGAGCTTGGTGAGTGGATCAATTTCTTTCCTTTCCTGCTGTTGCTGCTCCAAGGAAAAATGTTCACTTTATATTTTGGGCATGATTCAATCGAGGAATTAGGGTCTCCATCCCTAAAAGAGTCTCCCTCTGTGCCTCTGAGACCACACTTTTTCCTGGCAACTCTAGTCCTCCCAGCGCCCCCTGCTCCTGGAGCCCCAGGCCAGTGGCTGTGAGCAAGGCAATCTGTGCGGTCCCTTTAATACGAAGACTGGGTCCAAATGTTCTGTCTCCTTCTCTCAAACAGTATCTAGGCTCCTTTCTCAGAAAAATACAGTCTGTTTACCCCCTCCAGGTTCCCAGGCTCTAGGATGAGACTCCAGTTCTGCAGCTGAGGACCAGCCCACAACTTGTGGGGCACTCCTTCCCACCATGAGAGTCCGTCCGGGCCACCACTGGCTCCCAGAAGCAGAGAAGCCCTTTCCCATCTCTGTCTTTCCTACCAGTCTCAGTGTGAGTTCTGTGGTGATACTTGGCTGTAGAATCCTCTTAGTTTAGTCCAAAGTTGGTCTTTCAAGATGACTATTCTCAAAATTAAGTTGTAATTCACTTTGGTTCTGGGATGTGGGAGTTGGAATGTCTGCATACTCTGTGGCCATCCTGTCTCTCTTTAATTCATTTTTAACAGAGGAGGTAAGAGCATACAATGGAGTAAAGACAGTATCTTTAATAAATGATGTTGGAAAAATTGCACAGGTACATGCAAAAAAATTAAACTAGACCACTTATTTAAACCATTAACAAAAATAAACCCAAAATGGATAAAAGACTAAATGTAAGCCATGAAACCATAAACATCTTGGAAGAAAACATAGGCAGTAAACTCTCTGATATCTCTTGTAGCAATATTTTTGCTGATTTATCTCCATGGTCAAGTGAAATAAAGGACAGGATGAACAAATGGGACTGTATCAAATTAAAAAGCCTTTGCATAGCAAAAGTCATCATGAAAAAAATAAAAAGATAACCTACACAATGGGAGAACATATCTGCAAATATATCTGATAAGGGGTTAATAAACAAAATTTATAAAGAACTTCTAAAACTCAACACCAGAAAGGTAAGACTGAAAAACAGAAATGCAACCCCATGTTTATGGCAGCATTGTTTACAATAGCAAAGATCTGGAAACAGCCCAAGTGTCCATCAGTGGACGAGTGGATAAAAAAGCAGTGGTACATATATACAATGGAATACTATGGGGCCATTAAAAAGAAGGAAATATTACCTTTTGCAACAACATGGATGGACCTGGAAACTATATTATGTTAAGTGAAATAAGCGAAGCAGAGAAAGAAAAATATCATATGACCTCACTCATTTGAGGAATCCAATGAACAATAAGAACTGAGGAATGGAATTGAGACACAGGAGGAATCAAAGGGAACAGAGGAAAAGAGGACAGAGGAAAAGGGGATGATAGGATGGGATAAACCTGAAGGGAGGATGCTTTAGGGAAGGGGACAAGAGAAATGTTGAGGAAAATATGAGAGAGGGGGATGCATTCAGGGAGACCCTAGAATCTATGTAAACACAATTAATTAATGAATTAATTCATTCATTCATTAAAAAGCAATCCAATTTAAAATAAGTACAAGAAATAAATAGACAATTCTCCAAAGAGGACATACAAATGGCCAATAAGCATATAAAAAATGTTTAATGTCACTAATCATCAGAGAGATGCAAATTAAAACCACAATGAGATACTACCTCATACCTGTCAGAATGGTGCTCATTAACAAAACAACACATAATAAGTACTGACAAGGGTGTGGAGAAAAGGAACCCTCCTGTACTTCTGGTGAAAATGCAGTTTGGCAGCCATGATAGAAAACAGTATGGAGTTTTCTCAAAAAATTAAAAATGGAACTGCCTTTTTACCCAGCTATCCCACTTTTAGGAATATATCCTAAGAATACCAAATCACTGATTCAAAAGAAGATATACACCTACATGTTTATTGCAGCATTGTTTACAATAGCCAAGATCTAGAAACAGCTCAAGTGTTCATCAGTGGACAAGTGGATTAAAAAGCAGTGATACATATACACAGTGGAATACTACACAGCTGTGGAAAAGAAGGAAATCTTACCTTTTGTGGCAGCATGGATGGACCTGAAGATTATTATGCTAAAATAAAATAAGCCAAGCTGAGAAAGACAAATATCATATGATCTCAAATAAATATGGTATGGATTGAACAAAATGAAGTGAGGAATGGAATAGAGGTAGAGGCGGGATCACAGGGACCAGAGGGACAGCAGTCAGAGGAAAGGAGAATGAGGGGATGTGATCAGAGAAGGTAAAAGGATTAGTGAAACTATATATGCATAACACAGAAATATAGATAACAGGACAGCAAATCCTAGAGTAGGCAGGGAGGGAGTTAGGGGGAGGGGGTAAAGGGGGTATAAAAAGGGACACAGGTGAGGGGTGAGAGACATATTCAGTGGGACACTTGAACTCATGTAAATACCATAAATTAAAAATTAATAAAAATTTTAAAAAGAAACAACCTAAAAATATATATAAAGAAAAATAAAATAAATTATATTAAGTATAAAAAAAGAGAAACCATGCAGGTGGATTTCACAGATGCCCAAAAGCCAAACCTGCCAGTACTTACTGGTGCTAGTATGCACCTATTTAAGATGGGTAGAAGCCTATCCTACCCAGGCTGAAAAGGCCACAGAAGTAACAAAGGCATTGCTTAGAGTAGTCATTCCAAAATTTAGACTGCTACTTCAGATAGACTCAGACAATACTTTTGTGGCTAAAGTAGTACAAGAAATAGCTCAAGCCTTGGGCATCACTTAGAAGGTCCATGCTGAATACAGACCTCAGAGTTCAGGGAAGGTGAAACAAATAAATATGACTCTAAAGTTAGGGCTTAGAAAATTTTGTCAAGAAACAGGTCTTAAATAGATACAAACCCTACCTTTATTATTCTTTAAAATCTAGTGCACCCCATCCAAAAACACCAGATATTCACCTTTGAGGTATTATATAATAGGCCTTCCCCAATATTACATAGCTTGCCAGGGACCCCCTTACCCAGGAGCTAGGAGAGACAGAGTTACACAGGCAGTTAAAGGCTTTAGGCAAGGTGGTCACAACCATTCCTAACTGGGTGTTAGAAAGGGCTCTGATCAGTCTCTTTGCTCCTGTTCATCCTTTTTCCCAAGGAGATCAAGTGCAGGTTAAGGATTGGAATCCAGCTTACTTCTGGCCCAAGTGAAAGGTACCCTACACCATGATCCTGATCACTCCTATAGCTGCTGAGGTCAAAGGCATACCCACCTGGATTCACCACAGCTGGTTGAAGCCTGCAGTCCCTATGGAGACACTCTTGTGGGCGGAATAGACAGACCATACCAACCCTTTTAAACTGACATTGAAGAAGACAGCATGCCCTGCTTCAGCTACAAACCAGGAGCTGGCTGGTCAATGCCCAGCCAAAGCCTGAGGAATCTTGTCATGGGCCTCCTTATAATAGGACTGTAGGAAGGGAGGGAGATCAGGACAGAGGACTGGGAATTGTGTGTACATTACCAAAGAGGATCAGAGAGTTTCCACCACCCAACTATTCTACAGTTTCTATGAATGTAAAGGAACTCAGAGAGGAATCTGTACATATAATCAGACCCAATATTCAGTATGTGGCTAGCCCTATATCTGTTATAACCCTATAGAAACCCCCCCCACCTTAATAATGCTTGAAGTAAAAGTAGCAGAGCAAGGAAAAAAATAGACCAACAATAGCCCAAACCAGGGTCAAGGGGAATCCTGGTCAGGATACATTAAGGTTTAATACATGTGCAGCTATAAGTCATTCAGCCAGAGGGTGTAAGTCCTTCAGCTGGAAGAAAACCTATATAGCAGAAGAAATAGCTCATTTTTACTCACCACTACCAAGCTCTCCCTCAGAGTTTGGATTATAAAAAAAGTGAGACTCCAGTATGAAAGAGACTTCTGGAGTCTCAAAGTGGGGAATGAGGGAGGAAGGACTCTAAGGGTTGACTGAGTTAGTTTAAAAAAGTAACAAACCCCAGCTACGCAGCACTTTATCAGCTCTCTGAAATAATTGCAACACAGGCAAGAAAAACAGGATATGTGAACAGTAATGGACTAATGGTTCAACCTTCCTCTTATACTCCCTCTCCTCCCAGAGAAACAAAAGTCACTTAGGTTTGCAAACAAAGAAGTCGAAGAAATCAGGCACTTGTCACATGAAAGTAAAAACTGTAAAAGTATATAAGACTCAGGAAAACTAATGGGGGAGCTCATGTTTTATTGACTTTTTTGGGTCATGTTTCTCTGCCAACTAAAATAAACCTCCCTTTCTCCAGCACATGTCTGAGTGTCTTTGTCCTCCTTGAGTTGCTCCCTTGTTCCTACGATAGTATTTTTGATGTGTCTGACACTAAGTAAGAATAAAAAATACTGAGACACTATTTCAGTAACTGATGATAACTTAAGTAATTATTATCACAGCATAGTTCTTCATCTGGGTAGAGAAAGGCATAATATTACTGATTGTAAAAAATCACTTTCACTTAAGGAAAAAGGTAAGAAATTCAAATTCACCTCAAGGAAAATTTTTAAATGTTTCACTTGGAATTCCTTACTTTTCTTTGTGAAAAACAACAGAGACAAATGCAATCATAGTAGAAGAAATTTCAGCTGTTGATAACCAATTTTAGATAAATGACTGAAAGATATTCAGCACACAGTAAAAGAATACTTAGAGAAATAAAAGCTGCTATTAAACAAATGGCCTGGTAAAAATCCACAAGTCTCATTTGTCAGATGTGTTGAAATTTTCTATAGTCTCGGCCCTGGCCAGTTGGCTCAATGGTAGAGCGTCGGCCTGGCATGCAGGAGTCCCGGGTTCATTTCCTGGCCAGGGCACACAAAAGAGGTGCCCATCTGCTTCTCCACCCCTCCCCCTCTCCTTCCTCTCTGTCTCTCTCTTTCCCTCCCGCAGCCAAGGCTCCACTGGAACAAAGTTGGCCCAGGTGCTGAGGATGGCTCTGTGGCCTCTGCCTCAGGTGCTAGAATGGCTCTGGTTGCAACAGAGCGACGCCCCCGGATGGGCAGAGCATCGCCCCCTGGTGGGCATGCCGGGTGGATCCCGGTCGGGCACATGCGGGAGTCTGTCTGACTGCCTCCCTGTTTCCAACTTCAGAAAAATACAAAAAAAAAATTTCTATAGTCTCAATATCTATGTTGTCTAGTGCAGTGTGAAAATTATAGTCTATAATCATTGGGTGTACAATCTTCATACAGCATCAAGGTGATATCTCTTCCATGGACAGGCACAAAATTTCTGGCCAACCCACACTGGTTTGCAGACTGATGGTTGAAAACCACTAATCTAAGGCAGTGGTCCCCAACCTTTTTTGGGCCATGGACCGGTTTAATGTCAGAAAATATTTTCACGGACCGGCCTTTAGGGTGGGATGGATAAATGTATCATGTGACCGAGACAAGCGTCAAGAGTGAGTCTGAGATGGATGTAACAGAGGGAATCTGGTCATTTTTTAAAAATAAAACCTCGTTCAGACTTAAATATAAATAAAACAGAAATAATGTAAGTTATTTATTCTATCTCTCTGAACTGGTACCAAATGGCCCACGGATCGGTACCAGTCTGCAGCCCGGGGGTTGGGGACCATTGATCTAAGGTACTGAAGGTTTTGGAAAAAGTGTGTTTAGATGGTCAGGATTTTATAGAACAGAGAAGAATTTACTATTGAAATCTCAGAAAATAAAACTCTTTCTCTATTTCTCCATCTTACTGTTTCTTTTATATCAGTCTCTTTTTGGCTTTCTCTTGTTTCTGGCTTTATGGAGATATAAATAATATATAATATGTAAGTGTAAGTTGTAGAAAATGATGATTTTGTATAAGTATATATTATGAAATGATTACCACAAAAGGTTAGTTAATACTCATGAAATTGCCTTTTTACAGGTGTTAAGAAACATTTAACTTTCAAATTAATACTTCAGAAATTTCATGTGTACAATATATTATTGTCACTAACTAGATCTGTAGAAAGTATTCATCTTATAAATGAAAGTCTGTACTCTTTGGCCCTATCACTGTTTCTTCTCTAACTCTCCCAACCCCTGGCAATTACCAATCTACTCTCTGTTTCTAGAAGTTTAGTTTTTCTTTTTGTTAGATATCATATGCAAGTAAGATAAAATAATATTTGTCTTTCTCTATCTAACTTATTTGACTTAGTATAATGTTCTCAAGCCTCATCCATGTTGTGACCAATTACAGATTTCTTTCTTTTTATGGCTGAATAATATTCTATTGTACATATGCCAAAATTTTTTTTCCATTTATCTATTGAGGGACACTTAGATGTTTCCTATGTGTTGGCTATTGTACATAATGCTATAAAAACCATGAGAATAAAAATATCTCTTTGAGTTAGTGATTTCATTTCCTTTGGATAAATACCCAGAGATGAGATTTCTAGATAACATTGTTGGTAGTTCTATTTTTAATTATTTGATTAACCTCTATACTGTTTTCCATAGTGGCTGTTTCCTTTTCTTCTCATCCTCATCAGCACTTACTATACCATCTCTAGTTTTTTTTGTGTGTGTGTTTTTTGTGACAGAGACAGAGAGAGAAAGTCAGAGAGTGGGACAGCTAGGGACAGACAGACAGGAAAAGAGAGAGATGAGAAGCATCAATTCTTCATTGAGGCATCTTAGTTTTCATTGATTGCTTTCTCATATGTGCCTTGACCGGGAGGCTACAGCAGACCAAGTGACCCCTTGCTCAAGCCAGAAACCTTGGGCTCAAGTTGGTGAACCTTGCTCAAACCAGATGAGCCCACACACAAGATGGTGACCTTGGGGTTTTTTGCTGTTGTTGCTGTTTTTTCTTAGTCTCGTTTTCATGTCCCACCAATGTATGGAAAGCAGTTCTTGGTTTTTTCTGATTTACTTATTTCACTCTGTAAAATGTTATCCAGATCCCACCATTTTGTTATAAATGATCCGATGTCATCATTTCATCATTTCTTATGGCAGAGTTGTATACCATAATATATATGTGCCACATCTTCTTTATCCAGTCATATATATATATATATATATATATATATATATATATATATATATATATATATATATATTTTTACAGTGATTAAAACCTTTAAGCAAACTCTTGGCCAATACAACAAGAATCCATAAAAGAGTAGTGTCCTTAACATGTTCACCAAGTCCAAGTTGGCACCAACACCATTCAAATCCCTGCAAATGCAACCCAACCCCAGTTTAGTCTGTTAGGAGCTGTCACAAGGAGTAGGAGTGCAGAAAAAGTCCACATCCAGGAAAAGTCCTCATGGCACTGGAATTGTTGTCACAATTCTATACTTTGCAGCTCACGTCCAAGTCCCAGTGACTGCTGCTTCTCGCTGGTAATGATTCAGGTAGACTGGAAAAGCCATCTGCAGCATGTGTGGAGATGGAGCTTCTGTTCTCCTCTGCCTGGAGAGATGAGACCAGGGTGTTTTCCCTGGAGCTCTGCGACTGTGGCGTGGTAAAGAGAACCTTGGGTTACACTAAGCTGGGTGGCAAAGGTAAATTCATAATAGAAGTTGGCCAAAGGGGAAAGAGAGCTCTAAATTAGGAGTAGGTCCCAGCCTGAAATATGAGTGGGGCATTGAGGTTGGAGGAATAAAGGAAACACTATATATTAAACAAAGCAGCAGAAAATAGGACTATCAACACCCAGAACAGAGATCTTTGAGGGAAGAATAAAAAACCTGACTATTCAGGCAAGACATAGTTAAGTGGCCTTTGTGCAAATGAGATCAGTTTACCTGCTTCTTGGAATAAACACCCTAGGCTCGTCCACAGTGTCATAGATGGGGCTGACAGCCCTGGGCACCTTCAGCCTTCAGTGGCAAACCCCAGCATTCTGGGCAAGGTTAGGTCATAGGTGGCTGGATGAGGGCTGGAAGAGACTGAACCCTCCCTTAGAGAAGCAAGGGGGAAGCCTACCTTCCAGTGTCCCTGTTTCCTCACAGCAGAGGCATGTAAGCCTGACAGGCTTTAGCTCAATGACCTTCCTTTTCACTATTGAAGCAGGACCCAGATGGATTCCTATGAGACTTCTTTGGTACATTGGAGCTTTTAAGGGCATATCTTAAAAGCTGGTAGTTCACCTGATCTCTATTGGGCTTTTCTGCCTCTTGGTACTTTAAAAGCCATGCTCAGAAGATCTCGCTGAGTGGTTTGAGGATCCCCATCCGCCTATATAAACCTTTTCCGTATATCTGGAGCTATTTGGAAAAAGACAAAACAGTGTTATTAGCTGGATCAAATAAAAGAAGGTAGAAGTTCACAGGAGAAGATTTGGCATCTCCTGTTTATCAGCATTCAAAAGAAATTTACAATTTTTAAATTAAAAAACCCGTAGGAGTTCCGGGATATGACTCCCCCTTTTAATTTTTTTTAAATTGACCTTAAAATATTTGCTGGGTATGCTTTAATAATACCTTGACTTTAAAGATTGTAAGAAATATCCATAATTTGAAAGGTATGACAAAATACAGTAAATGCTTTTGCTACATGTGCAGAAGCATTGTCAGTTTTAACCAGTTTAGGAAATCCAATAATAGAAAAATGCATACAGACAATGAGCTATAACCTGCTCAGCAGCCTCTCCTGTTCTGGCAGAGGTTACTATGTATGCAAATACAGAATAAGTATCAACCCTAACGTGAACATAGGGCTGTTTGCCAAATGAAGGTATATGAGTAACCTCCATTTGCCAAAGTTGTCCTGGTAGGAGTCCTTGAGGATTAACTCCAAATGAAGGGACAGATTGTAGTACAGGACACCTTGGACAGGATTTACCAATCTGCCATGCTGCTTCCTGAGAAAGTTGAAGCTGTTTACACAAGGCTGCAGCGTTCTGGTGATGAATAGTATGAGACTGAATTGCTCGATCTGTCACGGTTGCTTCAAATAATTTTCTTTTGGGTAGTTTGATCAACAAGGGCATTCCCTTGTGCTAAAAGCACCAGGGAGCATAGAGTGAGCTTGAGTATGTCCTATAAAACATGGAGCTCTATGTTGACATACAAGTCTTTGAAGAAGGAGGAACTGCTTAAATAGTTCATCTGCACCTGGGAGTTTTAAACCTGGGTTCTCCACATCCTTGTCCTTTGCTCTATCCACTGCGCCACCACCTGGTGAGGCTCTAGTCTTTTTGACACTAACTATTCTAACTAATGTGAGCTGATATTTTATTGATATGAGTTTCATTGCCTTGATGTTTAGTGGTTTTGAGTGCCTTTTCATTACTTATAAAACATTTGTATATCTTCCTTAAAAAACGTCTATTTAGTTCTCTTGCTCATTTTTAAACCAGATTATTTAGATTTCTTTCTTTCTTTTTTTCTCTTTCTTTCTTTCTTTCTTTCTTTCTTTCTTTCTTTCTTTCTTTTTTCTCTTTCTTTCTTTCTTTCTTTCTTTCTTTCTTTCTTTCTTTCTTTCTTTCTTTCTTTCTTCCTTCCTTCTTTCCTTCCTTCCTTCCTTCCTTCCTTCCTTCCTTCCTTCCTTCCTTCCTTCCTTTCTTCCTTCCTTTCTTCCTTCCTTCTTTATTTCTTTATTTCTTTCTTTTTCTATTGAATTGTATGAGTTCCTTATATATGTTGTATAATAATCCTTTATCAGATGTATGGTTTGAAAATATTTGCTCCTATTTTGTAGGTTGCTTTTCATTTTATCATGATTTTTACAGAAACTTTTCAGCTTGATGTAGCCTCACTCACTTATTTTTGCTGTTGTTACTTTGGGGAGGTAATAAACAAAAAATAATCATTACCAATATCAATGTCAAGAAGCATTTCCCCTATGATTTCTATAATTTTTACAGTCTCAGGTCATACATTTTAAGACTAATCCATTTTGAGTTAATTTTTGTGGTTAATAGAAGACAGGAGTCTAATTTCATTCTTTTGCATGTGAATATTCAGTTTTCCCAACACTATTCACTGAAGAGTTTGTCCTTTCCCTATTGTACAATCTTGGCTTCTTTGTCAGCTATCATCATATATAGTACGCTTTCATTTTTGTCTCCTTGGCTCTGGTCCATTGGTATTTCTCTGTGTTTTTATGGCAGTACCATAGTCTTTTTATTACTATACCTTTTTTAGCTTTTTAATATAGTTTAAAATCAGGAAGTATAATGCCTCCAGTATTACTCTTCATTCTTAAGGTTGCTTCAGCTATTGGGGTCTTCAGTGGTCCACTACAACATTTGGATTTTTTTCTATTTCTGTAAAAAATACCAATGAAATTTTGATAGGAATTGCAGTGAAGCTATAGGTGCCTGTGGGTAGTATAGATATCTTACCATTAGTAATTCTTTAGCTCCATGAACATAAAATATCTATTTATTTTTGTCTTCAATTTCATCTATAAATGTTTCATAGTTTTTCAGTTTATGAATCTTTTACCTTCTGATTAAATTTATTCCTAAGTATTTTATTCTTTTTGATGCTATTGTAAATAGGATTATTTTCAAAAAAAAATTTTCTCTAATAGTTCATTGATAGTCTAACAGAACACCACTGAAACATATATGTTAATTTTGTATGTTGTAACTTTACTGATTTTGTTACTTAGTTCGAACAATATTTTGGTTTAGTCATTGGAATTTTCTATATGTAATATCATGTCATCTTCAAACAATAAGCCTTTACTTCTCAGTTTTCAACTTGGGTGTCTTTTACTTCTTTTTCTTGTCTAGTTTCTGTGGGTAATACTTTCAATACTATTTTGAATAGAAGTGATAAGAGCAGATATACTGGTTGTTTTCCTAATCTTAGAGGAAAATTTTTCTCCCTTTCACTGTTGAGTATGATGTTTGTTGTTCGTTTGTCATATTTGGCTTTTATTATGTTATGTTTCTTCTATATCAAGTTAGTTTCAAGTTTTTTCATAAAAGTATGCTGAATCTTCTTAAATGATTTTTATGCATCTATTCAGATGATTATAGAATTTTTAGCCTTCATTCTATTAATGTGGTGCATCACATTTATTGATATGCACATGTTGAATGATTCTTGCATTCTAGATATAAATACTACTTAATCATGGTGTATGATTTGTTCAATATGCTGCTACATTCATTTTGCTACCATTTTGTTGAGCATTTTTATATCTGCATTCATTACAGATATTGGCCAGTGCCTTTTCATCTTGCAGTGCCTTTTTCTGCCTTTGTTATCAGAGTAATACCGGCCTCTGTGTTGAAAGTATTCCCTTCTCTTCAATATTTTGGAAGCATTTTAGAAGGATGGACATTAATTCTTCTTTAAATATTTCATAGATTCACAAGTGAAATCATCTGGTCCTGGATTTTTCTTTATTGGGATAGTTTTGATTACTGATTCAATCAATTTACTCATTACTCGTCTATTTAGATATTTGTTTCTTCATGATTTAGTATTGGTAGAATAAATGTTTCTATAAATTTATCCATTTCTTCTAGGTTGGCAATTATTTGGCACATAATTGTTCATGACGTTCTCTCTCTCTCTCTCTCTCTCTCTCTCTCTCTCTTGTATTTTTGTAGTATTAGTTATATCTCTTTTTTCAATTATTATTTTGAGTCCTATTTTTTCTTTCTAACTATGGCTAAAGGTGTGTCAATTTTTAACATTTTCCAGAACAAACTCTTAGTTTCATTTATATTTTCTATTGTTATTTCATTTATATCTACTCTAATCTTTATTATGTCCTTTTTTCTGCTAACTTTATGCTTAGTTTATTTTTATTTTTCTAATTTCTTAAAGTGAAAGTTAGGTGTTAATTTGAGATTTTTCTTATTCTCAATGTAGGTATTTATTGCTATAAACTGTTCTCTTAAAACTGCTTTTGTTGTACCCCATAAATTTGATATAATGTATTTGTATTTTTTCTTTTTTCACTATATATATATTTTTTCTTCTTTAATCTATTGGTTGTCCAAGAGCCTATTGTTTAGTGTCCACATATTTGTAATTCTTCTAATTTTCCTCCTATTATTGATTTTTAGTTTCATACCATTGTGATGGGGAGAAAAACTGATATAATTTCTATATTCTTGAATATGTTGAGACTTCTTTTTTGGCCTAATATATGATATATTCTGAAGAAAGTTTCATGTTTGCTTAATAAGAATGTAAATTCTATTGCAGTTGTATTAAATATCCTCTAAAAATCTATAGGATTTATTTGGCCCATAGTATATTTTCAAATCTGCTATTTGGGCCAGGTTACAGAATATTTTTTTGGCAGAGAAGTGCTCCTGATTTAGTTGATGATTTGACAGGGTTGCAAGCTGGACTCTGCAATTGCTGCTGGTTGCACGGGTGCTCAGGTCATGCTTCCTGACATGATGGTGCCACGAAGGTCATGTGAAAATGGAGGCAGAGAATGAAGTGATTTTGCTACAAGCCAAAGCATGCAAAGGATTGCCAAGAGCTACCAGGAGCTATAAAAAAGCAAGAAAAAATTTTTTTTACAGCCTTCAGAATGATTGTGTGTCAGCTGGCATCTTGATTTCAGATTTCTAACTTGCAGAACTATGAAAGAATAAATTTTTATTGCTCCAAAACACCAAATTTGTGATATTTTATTTCAACAAGCTTAAGAAACTGATACATTGAGTTCTGAAAGCTTCTCTTTGTTCTTCTTTGGAATCTATGAAAATTACTCTTAATAACCATACTATACAGACAATGTAAATTTATGGGTTTGTTTTTTGTTTGTTTGTTTTTTACAGAGACAGAGACAGAGTCAGAGACAGGGATAGATAGGGACAGACAGACAGGAATGGAGAGAGATGAGAAGCATCAATCATTAGTTTTTTGTTGCAACACCTTAGTTGTTCATTGATTGCTTTCTCATATGTGCCTTGACCGTGGGCTTTCAGCAGACCGAGTAACCCCTTGCTGGAGCCAGCGACCTTGGGTCCAAGCTGGTGAGCTTTGCTCAAACCAGATAAGCCTGCACTCAAACTGGCGACCTCGGGGTCTCAAATGTGGGTCCTCCGCATTCGGTTCCAACACTCTATTCACTGTGCCACCATCTGGTCAGGCAAATTTATGGGTTTTTTTTTATTTTACTTCCCAAGTTTACCTCATTTAGTAAACAGAAATTAATTCATAGTCAATAATATTTACAACATATTCCAGTGTTATAAATATTTCTTTACACATTGTTTTTTCCAATTAAACTATAATATCACTTAGATCTAAATTTTACTATTCTGCATATATATCTAAAGCCAATCTATATGTGTTTAAAGAAATATTAGAGGAAGTATGGAGAGTAAAGGGGGGAGAGTAAAGCATGCAGGAGAGAGATAAGAAAGTAAAATAAGTAAAGAAAAAAGAAAACTTTATAATTAACAACTTTCATGTCGGCACTATCCAACCCAAGGATCATGAGAGCGACATGGAAATGTTTAGATATATAGGGGCAAGTCTTCTAAAAAGGAATAAACTATAACAAAGATTAGAAGTGAGTAGATATATTAATTATATTAACAAGAGTAAATATTACTGACTACTCATCATGTGCAAGGCACTGTTCTTAAGCACGACTCATGAACTATTACAATTTACAACAAACTCCTGGAGCAACAATAGATGTTACTATACACACAATGTGTCAATTTGCACATAAAATTTCAGGTGTAGGAAATGAAAAGATGAGTATTTCAACCAAAGATGGCTGTAATTCACAGACACTTTTTTGATATTTCTATTGTAAATTGTAATGTCATCCTAAGAAAGACTCCATCCTTTGTTACTATCACTGTCCTCTTGCAAGTCTCTTGGTTTTGTTCTCTTTTGATCCTTTCATGCGTTGCTTACATTTTTACTGTAAAACTTTGTTTTGAACTTCTTGACTCATTTGTTTTTCATCTTCACTCTTAGCAGGACATTGTCCTCCTCATTGGCATCAAATATTAACAAGGATTTCACTATTTCCTGAGCCAGCCATGTCTTCAGACACAACATTTCATTTTCTTTCCAATTTTGGTACTTGGAATTGACAGGGACAACAACATTAAAACAGTAGCAGTAGCACCGGTTAAGCAACAACATCAAAGAAATTATAAAAATTTCACCTATCTGTGATGGCCTGTTGCTAGCCTAGGCTTAAGACCCCTGCCCTTAGTTAAGTTAGAAACCAGAGGGACTAGTTCATAAGAGGAACTTGAGGCTTAACGCCACGGCTGAAAGAGAAAGATTTTTAGCAGACCGGTACATGACTGAGGTTTTGCTTTTACTGGTATAGGCAGGATGTGGTTCTCATATTTTAGCTTTTTGCAGGAACTGTAAGAAATTGGTTTCTCATTCTTAGAATATTATATCTTTATAAAATATTGTAAAGACCTAATATGCTAGACCAACTGTAACTTTGTGGTTTTTGTCCTTAAATACTCTGCTCCCCATGGCCCTGGGCCACTCTCTCTGCTTCCCTGCGTGGAGTGCAGTCAGATGGCCCACTGGCCAGTGAATAAAGGCTTTTCTAAGTTTTCCTCAATTTGGGCTCTGCCTCAGTTTCTCGTGAGTTGCACTGCAACACTATCATGCCTTTTCTGTAGTGAAATCTTTGAACAGCCCTTGTCTGGTTGGCTCAGTGGTAGAGCGTTGGCCAGTGTGTGGAATTCCCAGGTTTGCTTCTTGCTCAGGGCACACAGGAGAAGTGACCGCCTGCTTCTCTACCCCTCTCTCCTCTATATCTCTCTCTCTTTCATCCCCTCCTTCCGCCATGGCTCAGATGGTTTAAACAAAAGTTGGCCCTGGATGTTGAGGATGTTTCTACGGTTTCATCTCAGGCACTAAAATAGCTTGGTTGCGGAGCAACAGAACAGCAACCCCAGATGGGCAGAGCATCATCCAGTACGGGGCTGGACAGGTAGATCCCAATCAGGGCATATGCAGGAGTCTATCTCTGCATCTCCACCTCTCACTTAATAAATACTAAAAAAAAAAAATTAATAAAGTTAAATACTAGAAGTTCTTTATTTTTATACTTTAGAACTCTATTCAACATCTCCAACAAATTTATCTATCTTTTTTTTTTAGAGTGAGGAGAGGGAGAGACTGAGAGAGAGAGAGGAGAGACAGAGAGAGAGAAGGGGGGAGGAGCAGGAAGGATCAACTCCCATATGTGCCTTGACCAGGCAAACCCAGGGTTTCAAACCAGCGACCTCAGCATTTCCAGGTCGACGCTTTATCCACTGCGCCACCACAGGTCAGGCCAAATTTATCTATCTTAAAAGCATGTTCATTGTTAAATGGCAGAATTAAACTAAATAGTTAATTTTATTTTATTTTACTTTTTTTCCCTTTTCATTTAATTTATTGGAGTGACCCTGGTTAGCAATATTATTCAAGTTTCAAGTACATAATCCCACAACACATCATCTGTACACTGTATTGCATGTTCACCCCTGTAGGCCAAGTCTCCTTCCATAACCATTTGTCTCCCCGAAACCCTCCTCTACTTTCTTCACCACATGTCCTTCCAACACTGATCACACTGTTGTCCATACTATGATGTTACCTTTTTTTTTGTTGTTAATCTTTCATGCCTCTCAGCCCCCTAAGCTCCCCAAAAGCTGTCAGCCTGATCTCTATTTATGAGTCTGTCTCTATTTTGCCTGTTAGTTCATTTTGTTCACTTGATTTTACATATAAGTAAAATCATATGGTACTTATAAAAAGTTAATTTTAATTATGTAAACACTATATTATGCTTTTGATGATACTTGTATATTAATCATAACATCTTGGGAAAAATAATTTGCCAAATATACTCACACTATAACCATATTTGAATAATACAAATTATTTTAGGGGAAAGTAGCACACTTTATAAATCCAAAAGAGGAATACAAAAATATGTAGTCATTTTATAAAAGAGATTGTATCCAACCGCATTTACCTGAACAAATGGTTTTCAGTCTATTATACAGTTTCTTAAGCTTATAGGATATGATGAGATACTGACTTTAATTCACAGTAGCCACTACTATCTCTGAATGTGCTTTTTAGGAACAATTTTAAATTTTCCACACATCAGTAAAACTAATTTACATTTTAAAAATAACTGAATACTCGGGATGCAAAGCTGTGATTTTCATCATGGTTGGATTCAAGTCAAGCAGTCTCTAAGAAGTTTATGATAATCACTTTTTTTAAACAGCTCTTATACTAATCAGAACATCAAGAGAGATTTTATTTTTACTTAAGGTTTAGTTATGTAAATAGCATATTGGACAAAGATCAAACTATCATTTGAAAATTAAAAATAGAAGTAAATTAAAAGAAAATGCTTATTACGTATTTGCATTTTCAGAGGACATATACAGTAGTTTCTGCTGCATCACTTATTATGAAGCTTAATAATTAGCTCCAATATAATTAACTGTTAAATCAAGAAAATATAGCCAGCTTTGCTAATGAGAAGTTAAAACAGTGCTGTGTTCTCAAGTAAAAAAAAATATCCTTTTCTTAATGTAGACCAATACTCTAATTTTCTTCACTCTTAATTTAAATAATGCTTTTTAAGAAGTAGTAATTTATAACCAAAGATTTGAAAAGTATTAATAATATATTTTAATTGTTAAAGCTTTATAGATAGAGCATTTTATATAAATCTTTAATTAGATATTTTACAAAGGTCCTTTCAAAACTGTATATAGTAATAAAATTAAAATGTGGGTTACTTTGCCTTCTAGATATTTTAAAGGAAAAATAGCATCATTTCTAATACTCAGCAAAAATAAAAATCAAAGAAAAGGTGACAGAAAGTTTTCTTAAATAGTACAAAAAAGAAAATTAGACCACATTAAAATTGAAGAAGTCCACTTATTAAAAAATACCATTAATATGTGAAAAATGACACTACAAAATATATTTGTAAAAGTTGTATGTTGAAATGTAATGTGGATACACAGCAAAGAATTTGTATTTGAACATAGAAAGGATTTTTTCAAGTCAAGAAGAAAAAGGATAGATTATACAATAATAAAAAAGGGAAAGAAGATTTTAACAGGAACTTCATAAAAGAGGCTACTCAAATGGTCAATAATCATTAAAAAATATGCACATTAGTTATCAGAGGAATTATAATTTAAACCATAGTTATCATACATATTTACCACAAAAAGGCAACCCAATGCATTGTAATTGTAACATATATAAATGCTTCTGGGAACGTAAATTAATACAACACTTTAGAAAAGTGATCGTCACTTACTACTAAATCATTAAATGATTCACTAGTTCTACTCAAATAACTAAAAGAAATTCATTCATATATATAAAAATTATGTTCAAGAATGTATGTAATAGTATTCTTCATGACAGTCTAATGACTAGTGTCCAGGGTGCATATCAAATCAAAAGTTTATTTGGGGTTTTAAAATATCCGAATCTAGGTGATACAGATTCAGAGGAATAACTGAAATGTGCTTTGGGGAAGACAAAGCAAACCAGAGCTCATAGAAACAAAAACAAATTGTAACAATTTTTCCCCCTATGGGCTGTCTAACATGGAGTAATGATTAATTCCAAAGGATTATTTAGTTTCAAGTGGTGAGACTGAGGTAAGCAAGTTCCAGGATATGCTTCTAAAGCAAAAATGAAAGTCCAAGATTCAAAACTTAAATTTAAGTCCTTTATGCCAATTAAGTATACTGGCTCCTGAAACGGATTAGCTCCTTTCAAGATGAAGAATTTAGATTGTCTGATTGTCATAATGAGGAGAAAGTAAAGTTCAAGATAAGGTGTTATGGCTGGTTCAAAAGGTCATAGGTGGGATGCACATAGAACAAAACTATGACCTCTCGACTTCATTTTCCTTCTTTTAACAAAAATGACTCTCACGGCAGCTTCCACTCATACTAGCAACTCAAAACAAGTATCCATCAGTATTAGAATGGATAAGTAAATTGAACTTTATTCCATCTATGAAATATTATACAGTTATGAGCATAAGAAAAGCTATTGCTACAAAGGAAATATGGATAAAGTTTACAAACATAGCATTGAGTAAAAGAAGCCAGGCACAAAAGAGAACTTATATTACATGTTCTTTTTTCTTGACCTGAGGGATGGTTACATTAATATGCTTACATTGTGAAAACTTATTGAGCTTATGAGTTATATACTTCTCTGCATATAATTAATATTTCAATAAAAAGTTAACATAAAATAAAATAAAATGAAAAAAGGAAATATTTTTTGCAACAAAAATTAAGTGGCAAAATGGTATTTCAGGGAAATAATAAAACATAGTAAAAGAATTTATTTAGGGTAGATTTTAAAAAGATTGGGTTATTCATAATAATGATGGCAACCTCACTCTTAGGAAGAAACACATGTTTTTGTGGTAAAATTTTATATGTTAAAATGCACAAATCTCTATTTTTATTTTAAATTTATTCTGTTGACATGTTTCAAGTGTCCCATTCAATATAACACCTTGTACATACCGCATCATGTCCCCCAAGGCCCATGCACAGTCTCTTCCCATCTTCCTTTCACCCCCTTCGCCCGTCTTTCTCTACCTCCATTCCCCCTTTCCCTCTGGAAATTGCAAAACACACTTTTTAAATGTAGTTTTTAGTGTGATAGACAATAAAGTGGTAGACTAGCTTGAGAGCTAAGCATTCCTAGGAAAGAATCCTAATTCCAAATCTTACTAGCTGCATGATTTTAAGCAAGGAAACATTTAGATATTAATAAAATGGAAATAAGAATATCTGCCTTAGAAAAATTTGGTAAGGGTTAGCGATGATATAAGTAGGTTTAGTTTACAGTGCTTGACACACAATTGTGTACTCAATGTGTGATAGCATAAAATAGATGCATTAGAGATACCTTAAATATTCACAAACCAAAGTCCCTCTAGAAGAGTAAGTATATACCAATGAAGCCACAAGAGCAGGTAAATAGATAAGAGAATAAAAGGACAGTTTTTTTTTTTGAATTGGACCACAAGACCAAAAAAATATTTTCTTTGTGAGAAAATTTGGAGTACTTCAAATGTATAGATTATGAGGGAATATCTTATAAATAATAATGTGTTTATTTATTTTACATATTCACCTACTTAAACACATTAAAATTTTTTTTTTTTTTGCTTTTGACTTTGGACCGCGTGTGCACGCGCACGCACACACACACACACACAGACAGATAACTATAAAGATCATTGAGTTAGTTTTGTTGTTTATTGCAATGTTTATCATTTTATAATTATAAACTATTATAACTAGTTATATAAATTATTATATAACTTATTATAAACTATAAAGATTAAATAGTTATATAAACTATTAAAAACAGTGCTAAAATCTATTTATTTTAATCACAGGATAATATAAGGGGTGGTTTCTATAGGCACTTGAACTATGACATGAATAAATTCCTGAAAATTCATGTGTAATGTGAGAATATGAAAAGGAATCAAGTATTAAATAAGAAAATAAATGAGAATGCTAGAATATGTAATTCACAATGGTAGTTAAGATTTACTCTTCTCCTAGTCTAAATTTACCTAAACTATTAGAAACAATATTAAATTTTATAAAGAAGTAGTTGTAAAAACAATCTGTTTTGTATTTTAAGAAAATTAAAGAAAATCTCTAATATGTGGCATTTATGCCAGTAACAGTCTGCTATCTTTGTGTAAAAGCAAACACAGACACTGTGTAAACATCCCTGTGTACCAATAAAACTTTATTTACAAAAACAGAAGATGGAACATACTTGGGCCAAAGACCGTATTACCATTAAGGTCATACAATTGAAGCTGGATTGTAGCCAATTTGGACACTGGCCAGTTAGAAATAGAGATAAGAGTGATGTCAGAGAAATGATGCCATGAGGAGCGCTACTGATAAATCTCCCCAAAATTTCAACAAGTTCTTTAACCAGAGAGAGAAAAATCTATCCTTGGAGCATCTAGCAGTCCCACACACTGAAAACGAAGGTATGATCAAGCGAAAAATTGACTAAATATATAATCAACCCCGAAGGAAATAAGATGGAGAAAGAAACACTCTGCCTTCCTCACTAACCTGAGCAAGGCTGCTTTCACTTGGGACTGAGAGTGAGTGGGGTTTAAGGGTGTGGAGGGAGCGAGACTGCGGCACAGATATCTGAGCCAGGCTGCAGCATAGACGTCCAAGCCGAGGAAAGAGTGTGCCTGTGGCGACTCAACCAATGCAAGCTAACGCCCGTGCTAGACCCCGGCAAAGACAGGCAAGCGGCGGCTGCCAATAGCCCCGATACCCTGGTCGGTGAGCGCAGATTGTGTGTGAGAGGTTCCTCCTAGTGCCGTGGGAGTGGGCGCTCATGTTCCTGGACAGAGGGGCAAGGTCAAAGGCCTTTGTGTGGGCTGTGACCAGAGTCTCGGTGTTGTCCCTGCACCCTGAACAACGGCGCACGGGGAGTGCACGAAAGCGAATTTCCCTACACCCAAACTTCTCTGGGCCGGCGGGGCGCATCACCCAGCCATTCAAACTAACATCCCCCGGAAGAAAAAAAATATGAAAGAGTTAGGGGGAGGGGCATGCAAGCAGCTTGCAGTTTGACTCAGGAGCAGATCTGTGGATCCAATCGTTGAAATTAGCTTAACCCACAGTCTGCTCACCTCCCAACTGACCTATGTGGCTCTATCTGACAAGATCTCTCTCAGTTCAGTGATCTAAGACAAGAGGCATGATATTTTTTAGTGCCTATTGCTATGCATGTAGGGGTGGGGGCAACTTCTGATTGGCAGAACTTTCATACTCAGGGCTATATGTTAAAAAGAGGGACTTGGAAGCTTTTAAGACCCCTGTTCTGCAGGCAGCAACTAGGGCATCTTCTTCCCAGCCATAACAGGATACAAAATGCAAAAGCCTGGGGAGAGTGGTCCCACAAAGTGCTGAGGCATACTGGACACACCTGGAGGTGCATAGAAAGGCACCTTGAGAGCAATTGGCTCCCAGCCCCACCTGATTATGCTGGCAGGTCTGACTGACAGAGCCTTACCCAGAGCCCTGAACTGAGTGGGGATAGAGTGGGGATTTGCCAGCTCTTTAAGCCTCTTACTCTCCAGGCAGAGGCAGCGGCAACCCCATAGCTGGATCATCAGGCTGCTAATTCAGGAAGGAGAGACTAGAGGAGAGGCTCCAGGAAAACAGACTCTCTCGTTGTCACAGTCTGCAAATGCTAATAAGCCTCGACTACCAATGAGACTGAAGCCTAATATATGAAATCGTCATAGAGACTTATCAACTGCAAATTTGTACCTAAACGTGCCACAGGGGCAGAGCCTGAGGTACAGAGTCACCGATCAGCAAGAGCAAGAGGAAAGAAAAAGGAAGAAGATAGCCTCTCAAAATCAAGAAAACTCCAGACTGTATAACCTTTTCCATTTTTTTATTGTTTCTTTCATCTTCTTGTCTTGATTATTTTCTTCTTCTTCCACTTTGGTCATTTTATTCTCTGCCTGTCTTATTCTCTCATCTTCTTGACCTACACTACCCATAAGTGTTACATTTCCCATTTTCTTTCTTTTCTTCTTCCTTTCTCTCTATGAGGGTTGCACTCCAAAACCCTTAACTCTCTCTCTCTCTCTCTTTGTTTATCGTTTTTCCTCTTTCTTTTTTTTCTCCCTCTATATTAGTTTCTTCTATTCTCCTTTATTTTTCCTTTCATTCAATCCTCAATCACAAACAAATTATATTATTTGGGACTTATTTTTTTTCTTTGTGACACTTTGGGTGCTTTTTACTTCGCTTTTTAACTCATTAGCATTCCTCCAAACCCCAGCTCTCCATTCTATCTAGTTTTTGCTCCACTTAATACATAGTATTTTTTTAATTTTTTTTTAATTTTTTCTGTTTTCCTCTTATCCCTCTCATTATATTTCTTAGTTGGCCATCACGTACAAGCAAATAATTTTATTCTTGACCTAAATTTTTTCCTTTTTTGCATTTTGTGGTCCCTACCTCCTTTTTTGCTCCTTTATCACTTCTCCCCAAATCAGGCTCTCCATTATAAGTAGTTTTTGTTCCATTTAGAAAAATATAATTCACAGTTCATCATGAAGGGAGAGGACAGGAAGAAAAAAAAAAGGAAAATAATAAATTTATTTTTACTTTTTTTATTAATTCTCATTAGTGTTATCAACAAAGCAACCCTCAGATGCCATTAAGGAAATGGAAATCAAATATCATGGATACAAAAGAGAGATGTAGCACAGATAGATGAGAAAAAAATCTATGGATGAAATATTTAATATATTGGAAAACTTAGAAATAAATGACAGAGAATTTAAAATAGAAATCCTGAAAATACTCAGAGAAAACACAGAAAGGCAATTTAGGGAGCTCAGCAAACAACTCAACAAACACAAAATATATTACCAAGGAAATTGAAACTATAAAAACAAATCAAACAGAGATGAAAAACTCAATTCATGAGCTGAAAAACAAGGTAACTTGCTTAGCTAATAGAACAGGCCAGATAGAAGGTAGGATTAGTGACATAGAAGACAAGCAACTTGAGGCACAATAGAGAGAAGAAGAAAGAGACTCAAAAATTTTTAAAAAAATGAGAAAGCCCTAAAACAATTGTTTGACTCCATCAAAAAGACTAACATAAGAATAATAGGTATAGCCTGACCTGTGGTGGCACAGTGGATAAAGTGTCAACCTGGAAATGCTGAGGTCGCCGGTTCAAAACCCTGGGCTTGCCTGGTCAAGGCACATATAAGAGTTAATGTTTCCTGCTCCTCCCCCCTTCTCTCTCTGTCTCTCTCTCCTCTCTCTCCTCTCTGAAAATGAATAAATAAATAAATTTAAAAAAAGAATAATAGGTATATCAGAGGGAGAAGAGAGAGAAAATGGAATGGAGAATATATTCAACAAATAATAGACAAGAACTTCCCAAGCCTGTGGAAAGAACTAAAGCCTCAAATTCAAAAAGCAAACAGAACACCGAGTTTCCTTAACCCCAACCAACCTACTCCAAGGCACATCATAATGAAATTGGCACAAACCAATGACAAAGAAAAAATTCTCAAGGCAGCCAGGGAAAAGAAGAGTACAACATATAAAGGAAGACGTATTAGATTATCATTGGATTTCTCAGCAGAAACTCTACAAGCTAGAAGAGAGTGGACCCCAATATTTAAAGTCCTGAAAGAGCGGAACTTTCAGCCAAGAATACTATACCCATCAAAGCTATCCTTCAAATACAAAGGAGAAATAAAAACATTCACAGATACAAAAATGATGAGAGAATTTATCATCAGAAAACCTCCACTCCAAGAAATACTAAAGGGGGTTTTCCAAACAGATACAAAGAACAAAACAAAACAAAACCACAAGTAAAAGCTCCACCAAGAACGCAATAAAACCAAATATAAACTGTGACAAGAAAAACAAAAAAAGGGGAAGAGGATAGAGATTAACAGTAGCAAAGGACGATGGAGTGCAGAAGCACTCATAAGATAGTGTACTACAATGAACATGGTAGGTACCATTTCATTACTTAATGGTAACCACCCTTGAAAAAACCAACACAGAAGCACATGACTAAAAAATGGTAGCAACAGAGGAAAAAAGTATGGAAAACAACCAAACAAAAACAAATGTTAAAAAAACAAAAAAGAATCAAACAAGATACAAAGTTAACAGAAAGCAATAGGGAACCCACAAGTATCAATAATTACACTAAATGTAAATGGATTAAACTCACCAATAAAAACACACAGGGTAGCAGAATGAATTAAAAAAGAAAATCCATCTGTATACTGCCTACAAGAAACACATCTAAGCAACAAGGATAAAAACAAATTCAAAGTAAAAGGCTAGAAAACAATACTCCAAGCAAATAACATCAAAAAAAAAAAAAAAAAAAAAGCAGGTGTAGCAATACTCATATCTAATAATGCTGACTATAAGACAGCAAAAGTACTCAGAGACAAAAATGGTCATTTCATAATGATTAAGGGGACACTGAATCAAGAAGACTTAACAATTCTTAATATATATGCACCAAATCAAGGAGCACCAAAATATATAAGACAGGTACTTATTAACCTAAAAACAAAAACTGACAAAAATGCAATCATACTTGGAGACCTCAATACACTGCTGATGGCTCTAGATCATTCATCCAAACAGAAAATCAATAAAGATATATTGGCCTTAAACAAAACACTAGAGTATCTGGATATGATAGACATCTACAGGACACTTCATCGCAAAGCAACAGAGTATATATTTTTCTCTAGTGTACATGGAACATTCTCAATAATTGACCATATGTTGGGCCACAAAAATAACATCAGCAAATTTAGAAAAATCAAAATTGTACAAAGCATAGATTCTAATCATAAAGCCTTGAAACTACAATTCAACTGCAGAAAAGTGGAGAAAAAACCCACAAAAATGTGGAAACTAAACAACATACTTTTAAAAAATAAATGGTTCAAAGAAGAAATAAGCACAGAGATCAAAAGATATATATAGACAAATGAAAATGACAATATGACATATCAGAATCTCTGGGATGTAGCAAAAGCAGTAATAAGAGGGAAGTTCATATCACTTCAGGCTTACATGAACAAACAAGAGAGAGCCCAAGTAAATCACTTAAATTCACACCTTCAGGAACTAGAAAAAGAAGTACAAAGATGGCCCTGGCCGGTTGGTTCAGTGGTAGAGCGTCGGCCTGGCATGCGGAAGTCCCGGGTTCGATTCCCGGCCAGGGCACACAGGAGAGGCGCCCATTTGCTTCTGCACCCCTCCCCCTCTCCTTCCTCTCTGTCTCTCTCTTCCCCTCCTGCAGCGAGATGCCATTGGAGCGAGGATGGCCCGGGCGCTGGGGATGGCTCCTTGGCCTCTTCCCCAGGTGCTAGAGTGGCTCTGGTCGCAACAGAGTGACACCGTGGAGGGGCAGAGCATAGCCCTCTGGTGGGCAGAGTGTCGCCTCCTGGTGGGCATGCCGGGTGGATCCCGGTCGGGCGCATGGAGGAGTCTGTCTGACTGTCTCTCCTCGTTTCCAGCTTCAGAAAAAGAAAAAGAAAAAAAAAAGAAGTACAAAGACAACCCAAAACCAGCCGAAGAAAGGAGATAATAAAAATCAGAGCAGAAATAAATGAAATAGAGAACAGAAAAACTATAGAAAAAATTAATAGAACAAGGAGCTGGTTCTTTGAAAAAAATCAACAAAATTGACAAACCCTTGGCAAGACTTACCAAGGAAAAAAGAGAAAGAACTCATATAAACAAAATCCAAAATGAAAGAGGAGAAATCACCACGGACACCGTAGATATACAAAGAATTATTGTAGAATACTATGAAAAACTTTATGCCACTAAATTCAACAACCTAGAAGAAATGGATAAATTCCTAGAACAATACAACCTTCCTAGACTGAGTCAAGAAGAAGCAGAAAGCCTAAACAGACTTATTAGTAGAGAAGAAATAGAAAAACCCATTAAAAACCTCCCCAAAAATAAAAGTCCAGGCCCAGACGGCTATACCAGCGAATTTTATCAAACCTTCAAAGAAGACTTGGTTCCTATTCTACAGAAAGTCTTCCAAAAAATTGAAGAAGAAGCAATACTTCCAAACACATTTTATGAGGCAAACATAACCCTTATACCAAAACCAGGCAAGAATGGCACAAAAAAAGAAAACTATAGACCAATATCTCTAATGAATACAGATGCTAAAATACTAAACAAAATACTAGCAAATCGAATACAACAACATATTAAAAAAATAATACATCATGATCAAGTGGGATTCATCCCAGAATCTCAAGGATGATTCAACATACGTAAAACGGTTAACATAATACACAATATCAACAAAACAAAGAACAAGAACCACATGATATTATCAATAGATGCAGAAAAGGCTTTTGATAAAATACAACACAATTTTATGTTTAAGACTCTCAACAAAATGGGTATAGAAGGAAAATATCTCAACATGATAAAGGCCATATATGATTAACCATCAGCTAACATCATACTAAATAGCACAAAACTGAAGGCTTTCCCCCTTAAATCAGGAACAAGACAGGGTTGTCCACTCTCTCCACTCTTATTTAATGTGGCACTAGAGGTTCTTGCCACAGCAATCAGACAAGACAAAGAAATAAAAGGCATCCATATCGGAAAAGAAAAAGTAAAGGTATCACTTTTTGCAGATGATATGATCCTATACATCGAAAACCCCAAAGAATCCACAAAAAGACTTCTAGAAAAAATAAGCCAATACAGTAAGGTCGCAGGATACAAAATTAACATACAGAAGTCAATAGCCTTTCTATATGCCAACAATGAAACATTTGAGAATGAAATCAAAAGAATAATCCCCTTCACGATTGCAACAAAAAAAATAAAATACCTAGGAATAAACATAACAAAGAATGTAGAGGACTTATACAATGAAAACTATAAACCATTGTTAAGGGAAATCGAAAAAGACATTATGAGATGGAAGAATATTCCTTGTTCTTGGTTAGGTAGAATAAATATAATCAAGATGGCCATATTACCCAAAGCTATATACAAATTTAATGCAATTCCCATCAAAATTCCAATGACATTTTTTAAAGAAATGGAGCAAAAAATCATCAGATTTATATGGAACTATAAAAAGCCCCGAATAGCCAAAGCAATCCTAAAGAAAAGGAATGAAGCTGGGGGCATTACAATACCTGACTTCAAACTCTATTATAGGGCCACGACAATCAAAACAACATGGTATTGGCAGAAAAAAAGACACTCAGACCAATGGAACAGAATAGAAAGCCCAGAAATAAAACCACATATATATAGTCAAATAATTTTTTTTTTTAAATAAATTTTTATTAATGGTAATGGGATGACATTAATAAATCAGGGTACATATATTCAAAGAAAACATGTCTAGGTTATTTTGTCATTAAATTATGTTGCATACCCCTCGCCCAAAGTCAGATTGTCCTTCGCCACCCTCTATCTAGTTCTCTGTGCCCCTCCCCCTCCCCCTAACTCTCCCCCTGTCCTCCCTCCCCCCACCCCTGGTAACCACCACACTCTTGTCCATGTCTCTTAGTCTCATTTTTATGTTCCACCAATGTATGGAATCATGTAGTTCTTGTTTTTTTCTGATTTACTTATTTCACTCCGTATAATGTTATCAAGATCCCACCATTTTGCTGTAAATGATCTGATGTCATCGTTTCTTATGGCTGAGTAGTATTCCATAGTGTATATGTGCCACATCTTCTTTATCCAGTCTTCTATTGAAGGGCTTTTTGGTTGTTTCCATGTCTTGGCCACTGTGAACAGTGCTGCAATGAACATGGGGCTACTTGTGTCTTCACGTATCAATGTTTCTGAGGTTTTGGGGTATATACCCAGTAGAGGGATTGCTGGGTCATAAGGTAGTTCTATTTGCAGTTTTTTGAGGATTATAGGGCCACAATAATCAAAACAGCATGGTATTGGCAGAAAAATAGACACTCAGACCAATGGAACAGAATAGAAAGCCCAGAAATAAAACCACATATATATGGTCAAATAATCTTTGATAAAGGGGCCAACAACACACAATGGAGAAAAGAAAGCCTCTTCAACAAATGGTGTTGGGAAAACTGGAAAGCCACATGCAAAAGAATGAAACTCGACTACAGCCTGTCCCTGTGTACTAAAATTAATTCAAAATGGATCAAAGACCTAAATATAAGACCTGAAACAATAAAGTACATAGAAGAAGACATAGGTACTAAACTCATGGACCTGGGTTTTAAAGAACATTTTATGAACTTGACTCCAATGGCAAGAGAAGTGAAGGCAAAGATAGTCAAATAATTTTTGATAAAGGGGCCAACAACACACAATGGAGAAAAGAAAGCCTCTTCAACAAATGGTGCTGGGAAAACTGGAAAGCCACATGCAAAAGAATGAAGCTGGACTACCAATTAACTCAAAATGGATCAAAGATCTAAACATAAGAACTTAAACAATAAAGTACATAGAAGAAGACATAGGTACCAAACTCATGGACCTGGGCTTTAAAGAGCATTTTATGAATTTGACTCCACAGGCAAGAGAAGTGAAAGCAAAAATTAATGAATGGGACTACATCAGACTAAGAAGTTTTTGCTCAGCAAGAGAAATTGATAACAAGATAAACAGACAGCCAACTAATTGGGAAATGATATTTTTAAACACCTGCTCAGATAAGGGCCTAATATCCAAATTATACAAAGAACTCATAAAACTCAACGACAAACAAACAAACAATCCAATAAAAAAATGGGAAGAGGATATGAACAGACACTTCTCCCAGGAAGAAATACAAATGGCCAACAGATATATGAAAAGATGCTCCTGTTCTTTAGTTATTAGAGAAATGCAAATCAAAACTGCAATGAGATACCACCTCACACCTGTTAGACTAGCTATTATTAACAAGACAGGTAATAGCAAATGTTGGAGAGGTTGTGGAGAAAAAGGAACCCTCATCCACTGTTGGTGGGAATGTAAAGTAGTACAACCACTATGGAAGAAAGTATGGTGGTTCCTCAAAAAACTGAAAATAGAACTACCTTATGACCCAGCAATCCCTCTACTGGGTATATACCCCAAAAACTCAGAAACATTGACTCGTGAAGACACATGCAGCCCCATGTTCATTGCAGCATTGTTCACAGTGGCCAGGACATGGAAACAACCAAAAAGCCCATCAATAGATGACTGGATAAAGAAGATGTGGCACATATACACTATGGAATACTACTCAGCCATAAGAAATGATGACATCGGATCATTTATAGCAAAATGGTGGGATCTTGACAACATTATACGGAGTGAAATAAGTAAATCAGAAAAAACCAGGAACTGCATTATTCCATACGTAGATGGGACATAAAAGTGAGACCAAGAGACATTGATAAGAGTGTGGTGGTTATGGGGGGAGGGGGGAGAGGAAGAGGGAAGTGGGAGGGGGAGGGGCACAAAGAGAACTAGATAGAGGGTGACAGGACAATCTGACTTTGGGTGATGGGTATGCAACATAATTGAACGATAAGATAACCTGGACATGTTATCTTTGAATATATGTATCTTGATTTACTGATGTCACCCCATTAAAAATAAATACAATAAAAAAAAAAAAGAAAATTAGATAAAACGTGACGGAAGACAATCTGACTTTGGGTGATGGGTATGCAACATAGTTGAATGACAAGATAACCTCTACATGTTTTCTTTGAACATATGTACCCTGATTTATTAATGTCACCCCCTTAAAATTAATAAAAGTTAAAAAAAAAACAAGAAAGAAATAGAGATAAAATATGAAAAAGGGAATATTGTTTACTGTCTTAAGGACCATACTAGAATTAGCACACATCACTTCCGGTGAAAATTAGTCAAATTGACCTGCAAGGAAAGCTAGAAAAATGATGTAATGTTGGGCAGATTTGTACCTGCTCTAATACTATTATTATAGAAAAAGAGTAGAAGGAAATTTGCTGGAGATCTAATATCCTCTGCTACCCGAGGAAAGCCTTATATTCTACAACATGCCTGAGTTTCAATGCAAGTTTGGCATGTTACATAACGTAAAACTTAAGCAACTTAACCCCTTGTCTCTCTGACATCCTCATCCATAAATTGGGGGAAATAACATACTACCTAATAGGTATATGCTAAACACTCAATTACCACATTTAAAGAACTTTGAATACTTTGAGATAATGCCTCAAAATTGCTTTTAGATCCTTAGAGGTAATGTTAATTTCTATTTCATAGATTAAAAAATAAAAATTTAAAGATCTGATTGCCTTAAGAGCACATAGCTAATAGGTACCAGACTAAAAATGAAACTAGATCTTTCTTTTTTTTTTTAATTTTTTATTTATTCATTTTAGAGAGGAGAGGGAAAGACAGAGAGAGAGAGAGAGAGAGGAGACAGAAAGAGAGAAGGGGGGAGGAGCTGGAAGCATCAACTCCCATATGTGCCTTGACCAGGCAAGCCCAGGGTTTCGAACCGGCGACCTCAGCATTTGCAGGTCGACGCTTTATCCACTGCGCCACCACAGGTCAGGCAAAACCAGACCTTTCTAATTCCTTACTTCCACTGTATCCCGCACTATGCAAGGAAATGGATGTCAATAGAACAAGAATGTGTGTGGGAAGCCAAATGCAAATGTAATTTTTAAAGTTAGGTGATGTTATATCATATTTGCATGTTGATTGTACTAACCCAATAGGAAGGCAATCATTGATGGCAAAAAATAGAGAGTGGGTAATTCCAGAGAAACAGTCTTTAGTAAGTAAGAGGGTTAGAATCAAGTCACTAAGTGCAGGATTGACCATTGAATTAGAAACCTTCATTGTAACAAGAGGAGAAGGTACATGGATACACATGCAGGCAAGTTAATATGGTGGGGTATGTGGTGGTGGAAGCACAAAAATATGCCCTTCTAATGTCTTTCATTTTTGTTTTTCTTCTCCAGATTTATAGAGATATAATTGACAAATAAAACTATAAGACATTTAAAGTATACAACATGATAATTTGATATACAAATATATTGTGAAAGAATTCTCCCATTGAGTTAATCAACACATCCATCACCTAATAAATTAAATAGTTATCTTTTTCATCTCTCTCTCTTTCTCTCTCTTCATTGGTGAGAACATTTAAATTCTACTCTCTTAGTTAGGAAATTTCAACTCTATAATAAAGTGATATCAATTCTAGTTACCTCTCTCATTCTTCTTCCTGTAGCAATTTTCTTCCAACTATTTTTCTTTTTTTTTTTTTTTTTTTAAATAAATTTTTATTAATGGTAATGGGATGACATTAATAAATCAGGGTACATATATTCAAAGAAAACATGTCCAGGTTATCTTGTCATTAAACTATGTTGCATACCCCTCGCCCAAAGTCAGATTGTCCTTCGCCACCCTCCATCTAGTTCTCTGTGCCCCTCCCCCTCCAACTATTTTTCTAACTGACTTGTTTTTATTTTATTTTTCTCACATTACACATATAAGTGATATCATGCTGTATTTGGCTTTTCTTCCAAGTTTATTTCATTCACTATAACATCTTCCAGATTCATCCATGTTGTCTCAAATGACAAGATCCACTTTTTTCTAAGGCTGAATAATATATATATATCCATTTTTCCATCAATGAACACTTAGGTTGTTTCTATAGATTGCCTATTGTGAATAAACTTGCTATGAATATGAAAGTATAGATATCTCTTTTTTTTTTTTTTTTTTAAACATATACGTCATGTTTATTTATTTATTTATTTATTTATTTATTTTAATTCATTTTAGAGAGGAGAGAGAAAGGGAGAGAGAGAGACAGAGAGAGAAGGTGGGGAGGAGCTGGAAGCATCAACTCCCATATGTACCTTGACCAGGCAAGCCCAGGGTTTCGAACCGGCGACCTCAGCATTTCCAGGTTGACACTTTATCCACTGCGCCACCACAGGTCAGGCCAATAGATATCTCTTTAAGATAACTTTTTATTTTCTTGGATATACAGTTGACCCTTAAACAACATGGGTGTTAGGGGCATTGATCCCTGCCAGTCAATATATAAACTTTGACTCTTCAAAAACTTAACAACAGTTCCTCAGGATCTGCAAAGGATTGGTTCCAGGACTGATCACAGATGTCAAAATCTATGGATGCTTGTAGGTCTTATATAAAATGGTATAATGCATACAGATGGCCCATTGCCTCTGTAGATTCCCAATTTCAGATTGAATATATTGTTTCTGACCTGAGGTTGATTGAATCCACAGATGTAAAACCATGGGATACAGAGGGCTGACTGTATATTTATTGAAAAATATTCTGCATATCAGTGGACCTGCAGAGTTCTAGTCCATGTTGTTCAGGGACCACCTTTCTATACCTAAAGTGGGATTGCTGGATCATATAGTAATTCTATTTTTGGTTTTTTTTAGGAACCTTTATATGATTTCCATAGTGACTGTATCAATTGACATTTACAGGAACAGTGTACAAGGGTTCCTTTTTCTCTATATCCTTGCCAACATTTGTTATATCTTGTCTTTTTGATAGCAGGTATCCATAAAGTGTTAAATGATACCTTATTGTGATTTTGATTTGCACTTCCCTTCTGATTAGTGAGGTTTGAAAATCTCATTTCCTATTGACTATCTGTATGTCTTTTTTGGGATCATAGCTCTGTATGTTCTTTGACTAGTTTTTCAATAGATTACTTATCTTTTTTTGTTATTGAATTGTGTAAAATGCCTGTTTGGATATTAATCCCTCATGAAATGTCTGTTTTTAAATATTCTCTTCCATTATATAAGTTGTCTCTTAATTATGTTTGTGGTTTCTTTATGTAAAGCTTTTGAGTTTGTTGTAACCTTACTTGTTTATTTCTTTTGTTGCCTTTGCTTTTAGTGTCATATAAAGCCTTTATTATATTTAGGTACATTTCCTCTATATATAATTTGTTAACATTTTTTAAAATAAATTTTTATTAATGTTAATGGGGTGACATTAATAAATCAGTGTACATACATTCAAAGAAAACATGTCCAGGTTATCTTCTCATTCAATTATGTTGCATACCCATCGCCCAGAGTCAGATTGTACTTTGTCACCCTCTATCTAGTTTTCTTTGTGCCCCTCCCCCTCCCCCTCCCCTTCCTCTCTCCCTCCTTCCCTCCTGTGTCCTCCCTCCCCCCACCCCTGGTAACCACCACACTCTTTTCCATGTCTCTTAGTCTCGTTTTTATGTCCCACCAATGTATGGAATCATGTAGTTCTTGTTTTTTTCTGATTTACTTATTTCACTCTGCATAATGTTATCAAGATCCCACCATTTTGTTGTAAATGATCCAATGTCATCATTTCTTATGGCCAAGTAGTATTCCATAGTGTATATGTGCCACATCTTCTTTATCCAGTCTTCTATTGTAGGACTTTTTGGTTGTTTCCATGTCTTGGCCACTGTGAACAGTACTGCAATGAACATGGGGCTACATGTGTCTTTACGTATCAATGTTTCCGAGTTTTTGGGGTATATACCCAGTAGAGGGATTGCTGGGTCATAAGGCAGTTCTATTTTCAGTTTTTTGAGGAACCACCATACTTTCTTCCATAGTGGTTGTAATACTTTACAGTCCCACCAACAGTGAATGAGAGTTCCTTTTTCTCCACAGCCTCTCCAACCCTTGCTATTACCTGTCTTGTTGATAATAACATTTTTAATCATGAAAGGACAATGAATTTTTCTAATTGCTTTTTCTGCATTTTTGAGATGACTAGATGATTTTTAGCCTTCTATTGTGTTAATACAATGTGTTGTACTTGTTGATTTGTAATGTTGAACCATCATTATATCCTTGGAATAAATCCCATCTGATCTTTGCATATGCTTTTATTTTCTTAGTGAACTGGATAGCAGGGTCATAGTGAGGAGAATGGAGAAATGTTAGAGGTTTAAGGAAAAGAGTTGTATTCAGATGGTGAAATTATGAAATTTATTCAGTTTTATCAAATTCAATATCACCAAATTCAGATGATATTGAACCTCTGCAGAGGTTGATATTGACAGTGTCTGTGGTTGGTACATAGCAGTGAGGACTGATGAAATGTAGCAGATAAAATCAGGTGAAGAAGAGATAAAAAAGAAATCAAGTCAAAGGCTTTTGAAACATAATCTACATGGATATTGAAATGACCAAAAATTGTGAAAAGAGTGATATTGGGGAAAATATCAGTAAATAAGGTGCTAAATCATTTAAAGAATTAGAAGCAATGATCCAGGGTTTTGTAAGTGATTGCAACACAAAGGAATTCAAATTATAGACGGATGGCAAGGACTATATTATAATCAAATTGTTTCTCTTGGACTATTTTTTTATTTCTTAACTATTTAGTGAGTAAAAATGATTTAATATGTATAGAAATTATTACAATTGGAAACAATAAACATAAAGCTCTATGGAATTCAAGATTTCCTTATAGTTCAAAAAAGTCACAACAGAAATAAATCTAATGATATAAGAAGCATTTGAAATTAAGCTAACTAGTTCAATTTCCTTTAATAAATATTTTGATAACTATCATTAAATTGATTAACAATTGCATTGATCTCAACTAAATTTTAGTGATCAAAATCAGTGTGCAATTCCTGAAGATGCATAGAAATGAAAACAAAAGAGTTTTGTGAAGAAGTCATATCATATGCTGCCATATTGGCAATTGGCCTTTGCATCTGCAAACATCAGTAGTTTATAACCATAGCTAAGAAATCTACCACATTTGTAGGCTATGGAGCTCAATGCAAATCCAACTAGCACAACTACATAAATGTTGAACAAGATTATACAAAGAATAAATTTAGTGGTCAGCAAAATTATATGAGTTAGAAAATGCTAAGGTACCATTTGGAGACTATGATCCTGATTTATAACATTTACATGTAGTGTTTCAGCACACTTAGGCTCGGTTTGTATAATCACTAAAACATTAGGTCATTTTGATTGACCAAACAGCTGGTTTGGCTACATTTTAAAATGAATTGATGAATTTCTAAATTTACTTACTCTCAGACTTAACAAATCCATAAAATGAAAAAAGGATTATTATTTCCATTTCTATGTACTTCAGCAGGAAAAGTGCATAGCAAATCATGTTAATATAATAAAGCAAGCAGAAGCAGCAAATCTGAGGCTCCCTGACATTTGTAATGTCATGCACAGACAGAAAAATAGGAGTAGGACCTCAAAGCTTAAGTTGGGAGCACAGTAAAACCTAATTGACATAACTAAGGCAGGGAGGAATTTATGATACCAGCCATGTAAATTGGAGCATAGCCACAGCCAGAAATGGATCCTGAAGAGTCAAAGGAATTCAGGGATATGGCTTTGCTGTTCTGTCATATAACATGAAGCTGGTTTGGAATATATTGCTAAAAGTAATCACTATTTTATCAAACTGGGAACGTCTTAGGACTTAGGTGTTTATAGAATACATCCTTTTTCTTATGTGGCTTCTCTTCCATATGATTTCTGGCTCCCTGACACTCATGAGGGTGTTAGCCATTTTTCAAGGCTTGCTTCTCTTAAAAGAAAAGTGGCAATTCAGAGAAAAATCATTAAATCTACTTTTACCTTAGTCAAATATTTTTTTAAAAAATAGCTTTACTTAGATGAAACTCACCACATAATTCATCTATTTGAAGTGTATGACCAAGTGGCTTTTAGTATATTCAAGAGTTGTACAGTGATCACAACAATCTAATTTCAGAATTTTTAAGTCACCCCTAAACAAATTTGGTACTTGTTAGCAGTTAGTCACCATTTTCCCCACCTCCCAGCTCTAAACAAACACTAATATACATTTTTCTTTTTTTCTGGAATTCCATTCAGAATACAGCACTACCTTTGTCATATATTCTTATCTAGGCCTTGCTTTCACAATTACTCACACTTTCCTTGTTTTAATTACCTTGACAATTGTGAAGAGTGCTGTCAAGCATTTTGTAGAAAGTTCTTCAGTTGGGATTTGTCTGGTGTTTTTCTCATGATTTAGCCTGGTTGTGTATTTTTGAGAGAAAGACCACAGCGATAAAGTACAATTTTCATGACATCATATCAAAGGGTACATACTATGCAACATGACTTATCACTGTCTGCTTTCATCACCTGACTGATGTTGTCTTTGTCAGTTACCTACATTGTAATGTTACTCTTTTTTCCCATTTTTGTCCTATATTCTTTGGAAGGAATTCACAATGCACAGTTTACGTTTAAATGAAAGTATTTCTCCATCCTTTTGAGGTTGAAAGATCTACATGAATTATTTGTCTCATCTGCTTTATTTATTTAGTTATTCAATCATTTATTTATATGAAGAAGGATTCACAGTTATTATTTGTATTTTGTGTTTTATCTACTACTACTTTATTTTGTTGGTCAAATTTGGACAGCTTCAAACTTTGGGAACTATTTTAGTCAGCTTCTGTGTCCCCTTTACAAATTCTAACATTACAGGGTGTGTTTGTTTTTGTTTCTAGAACTCTGTTACTTTAGGCATTTCAAGATGTTCCAAGTTCTTTCTGCATATCTCCTGCCATGGTCAATAAATAAACCATCTATCAAGAGAGTTGCAGTTCCTTTTATTAGAAAATGGTATTAGAAATCATGATCCAGATGGTAGATACTCTCAATGCTACTAGGGTATTGTCATTTCTAGACCATCTTAGCAGATAAAGTAAAAAAAATATGTCTGTGCACTAACCTGTAAATATACATGTACCTGTAAATATTTTATATGCAACCATTTGTATCTGTATTAATCTAAATATGCACTTATATTTAATCTCCAAATGTAATCCATTATCACAAGGGTCATTCTAACCTCTTCTTGTTTACCTGTAAACTTTCACTACAGCAAAGAGAAACCTGACTCCCACTATCTATTTCCATAATTGTTTATTTTATTACAGATGTATAACAGTATTAAATATATTATTTATTGTAATATAAAATTTTACTATCATATTATTAAAACCTTGGTTTCACTTTAAATAAAAAATTATAATTCCCATTTTGTAGGTAAAAATATTGAGATTCAGGGAGTTTAATTTGTTTGCCCATAATTGCTGTACTTAAGAATTTAGAAATGGGATTCACACCTAGAACAGACTTCCAAAATCTACAAAGAGCTTCAAATTCCTGCTCTTAAAAATATGGCTATAATTCTAGTTACTAGTTAATAAAATGTCATGCTGGTTTCATTTTAATAGAATATGACACAAGATGAAGAGCCTCTATCACAAAGAGCAAGAATAAGTGGGATTGCTTTCTAAAAAAGCAATACAACTTATATTTTTCTTCCATATCCTTATTTAACTTGGAGAATAATAACCTAAACATAATCTTCTCTTAAAAATATGAAAATTTTCTTTCAAGTAGCATTTTCTTGTTTTAATTTATTTTCATGAAGATCTGTGAATACCCTCAAATGTTCCCAATTAAGATAATCTTTTGTTCTGATTGCTATTGTTGTTAGGATTGTCATTATTATTAATAGTAATGTTAGTAGCCATCCTCGTAGTCCTGCTGCCATCAATGTCATGTTGTTACGATAATACTAGTTTCTCCTTTGCCAGGAAGGACATCAAATAGGTAGAAGAGTAAAAGATAATGCAAGATTTATCTTGGCTATGTTTGCTAAAGTGATATTTGCATTTTATTCTATGATTTTAACCTCCTTATTGCTTAGTTTCTTCAGCTGAAATGTGTGGACTGGGCCAATTTTACAAGGTTACTAGAAAGGTTAATATTTGAAACTTCTAAGCTTATTTGGTAAAGGGCTTAGAGAAGAAAAATGTATTATTCTACAGTATTTGGTGCCTTCTGTCATAAAGCTAGGCCATGAATTTAGAATCTGATTAAAACATACTATTTTTATTTTACTTATCAATTGTCATCTTATTGAATAAATAAATTGAATACTAAAGTTAACATTTACTTAAAAATTTCTTCAGATTCAGCCTCTTTTCACTGACAGTGCCAATTTCATTTGTTTTTGTTTTCTAATATATTTTTAGTGTGTCTGGACTACAAAATACTGAATAAAATTCCCATGAAAAGTAAGTATTTTCTGCATTAAATTAATTAATTGAATGATTGCAGTAAGCTTAAAATATGTTCTGATGAGTATATACTATGATTATTATAAAAAAATTTTGAAAAAAGCTTTTGCAAGCTGAATTTAAAATTTAATTTAAAAATATAGAAATTAATACTTATCTCCTCCACTGGATTAGAGGGAGTTACATCTTGTCTTACTTTCTAGGTAACTTAAAAAGAATATTTAACTGAATCTAAGCCAGTTTTAATTTATGCCAAATATTTTCTTTTGGAGTTAAAATATCTGTGGGTTCTTGAGGATTTTAAAGAATTTTCAAAAGTATCTGTGAAAGTTCTCAGGTATTAAAATCATATCTTTCTCTATAAAATGAAAATGTCTAGAGTTCATTTGATATCAATATGAGTTCTTCACATATATGTCCATATCTGAGAACAGTTAAAGAAATTATGGTATATTCATATCAAAAAATACAACACAATTCTTTTTAAATTACATTTTATATAAGTAATATTTCTTTTAAAATATCATAATGGATTAAGTGTAAATAGAAGATTGAATATAAATATAATTCAAATCTTGTTATTGGGTTGTATATGTTAAAATATTTATATAACTGGAAAAAAAGACACAATGATCACTTGTGTTTATCATCAAGTAGTAAAAATGCAGGTGTTTTGCATTTATCTCTTTTCAGTTATGTGTGTTTTATACACTGAACATTAAAAATTAAGTAATTTATAAAAGCATGAACATGCAAGTATATGCATTCACATAACTAGATTAATCAGACTAGGGGAGGAAGGCAGCTAAGGCTAATTCTAGTGAGAAAAGTAGCAAACCCAGCAGAGCCTACTCCTTTCAGAAATAAGCAGCTGAGAGCTTCATGAATTACCATTATAGGGGCTATGAAGATGGGCTTAGGTATGCTTAAAAATTCTGGTGGGAACAAAAGTTGTCAAAAAAATTAAATTATCCAAAAAAATAATATGCAGTAACATCAGTATGAAGCTATGTTGTGGTTTGAGGAGTGAGAATCTTCAGAGGGTTTAGGGAACTAAAGAATGAAAGGAAAAAGGAATAAAAGTCTTTTAATAATGTGGATTATGTCTTTTGATCTTCTTTTAATGTGCTTCAAGGATGAAAGCAAAGAATTTGAGTTATTTTAATATTACTTTTAGAGACTGACCTATGCTTTTATAAATGCAGCCCCTACTCTGACTGGGACATATAGATCTCCATGGTCCACAAATTTAATGAAGATGTGGATACAGATATTTACTGTGTATCTTTCTATTCCAAAATTATATAAATAAAAAAAGTATTTGTAACTGTGTTGTTAGTGCAGATGTCTTATAAAGACATTGCCTAAATCAAACAGTCTACCAACGGATTCATTTCCATGCCACCTCTGGCACTTCTGAGAGCCACAGCCATTTTTTCATTCACAACCACACTCTAAGTAGCCTTATGACCCTTATGATTTGCTCACTCCACCCATGGTGAGCATCTCATAAAGTGACTTATAAGAGTACACATCTAGTACAAAGGAGAGGTGATATATTTTGGTCAGCAAAGAATAATAATAGATTGTCCAGTACACATCCAGAATGAAGAAAAAAGTGTCCATCTACAATTATCTTCCATTAAAACTACATATTTAGTAAGCAATTATAGGAAAACATGTGCTTGATTATAAATAAGGGAGATCATATGGTAGGTACTGTGGGGTTCTGATAATCATACAAGTTTGTGAACTATAGTTACAGGTGATGAAGAACTAGCAAAGCATTTTAAACATAAGAATGTCATGTTCAAATACACATATTATGGTAATCTAGATGATGCTGTGTAAAGGAATAGTTTGGGCAAATCTTTCTGCCCAATCTATGTCATATTATCATATTTTAAATTACTTAAGCATACTTTAACACACATTAAACATAGTTGGCTCATAAGGATATTCTTTGATTTTACTTCTGCCAATTTTGGAGAGTTTTTGTAATATCACCTATGAAATAAAATGGTTAATCTCAGTAATCTCTAACATTCCTTTCAAACTTTAAATTCTCTGAAGTAACAAAATTAAATGATTAAAACTTCTGAAGGTTTCTTTTCATAGAACACCATCCTCTTAGTTTATGAGGAAAAAAATGCCATTTATATTTAAACATACACTAAAAATATATTTTAAAATCTGGATGATATCTTTTGGTGTTCTCATTTTTTATGATCTAGAGTAATATAAAACTGTATATAATAAATGGAGGGAGAAGGTAATGATAAGAATTTGAGATGACTCTTCACTATAAGGATGCTTATTACCATAGTTGCCATAAATGTTAATGAGGATGTCAAGTTACTTTGAGGTTCAACCCCCAAAGGACATTCTCAATTCTGCCAAAAAAGCAAAAGCTATGCATGATAATAAGCATATCTGAGGGAGATAAAACAATGATGATAGTAGAAGATACATGGCTCAATTATGTGCAGAATAAAGAGAAACCTTGCATCCTGTATACTTTCCTAATTGGATAACACTGCAATCCTGTGTATTACAAATAGTGTAGAGTACTCATTAAGGCAGAGAGAAAAGCAGAAGTACTTTGTCTTAGTTATAACTCAAACACTGAGAATTTAGAAGTGAAAAAGCCATATCTAATATGAATAGCTTTACATATATTTTTCATAGAATTTTCTCTCATCTTGACAAGCTTCCAGACCCAAGATGAGTTTAATTATTTCAATATATCATGATAAATTGTAAAAAGGAGTAATATTGGGGGAGAATTAAGAAAAAAAAGTTTCTTAATTTAAACATACAAGCCTATCTATAAGGCTTTGTATTGAAATGCAAGAATAATGGGAATCTTTGACTTTCTCTAGTACCCTAGAAGTCTATATGTGAAATTGCTAAGAAAAGAGTCACCCAACTTTTCTTTCAAATGTGTTTTCCTGTCTTGCATCATTTTCTTTCTTCAAATCTTTTGATTACAATAGCTATCTAGCCAACGAAGTGGTAGTTAAGAAGAACCACAAACTCATATATTTCATAACTACAAGAAAACAATGGGGGCACGAGAATTGGGTTACAAAAACATCACTATTTACACATTGTAAGAAATTCTCAGGCATTGTCTAGAAATAAATGCAGAATATATAAAGAAAAATAAATAAATAAAAGGAAAAGGAAAGAAACAGACAAGAGGAAAAAGGGAAGGGAAAGGGAAGGGAAGGGAGCAGAGGGAAGAGAACCATGGCCCCCATAGAAGAAACGATAACTTCTGGATCTAGGAACATGATAAAAAATGAGAAAAAGATAAATATTTCAAAATCTTAAGGCAGTTGTATAGGTCTCTAGCACTAGGTTTTTTCCAATAAAAATATTAAAGGAACAGCAACAGTTATGATCAAATATAATGTACCAAAAGATTTTGTCTAGTGGAAATATATTCTTATTATAATTCAGGGGCTTGTACAGAAACATTCTTTTCTCATTTATTTATTCATTTTTAGTGAGGAGAGAGAGACAGAGAGAAGGGGGGAGTAACCAGAAGTATCAACTCCCATATGTGCCTTGACCAGGCAAACCCAGGGTTTCGAACCGGTGACCTCAGTATTTCCAGGTCGATGCTTTATTCACTGCGCCACCACAGGCCAGGCCCATTCTTTTCTCATTAATACATCTATCCACTATTCAAGGACTGATAATATAGACATGAGAACCATATATATTTTATCTCTATTTGTAGTGAATCCAACCCCTTCACATACATAAACTACAAGTTACACCTTAATCCTAGGCCACAGAGTATACTGAGTTTCACTAGAATAGATCTGTCCTAATGTTTGTTTTCAGAATGGAAGGGTTCAAGAAAAGCAACAAGTATTTACTCTTGAGTTTTTTATCTAATTTTTTATCATGTCACTGTCATTAGATTTTCTTAAATTAGGATAAGCATTGCCTCAAAACTCCCACTACTTCTCACTACCAGTTAGATCAATTTTGTGGGCTCACTATTCTTCAAAAGTTTCAAAATAATTCAAAATTCAAAGAAATGCTTCATACCATCAAAGTCATATGCATAGAGAAGTTAATAACTATCCCAGGTGAAGTTGCATCCTCATCATGTTATATTAGTAGGTTTAATTATTTCATTTCGAAGTAGTGAAATAATTAGCCTAGAATCTGTTTGGGAGTTGAGTGAGATTTCATACACTACCAAGTAACTTCAGAATTATTACCAAGTTCCTCATATAGCATGGAATAAAATGTGGAAGCCTGGGATATCCACCACCATTACAGATATTCTCGCACCAAGAAATAATCATTACGTTTTCTTATGCAAACACACTACCAACTTTTCCTCTATCCTGCCCTTCTGTATAACCAATCTATTATATTCTAGAACCAAAGTATCAGAATGAGTTGGGCTTTATCAAAACAATTTATTTTTTTTAATCATTGGACTATGACTAATTTTCTACTTTGGTCTAACCCAGTGGTTGGCAAACCGTGGCTTGCGAGCCACATGCAGCTCTTTGGCCTCTTGGATGTGATCTTCTACAAAATACCACATCCTGGCAAAGGCCAGCTTAGGAGTACCCTAATTAAATTATAACAATGTACCTACCTATATAGTTTAAATTTAAAAAATTTGTCTCTCAAAAGAAATTTCAATTGTTGTACTGTTGATATTTGGCTCTGTTGACTAGTGAGTTTGCTGACCACTGGATATGAATCTCCATCATGTCCTCCATATTATCATGTTATTCCACCCTTTTAAATGTTTTATCTGATAGTTTTATCTATCTTTAGGCTCCTGAATCTCTTCTGAACAGGAGCGACTAACATATCAGATAGGATCTATTTAATTACAGGTTACAAAACTGCGCTGTTTTATCCAAATTACTGCCTGTCTCTTCATATAAAAGTTCAGAGGTAGATAATACTGATGGAGAATTTTGAATCTATGGCTTCCTGATGAACCCAGAGCCTTTTCACTTTGTGTATGGCTTCTGTCCTTATACATGCAAGATGGCTGGTACTCCATAAGAAGGCAAGAAGCATAAGGGCCAAAAGACACATGTTGGCTGACTTCATCTTTAGTTCATCCATAATGATTATGTTTTCATTTTATTTGTTAAAATTGACTTGCATAGTGACTACAAGGGCAAGACATCCTGAGAAAGTGAGGATATATTTTTCCTAGACAACTTGGACCTCTGAAAGAATTTATTATATAGTTAGTTGTAAAAAATAGGGAGAAAGCATATTGGATAGGCAACTAATAGTGTCTGCTATCATAGGTATAGAAACAAAAAGTTTTAAAAATACACATTTGTATATATACAGATAGACTCAATCTCTCTCTTTCTCTGTCATACACACACAACACATATGTAACTGTTTAATTTTTTTTCTTTTCCTTTCTGATAGACTCACACTTAAGCTCATAAAAAGTCTTCTTCCCTCCAAGAAAAATCTAACAGCATTTAAATATCCATAGCACTCAGTTAGCATTAATGAGATAATAAATCAAACTAAAGAAAAAGTCTGTTTTATTTTAATCAAACCAACATTTATCTGGCACGATTATATATGAAACACTATGCCAGTGTTCATTAGGAATTAAGAGATTTAGATTCATGCCCCTTAGGGGCTCATAATTTGGAGATGGGATCAGGCTCAAAGTATTTGTGCCATCTGTCATTTTACAGAATTTTAACTTTGAAAATAGTGATTTCTAAATTTAGTATTATTTATTATCTTAAGGAATCTTTTTTTTTATTTCAAATGCCTCTGAAGTGCAGAGGTTGCCAGTTCAATCTCCATTCAGGGCACATACAGGAACAGCTCGATATTACTGTTTCTCTGTCTCTCTCTCTCCATCCCTGTCTTTCTCTCTAAAGAGAGAGAGAGAGAGAGAGAGAGAGAGAGAGAGAAAGGAAAAGAGAGAAAAAATAAAATTTTTCAAATGTAAATAGGCTCTTATAGCTCCAAGAGGATTTCAAATTACTGCCCTAAAATGATATATTTCTTTGTACCAAATAAGGGTCTGAAACACAGAAAATTATAAATTTTCACCACTTTCTTTCCCTTTCACATATACCTTTTCTCTTCACTGAATGAATTTTGTTATGTAAATGCATCATTCCTACACAACAGTCCATCAGCCTCACTTTGATTAAATATGTAGAAAAGACACATACCCTAAATGTGAAGGTATCTTGTTAGAATTTTTCATTACTGTGACACACATTAAAGTTTCTTAGTCCTCTGCTATCTTTATAAGAGGTCTCATTATTTTTTCTCTATTGTATATTACACTATTAACCATTTATTTTAACAATTTTATATTTTTCCTTTATTATTAATTTTGTATTTTAATCACTTTATAACTATCTCAATTTAGTTTCTAATGATACAAGAAAGAGCAAGATGGAAAAAAGCAAGAATGAACAAAAGAGAGAAAGTCATAGGGCATGACAGAGATTTATTTGTTTTACTCCCTTCTATAGCCACTAAAAGAAGCGATCTTAATTAGTCGTATTCTGATTCTCACAGTACAGAGATCCTCAGTTGTGGTATTAGGTAAAAATGAGCTATGCACACGGGCACACTTCTACTTTTAAGAGAGTCTATTGAATTTCCAAATCGGGCCAGGACAGGCAAATTCTGAAAACTTGACCATATATATGACTTCCACAAGCCCTAAAACATGGCTAATTCTAACAGAAGTATAAATGTATTGAAAACATTATATGTACAGCAGCAAAGTGGACAGAATAGAAATCACAAAGATGTACAACCTGAAACTTCTGTTTCTATAAACCAATGTCACCCTATTAAATTTCATTTCTAAATATTAATTAATTTAAAAAGAGATCATGAATAACATATATAATCATCATGGCTTCAAATGTAACTGCTAAAATCAATAATACACTCCTCAGGAATTATTCCAGAATTTTTACTTATTGGTAAAATTCTCTACATCTACCTCACTTTCTATTAGGAAAAAGTTTATTATTTCAAATTGTGCATTAATATAAATTAAAACTACATTTTGCATATTCAATTTATTATCTTAAAAGATGATCCATCAGAACAAACATTTACAGAAATATATTTGAGTCCAAAATTTCAAAATTAATTATTAGAATACTTTAATCAACAGACATGTGTAATAAATTTGTCTTCAAGGGAAAAATTTATTCAATATTGAGTACTATATTTTTCCTTTGACTCCAAAATTCTCTTTGAATATAATGTTAAAAACAATTAACTTAAACACCAAGACATTTTTACCACATTGTCTTGGGCTGAATGCATTCATTTTTATCTCTTTAAAAATATGTTGGTGTGCTAACAAGACTCTCAGTTACTTGCCTGTTTTAATTAACTATTTTGAGTTTTATAATCACTTTGTTTCTATACTTAACAAGTAACTGTACTGTAATAGCTGTTGTATTAGCAATAATATTCAATTTATACACTGTGAACTAAAAATATACCTCACTAATACCTAACTTCTACCTGCTGCTACCTGTTAAATGGTCGTTAATGTAACAGTTAACCCTTCTCCTTTACTTAATAATATTCCTAAACTAAAAAAAAACTGTATCTGTAAAATGAGTTGCTAGATATTTTGGGGAGAATCACAGTATGTAAGGCAAATTAACCTGTCATCTAACAAGTATTTATTGACCATCAGTATCAGTATGGGGTTATATAAAGCAGGCCAGTGGAAAATGAGAGGCATACACCATGATTTCCTACTCTCAAGAAACTGACAAGCTAATAAAACAGATACTGAAACATATATTAAAAAATCAAAGAAGAAAATGTAAGAAAATAAGATTTGTGTAACTATTGCGTATATATTTTCTTCATTGAAATTTTATATTTTTGCATTTTATCTCTCGATAGATTATTCATTTTGACTTAATTTTTGTATTATGTGAGATGTGAGGATACAAAAGGATTTTTTTTGGTGAATGTTTTTATTTTCATTTAGACTATAAATTATTTTACTAATCTTTTTTAAAAGGCTATTTTTTCTTCTTTACATTTGGAAATTCATCCAAGTCAGTTGACCATAGTAGTATGGATATGTCTGAACTCTATTTCCTATTGATCTATGTGCCTATCCTATCCTTTCACCATGGACCAAATATCTTCTTCCTATAGCTTTATAAGACATTTTGAAATCAGGTAGTGTAATTATGATGTGGTTCATCATTGTTTTAGCTATCTCAACACTTTTGCCTGCCTATTTTTTTACTTTACTTTATTTTTATTTTATTTTATTTTATTTTATTTAGCAAGACAGACAGATAGAGAGGGGGGGACAAATAGGGACAGACAGGAGGGGAGAGAGATGAGAAGCATCAATTCTTCATTGCAGCACCTTAATTGTTCATTGATTGCTTTCTCACATGTGCCTTGACCACAGTTGGGGGGTACAGCCAAGTCAGTGATCCCTTGTAAGCCAGCAACCTTGGGCTCAAGCCAGCGACCATGGGGTCATGTCTATGATCCCACACTTGAGCCAGCAACACCATGCTCAAGCCAGTAACCTCAGGGTTTAAAAACTAGGCCCTCTGCATTCCAGGCCTATGCTCTATCCACTGTGCTATGGACTGGTCAGGCTTGCCTGCCCATTTATTTTAGAATCAATGTACTGTCACCTCAAAATGAATGTATATACTGTTATACAATGTGTATTCTACTTTTATTGGGTAGAGTGTTCTAAAAATACTGACAAGTTCAGCTTGGTTGATGATGTTGTTCAAGTTTTCTCTATTTTTATCAATTTTTGTGTAATTTTTTTATCAATTTGGGGGACAATTGTCTTAAAATCTCCAATTATAATAATTATTTGTTCATTCAATTCTGTTCCATCTGTTTTGATTCATGTATCTTTTATTATGTCTTCTTGAAAAATTGACCTCTGTATCATTATGAAATGATCCTACTTTTCCTAAAGAACAATCTTTGCTCCAAAGTCCATTTTGTCTATTTAACATAACTTATTCATCTTACTTTTATTTAATTTTAGTTTCATCATCTTTTTCCATTTCAGATATGTTTTGTGAATTGTAGTTTGAAATGATCATTTCTAATACTAGTTCTGTTATTTTTATTTCTATTTTCAGGGAGTCCAAATATGTTTGTAGAATTCCCTTTACTTATATATATTAATCATGGTCTCTTTCATTTTTTTCTTTTGCATTAATATTTTTAAAAATATCAACTTCCTTTTTATATTAAATAAGTTTTAGGTATACTTTACATAAATTAAATGCACTTATTTTAAGGATAGAGTTTGAATTGAGTTGATAAATATGTACCTCTATGCAACCACCAGTACAGTCAAAAAACAAATACTTGTGTAACCTTGAATTGTCTACTCATGCCAATTGATAGTCAATGATCCCACTATCAACCCAAGGCAGCATTGTTTTCTGGATCATCTGTAGCTCCAAGAAGGCTGCTAAGGGTCATTTATAAGTAATGACCACACTGGTCTGCACCAGGTTCCAGCCAGGGATGTCCAGGGCTGGCACATCAGGTGGCCAGATGCAGAGAACATTAGCTCAGGACCTAACTACCCTAGTTAGAGTGGTATTTTAAGGAAGGACTCCCCACACCTGAACCAGCTAATTCTTAGAAAAAGCCGACACAAATAACAAAAAGAGCAGTAGCAGCAGACAAGTGGCCCACAGTGAATTACAAACAACAGCTGAGGCCAACTCAAGAAGATATAGAAACAACACAACTGAAAGCTGGAGACAGACAACACCAACCCTATACTCAGCTAGCTACACAAAACAGCACACCAAAAGGTTCAGTCTATACATAGACAAAATGAGAAGACAGAGAAATGCAATCCAAATGAATCAACAAGAGATCTCCCCAGAAAAAGAACTAAATGAGATGGAAATAACCAAGATACCAGATGCAGAGTTTAAAATAATGATTGTTAGGATGCTCAAGGAGCTTAGAGCAACAATGGATGTACATAATGAGTACCTAAATAAAGAGATAGAAAGCATCAAAAAGGACATTGAAATCATAAAAAAAGAATCAGACAGAAATGACAAATACAATATCAGGAATGAAGACTACACTAGAAGGAATTAAAAATAGGAAGAATGAAGTGGAGGACTGAATCAGAGATTTAGAGGACAAGATAAATGGAAGCAGAACATCAAAAATAAAAGAGGATCAAAAAGTCTGAGGAAACACTAAGAAAGCTCTGTGACAACATGAAGAGAAACAAGATCCACACCATAGGGGTTCCTGAAGAAGAGAAAGAACAAGGGATAGAAAACCTAACTAAAGAAATTATAGCTGAAAATTTCTAAATTGATGAAGAAAAAAGTCACACAAATTCAGGAAAGAGAGAGTACCATTAAAGAGGAACCCAAAGAGAGTTACACCAAGACACATTATAATTAAAATACCAAAGTTAAGAGATAAAGAAAGAATACTAAGGGCTGCAAGAGAAAAGCAGTCAATCACCTATAGAGGAGCCCCCATAAGGATGACATCTGACTTTTCAACAGAAACACTTGAGGCCAGAAGGGAATGGCAAGAAATATTCAAAGGAATGCAAAACAAGAGCCTACAAACAAGACTTCTTTATCCAGCAAGGCTATCATTTAAAATTGAAGGAGAAATAAAAAGCTTCCCAGACAAAAGAAAAAAAAAAAAACTCAAGAGACCCATTACAACCAAAGGAATCTTACAAGCAACATTAAAGGGCCTGTTGTAAACAGAACAAATGGAAAAAAAATCTAAAAAAGAGGCATATAAATTTAAAGAATAAAATGAAAATAGACAACTACATATCAATAATAACTTTAAATGTAAATGGATTAAATGCTCCAATCAAAAGATATAGGGTAGCTGTGTGGATAAGAAAACAGGACCCATTCATATGCTCCCTACAAGTGACCTACCTAACAACAAAACATACACATAGACTGAAAGTGAAGGAATGAGAAAAAATATTTCATGCAAATAGAAAAAAAAGCTGGGGTAGCAATACTTATATCTGACAAAATAGAATTCAATCAAAAGCTATAGTAAGGGATAAAGAAGGTCACTACATAATGATAAAGGGAGCATTACAACAGAAATGATGTTGTAATAGATATAACTATTAGAAATATATATGCATCTAATATAAGAGCACCTTAATATATAAAGCAGATTTTGATGAACATAAAGAGTGAGATCAACAGCAATACTATAATATTAGGGGATTTTAATACCATACTAACATCAATGGCTAGAACCTCTAGACAGAAAATTAACAAAGAAACAGCAGCCTTAAAGGACACACTACATCAACTGGATTTAATATATAGATATCTTCAGAACCTTTTACCCTAAAGCAGTAGAATATGCATTCTTTTCAAGTGCTCACGGTACATTCTCTAGGGTAAACCACATGTTAAGACACAAAACAAGTCTCAATAAATTTAAGAAGATTGAAATCATATCAAACACCTTTTCTGATCACAACGGCATGAAACTAGAAATCAACTACAATACAAAAGCTAAAAAATACTCAAACACTTGGAAACTAAATAGCATGTCATTAAATAATGATTGAGTTAACAATGAGATCAAGGAAGAAATAAAAAATTTCCTTGAAACAAATGAAAATGAACATATAACAACTCAAAATTTCTGGAACACAGCAAAAGCAGTCTTGAGAGGGAAGTTCATAGCATTACAGGCATACTTGTAATGTAAGAAGTAAGAAAAAGCTCAAATAAACTACTTAACAATGCATCTAAAAGAACTAAAAAAAGAATAGCAAGTAAAGCCCAGAGGAAGTAGACGGAAGGAAAGAATAAAGATCAGAGCAGAAATAAATGATGTAGAATCTAAAAAAAACAATACAGAGCTGGTTCTTTGAAATAGTAAACAAGATTGATGGCCCTTTAACTGGACTCACCAAGAATAAAAGAGAGAGGACTCAAATAAAATTAGAAAAGAGTGGAGAAGTAACAACTGACACCACAAAAATACAAAAGATTGTAAGAAAATACTATGAAGAACTGTATGCCAAAAAATTAGACAACCTAGATGAAATGGCCAAATTCCTTGGAACATATAATCTTTCAAAAATCAATCTGGAAGAATCAGAAAACCTAAACAGACTGATTACAACAAATCAGTTTGAAACAGTTATCAAAAAATTCCCAACAATCAAAAGGCCTGGGCCAGATGGCTTCACAGGCAAATTCTACCAAATATTCATAGAAAAATTAACTCCTATCCTTCTCAAGCTATTTCCAAAAAATCAAGAGGAGGAAGACTTCCAAGCTCCTTTTGTGAGGCAAGCATAATCCTCATTCCAAAACCACGTAAAGATACTACAAAGAAAGAAAACTATAGGCCAATATCCCTGATGAATTTAGATGCTAAAATTCTCAACAAAATATTAGCAAACCAGATCCAGCAATAAATGAAAAAAATCATACATAATGATCAAGTGGGATTTATTCTGGAAGGCAAGGCTGGTACAATATTCACAAATTAAGAAATGTGATTCATTACATTAACAAAGGGAAGGAGAAAAATCACATGATAATGTAAAGAGATGCAAAAAAAGCATTTGATAAAATCCAGCACCCATTCATGATCAAAACCCTCAGCGATGTGGAAATACAGGGAACATATCTCAACATGACATCAGCCATCTATGACAAACCCACAGCCATCATCATACTCAATGGTCAAAAATGAAAAACAATCTCCTTAAGATCAGGAACAAGGCCAGTGGGTGTGGCCTCTATATTCCCAAGGTGTGATCTCTCTACCTGTATACACCAGTTCTTTACCCCTGTTGTACTTTTAGCTGTATTAATGGTCATAGGTCTTTTACAGAAGGCCTAGAGGAATTATAACTAAAAGCCCCGTTGTGGTAGTATAGGATCCTTTCTCAGTGAGCCTCTGCCTCTTCTTCACGCAGCAGTTTCTGAGTCACAGAACCATTTTATATCAAGAAACAGGAAAAGTTTTTATGAATTTTTATTGGGGTGGTTGCCTTTAGATTTCTGATCATCTAATATCCTTACTGGCTACCCAAGTATTTTGTTCTTAAGAGAAATACACTATTAATTACATCTCTATCCATAGCTACCTGAAATTTACTGTTTCTCCACTTATTGCCACTACGTCACTCATTACTGTAATTATGACTACCTTGCTTTTATGACTAGGTATTACAATATGGTCTTTAATTCATTCTAAATCTGAGGACCCCTATTACTGTTAGGAAGCCCAATTCTGTGTCAGTATCTCTTACAGTCAGTCCTGCCCTATCAAGAAGAGTTGCTCATTAGCCTCTAAACAATGCCAGTTCCCTTACCACCCTGGTCGATGAAGTGACCTTCAGATCCTCTCAGAGACCAGATACAAATGATTAATTTTTCCACCTTGGTAGTATATCCACTCTGCCCACTCTTCTGAGCCTTCTGACCTTATCTTAATCTGCCACAACAATACTGGCATTTCTACTTCACTTAATTGAACCCCTTTCATTTTTTCAAGCTTTTAAGAGCCATTTTACTAGCATGTTAGCCACATTTCCTAAGGTCCTTTGGAGCTAAAGATATTAACTCTTGTATCATGAGAGTGTTCTCATTTTAACAATCTATTTTTTATCTCATTTTATGCTTCACCTCTCTTGATCTAGAGTCTTCATGATCCAGATTCATTTATACTCCTCTGGCTCTTGTCATGCATGATTGCAGGTACATTATCAAATTTAATATGTTTTCTGTTTCCTTCTTTGGCAAACCAGCACTTCTTCAGCCAGGTTATATTTTGATTTGACCCTAGTTCTTTCTCTTGTGCTTAGGACAGAAGGTGAGGAGGAGAGAAGTCTACATCATAGAGATACAGAATAGAAAGCTAAAGAGGCATCTGCATGATCGTCAAGCAAGGGAAATCATTAACCTTTAACAGAGAGTGTTGAGCCATATCTTCTAGTCCGGAGAGTTCAGAGATATCTGTACTTATAAGATACTTAAGTTTATCTATCCAAATATCTCTATCTCAAGACTCAGGTTGACATTGGGATAGCAGAGCTGATATAGAAGAGAATTCAAATGTCTTAGAATTCTTCTTTCTTTTATATATTTAAGTCCTGGTCCTGGCCCTCAGATTGTTCTTTCCTCTTAATACAAGAGATTAAGAAAAACAAAAAACCTCTTTACATGTAGTTAAAGAGAATCCCTGAATTTCAAACAGCATGTTAAATTGGTGAGTAGTTGCCATCAGCTCTTTGTTGTTTTTTTCTAGTACACTGATAGGACCCAGTGACAGCCCATGATTCCATAGACTTTGTAATTTCTTCTTTTCACAAGGTTTTCAAAAGTTTGATACATTTTATCCACCAATATATTTCCTTCTATGAATATGTCATCCTAGTTTCCTCACAGGACAGATTAAACAGTTATACCACTATAGTGTGCAAGGGGTTAGAAATACAGGGGCCCTCAGGTTACAACAGTTTTGTTCCTATGATAGTGACATAACCTGAATTTTGGTATAAGTCAAAACACACCCTAGCCTAATACAAATGAAACACTTGCACTTTTATCAGTCCAAAATGTTGTATGTAAGCATACTGGGGGATGCCAATTCTCTCAGGCAAATTCCGTGTTACTGTGTATTCTTCTGCTGCATGCAACCAAACTAGTTCACTCATGTAGTCCATGATGTACAAAGCTAACACGTAAGCCAAAACACTCACATCTCAATTTTTTAAAGTTTTTATGGGAGTGAGCATTGTAAACTCGAAATATCGCCTGTTGAGACTGTTGTAACCCAAGGACCCTCTGTACTCTACATTCTGTCAACAATGAGGCCCTCTTTGTTAGTCAGTCTGCTTAGACCGAGCTTAGACCAATCATGGGTTTAACTCTCATTGACTTGATTATTTGGAATGTAGTCTCTGTGACAGAAGCTTGCATACACAAGGTTTATTGATGTTACATAATTTCTTAATTGGAGTAAACACTGAGAGGAAGTGAGAAAAACAGGGTTGTGCAGAGGGAGAATCTGAACTGAGATGAAGATGCAACACTGACCTCATTCAAATTCACCATGGGGCTTAGGACCTGGAATTGATGCTCCAGAGTTGTCCAGAGATTGAATTATGGTGGTGTTGGTCAAATAAATTTATGAAATATAATTTTTATGTTTGTTTGCTTATATTGCCTTTTGGCTGGACAGTGCCAGGTATATGTGGTTTGTGAAACTGCAAATTAACTTCTTATTTGGGAAGGGCCATTTTGTGTGTGTGTGTGTGTGTGTGTGTGTGTGTGTGTGTTTTAACAGAGACAGAGAGAGAGTCAGAGAGAGGGCTAGATAGGGACAGACACAAAGGAACGAAGAGAGATAAGAAGTATCAATCATCAGTTTTTTGTTGCGACACCTTAGTTGTTCATTGATTGCTTTCTCATATGTGCCTTGACCATGGGCCTTTAGCAGACTGAGTAATGCCATGTTTGAGCCAGTGACCTTGGGTCCAAGCTAGTGAGTTTTTCTCAAACCAGATGAGCCCACACTCAAGCTGGCGACCTCGGGGTCTTGAACCTGGGTCTTCCGCATCCAGTCCGACGCTCTATCCACTGTGCCACCGCCTGGTCAGGCAAAGGGCCATTGTTCTGATAATGTTTGCTAGAGGACGGGTCTTTGTGGACCCAGCCAGACTTGCAAAAAGAGCAGAGAGAATGTAGATTCCTGAGAAAGAAGCCAGTTTGATAGAAAGAGGGAAGGTGTGCAGATGAGGAACCAGAGATGAGGGGCATTGGGAGCCTTACTGAGACTTATGGGGGCCTTTGATTCTAGGAGGAACAATAGAAGATTTTACTGGTAGTAGAACCAGAGAATGCATCAGGGGTTTGGGAGCTCTGAATGAGAGGGAAATGTTTTCCCTGACTGCTTGCTTGTCAGCAGGTGCAAGACTTTAATAACGGAATGGCCCACCATTTTTTGGCTCCACTGTTTCTTTGCCATCAGCCCAAATTTAATGAGAACCTGCATGTGCATGGAAACAGCGGCAGTGGCCCGGGCCTTACAGGTGGCATATCTTTATACCTCCTTATTGACTAATTATTAGATGTGGCTGTCACCTGGGCAAAGGGCATAACTGTGGGTGAAGCAATTCCCTCTAATCAAAGAAAATTCCCAAGAAGAATTTGGTTGCAAGCAATCTGCAGCCAACGTTGCTACAAGCTGGGAAACAAGTTCCTGGGTCCTGAAGGTGTGGAGGGGCATACACTGAATCTTTCACATATACCTTTACCCCACTGTGGTGAGGTTGATTTTTTTAGCATAAAAATCCACTCTAATCTTTTTCCTTAACTTAATTTCAAAATCTACTTTAGACTGTAATGTTGAATTCCACTGGGCAGAGAACCCTAACTGTTAAGGTCTGCACCTATTCTCCACTTCAAAACTTCCATTTTTGTTTGGTCTGAGTATCTTATTCTATGCAATAAAGGCTAAAATTTTCAATTTCCTTGCTGTAGATGCAACCATGTGGTTAAATACATGAAAATTAGGTGCAAATAGATGCGTTATTAAGCAGATTTCAGGAAATGTTCTTTCCTTCAATCCTGCTGAATAAAATGATGAAAATTTCATTGTGAGCCAATCATTTCTGGATATGCCTTAAAGAAAGAGAATAGAGCGCTATAAGTATTTGGGTCCCATGGGCCATGCTTTCATATATGTTTAGGATAAATATATGAACAATGACACTATTTAAGCAACTTAATTTTGGGTCTCTGCTACTCACCTAATCCTATTTCTAATTATCTTATTCACTGTGGTTGTCTTCAATAATTATTTAGTTATGAGCATTATATTTCTGAAGAATATTATGTCCTATGCAGTGCCTGAGGAAGAGGTAGGAGAAAGGACCCTAAAAAGAAACTAAGGATAAGAATCCAAATATCAAAAAGGAGCAAATATTTATGCACTAGAAGTTTGAAAATGTCTAGTCTCTGGTAGAAAATGGGATGGAATCACCACATGAAGCCAGATTTAAATTCAGGTTTGCTCATAAATATATCCTGAATAGTTTATGCATTTTTTCCCTCTAGGAACAGATCATACTTTTATTCATTTTATAGTGTAATTCCATAAGATATTCCAAATAACCCTGCTTTATTTTGGAAGACTAAAGGACAGATAGAGTGATCTTTCTACACAAGACCATTTTTGCTGAAGAAATCTTGGTAATTAACAGTAGTAATCTCAAAATTAAAAATAATCTCTTAAATTTAAGACATCTAAATAAGAGGTGGTAGAGCAATATGGAGAGTAGTCAAGATATAAATGAAATTAGAAACAGATAGACAACAGTGTGGTGATTGCAAGAGGGAAAATGGGTGAGTGGAGGTAGAGTAGGTTAGAGGGGGATAGATGGTGATGGAAGAAAACTTGACTTGGAGTGGTGAACACATACTGCAATGTACAGATGATGTACTATAGAATTATGCACCTGAAACCTATATAATTTTATTAACCAACATCACCCCCAACAAATTCAATTAAACATTTAAAAAAAGAAATAGACTCTTTTTCCAAATATACAAGCAATAACCCTCAATCCATGCTGCATATCAGAATCAACAAATCAAATACTGATGATGACTATGCCCCAAAACAGACCAATTAAAAATGAGAATCTTTAGGGATGGAGACAACATCTAGGGTTTGGTTTTTAAAACTACAGTGTGATTCTAACATGCAGCATTAAAAGAAGCTTACACTTGGCCCTGGCCGGTTAGCTCAGTGGTAGAGCATCAGCCTGGCATGCAGAAGTCCCGGGTTCGATTCCCGACCAGAGCACACAGGAGAAGCGCCCATCTGCTTCTCCACCCCTCCCCCTTTCCTTCCTCTTTGTCTCTCTCTTCCCCTCCCGCAGCCGAGGCTCCACTGGAGCAAAGATGGCCCGGGCGCTGGGGATGGCTCCTCGGCCTCTGCCCCAGGTGCTAGAGTAGCTCTGGTCACAACAGAGGGACACCCCGGAGGGGCAGAGCATCGCCCCCTGGTGGGCAGAGCTTCGCCCCTGGTGGGCATGCCGGGTGGATCCTGGTCGGGCGCATGCGGGAGTCTGTCTGACTGTCTCTCCCCGTTTCCAGCTTCAGAAAAATACAGAAGAAAAAAAAAAAGAAGCTTACACTTAAAAAGTGTTTTGGAGATGTCTGGCAGGTAGTTAATTGCATGGCCTAAGCAAAATAGCCACATCTTTTGAAAATATATCCTTTGAAAGAGTTCAGCTGTTTTAACATCATATTTAATATAAACTCTGTAATTATTTTTATATCTGAAGATAACATTTTTTATCTAAATGGTTTCATCTAAAGGATAACCCTAATTTTTTTCCATTTAGAGAATAAAAAAAATATTAAACATGAAACTAACTTAGACCATACAAGAAATTAAAGTTGTGATAATTTGAAATTCTTTCTAAATTTTATTTTAGGCCTTAACCTGGAGCAACAAGAGTCTGTGTTAGTATGTTTGTGCTAGAATATCTCATTTCAAGCACAAAGAGCCCAGTCATTCAGTTTGGAATGGGTTCTATTTTTACTCCCAATGTCATTTTTGCATTGACTGGTCTCATGTTTAATGTCTAGGTTAAAGACAAAGTCTTATTGTTTGTTTGTCTTCCACATGTGAATTGTCTTCTAAATATAAATTGTCTTAAATCAGTTCACATTTAAGACAATTATAGCACAGCTGGGCAGATATGCTGGCAAGCTATTGCCTTTTTGTTTCAAAGCTTCACTGTGAAGAAGAAGCCCAAAGTCAACAGAAAAATTAGCTACATAGGTTTTTTTAATTTAGGGCGAGCATCTGTGTTTAATTGATTATTTTTTTATTAAAACACATGCATGCATACATACAGAAAGTAAATACTTGGCATATATAAAGGCTATATTCCTGATTACTTAGGATACAAATATATGAGGACTATCTATTTCTTTAAATTGTTTAAATCTTATTATTTTGTAAATTAAATTTATTGGGATGAAATTGGTTAATTAGATTATTTTGGTTTCAAGAGTATGATTCTATAATATATCGTCTGTATATTGAATTGCATACCCACCACTGAAAGTCAAATGTTTTTTTTAATCACCATATATTTGACTCTCCTTACCCATCACCACCCCACCTCCCTTTCCTCTTATAACCATGATACTATTGTCTAAGGCTATGAATTTTTGTTTGTCTTGTTTTTCCATTTGTTGCTTTCAATTTTCTATCCAATATGAGTAAAATCATATGATACTTAACTTTTTTTGTCTGACTTATTTTGTTCAGTACGATATTCTCAAGATTCATTCATGTTGATGCAAATGGCAATATTTCATCTTTCTTATGACTGAGTAGTATTCCATTGTGTTTATATACCACATCATCTTTATCCAATCATTGAAAGAAACTTCAGTTGTTTCCATGGCCACCTTGGTTGTTTTCTTGTCTTACCACCATGAGTAATGCTGCAATGAGCATAAGGGTGCATGTATTTTCACAAATAAATGCTTTCAAATTTTCTTCAAATAGATACCCAGAAAGGGTTTCTGGGTCATATACTAACTTTATTTGTAATTGTTTTGAGGAGGCTATATAGTTTTTCATATTAGCTGTTTCAGTTTGCTTTCCCACCAGCTGTGAATGAGGGTTCCTTTTTCTCTACAACCTCTCTAACACTTGTTATTACTTATCTTGTTGGTAACAGTCATCCTAATAAGTGTGAGGTGGTATCTTATTATAGTTTCAATTTACATTTCCTTAATAGCTAGTGAAGCTGAGCATCTTTTTTATATGTATATCAGATGGCCATTTGTATGTCTTCTTGGGAGAAGTATCTGTTCAGGTCCTCTGCCCTTTTTTTAGTTGGATTGTTTGTTCAGTGTTGAGTTATCTGTGTTCTTTATATATTTTGGATATTAAACCCTTGTGAGAGCTGTAGTTTGAAAATATCTTCTCCCATTTAGCTGTTTGCCTTTTTATTTTTTTGGCAGTTCCTTTTGCTTATAGGAGCTTTTAGTTTGATATAAACTCATTCATTTACTTTTGCCAATACTTTCCTTACCTTGGAGGTCAAATTAATAAAATCTTCTCTCAAACAAGGTCATAAGTTTAGTACTTATGTTTTCTTCTACATACTTTATTGTTTTAAGTCTAATATTTAGGACTTTGATCCATTTTGAGTTAACTTCGGTATATGGGTACAAACCATAGTCTAGTTTGATTCTTCTTCATGTGGCTTTCTGATTCTCCAAAGACCATTTATTGAAGAAGTTTATTTTTCTCCATTTTATGTTTTTGGTTCATTTGTCAAAAATTATACTAAGTGAAATCAGCCAGGTAGAGAAAGATAAATATCATATGATCTCACCTATATGTGGAATCTAATGGACAAAGTGAACTGAAAAACTGAATGGAGACAGAGGTGGGGTCACAGGGACCAGAGGTACAGCTGTCAGAGGAAAGGGGGATGAGGGGATGGGATCAGAGAAGGTAAAGAGATTTTTTTAAATTATATATACATAACACAGAGAAACAGGTAACAGGACAGCAAATCCCAGAGAGAATGAGGGAAGGAGTTAGGGAGAAGGGGGAAAAGGGGGTATAAATAAGGATATAGGGGTGAGGGTGTGGATGTTATATTCAGTGGGACACTTGAATCCACGTAAACACAATAAATTAAAATTAATAAAAAAATTATTTTTCCATGTATATATGGTTTATTTCTGGGCTCTGAATTTTGTTTTATTTGTCTGTGTGTATTTGTTTTTCTGTCAATACCATGCTGTTTTGATTATGGTCACTTTGTAGTATAATTTGATGTTAAGGAATGTGATAACTCTGGCTTTATTTTTTTTCTTAGGATTGTTTTGGCAGTTCAGGGTCTTTTGTAGTTACATACAAATCAGATGATTTTTTTGTCTATTTCTTTAAAAATGTTATTGGAGAGCCCTGGCCGGTTGGCTCAGCGGTAGAGCGTTGGCCTGGCGTGCGGGGAACCCGGGTTCGATTCCCGGCCAGGGCACATAGGAGAAGCGCCCATTTGCTTCTCCAGCCCCACCCCTCCTTCCTCTCAGTCTCTCTCTTCCCCTCCCGCAGCCAAGGCTCCATTGGAGCAGAGATGGCTCCTTGGCCTCTGCCCCAGGTGCTAGAGTGGCTCTGGTTGCGGCAGAGCGACGCCCTGGAGGGGCAGAGCGTCGCCCCTGGTGGGCAGAGCGTCGCCCCTGGTGGGCGTGCCGGGTGGATTCCGGTCGGGCGCATGCGGGAGTCTGTCTGACTGTCTCTCCCCGTTTCCAGCTTCAGAAAAAAAAATGTTATTGGAATTTTGATGAGAATTGCATTAAATGCAATAAACTTTGAGGAATATGGACATTTTAACTGTTGATTCTTTCAGTCCATGAACACAAAATATCTTTCCATTTTATTGTGTCTTTTTCCAATCTCTTAACAAAGCATTGTAGTTTCAGTATATAAGTCCTTAACATGCTTCAGTAAGTTTATTTAGGCAAGAGAAAAAAATAAAAGGCATCCCATTAAGAAGTAAAAGTATCACTATTTGCAGATGACCTGAATCTCTATATAGAAAACCCTAAAGACTTTACCAAAAACTATTAGAAACAATAAATACAGTAAAATTGCAGGATACAAAATAAATGTATAAAAATTTACTGCATTCCTAAATACCAGTGGTAGTCAACCTAGTCCTTACTGCCCACTAGTGGGTGTTCCAGCTTTCATGGTGGGTGGTAGCAGAGCAACCAAAGTATAAATAAAAAGATAGATTTAACTATAGTAAGTTGTTTTATAAAGATTTATTCTGCCAAACTTACAAAAATCTAACATAAAGTACTTGGTAAGTAATTATACTCTGCTTTATAAATTTTATAAAGTAAAGTTACTTCCCTACTGTATAAATCACCATTACTGTGGAACTGGTGGGCAGTTAGAAAATTTTACTACTAACAGAGATACAAAAGTGGGCAATAGGTATAAAAAGGTTGACTACCCCTGCTATATACTAACAATAAAATTTCAGAAAAAGCAAAAGAGAGAACAATTCTATTTGCAATTGCAACAAAAAAATGAAGACTTTTTAAAAATTATATTACTTGCTCTATGACATAAAGCTTAACTAAAAATATTAAGTGATACTTTTAGACAATTAAAAATTCAATAAATATAGAACTGAAATTATTTCTAAATCTTATACAGTGATCCTTGCTTCTTTTCAAATTTCAACTGACTTATTTTCACCAGAGTGAAAAAAATTGTATTTGGAATTAAACAATACTTTTCATCATTCTTACTATCTCTATTGTTCTCTGTTACGTTTGCATATAAAAGTTATGACATATTTTCATTTCCACATCAGAGCAACAGCAAATTTATTATTCTTCTTTTTATTATTTTTGCAAAATTTCTCTTAACTAAATTAAAACTACCCTTGTTTTTCTTTAGAGTTCTTCACTTTTAAACACACAAAAAAGTGACTTGTTTTATTTGGAGGCTCATTTTCCCTCAAAACCACAAGACTTTATTACACATGTGACTGTACACAAAATAAATAAAGTAAAATGATCCATGCTGAGCGGTAGATGTGAGATGGAGACAGTACCTAAGTTGCTCACCACCCCTTCATTCTCACAAGCCAGCCTATAGTAGATAAAATGAAGTTTCTCCCAGGGCTTTCACAAGCCATCACTTATAATGTAAGTGCATCATGCATTTGGAGGGCCCAAATGTCTTAATAAGCCTAATCAAAGAATCTACTATATCCATAACAATAAGGAACAGAACTAGCAGTGATAATTGAAACACAAATATTATCTAAGCAGTATCTTAAGAGTTGATAGCAACTATCTTCGCAGGAATACAGTAGAAAAAGGAGGTTCTAGACTTGACTTGAGGCGGTGAGTATGCAAAGCAATATACAGATGATATATTGTAGAACTGTGCACTTGACATCTGTATAATTTTATTAACAATGTCACCCAATAAATTCAATAACTTTTTTAAAAAAGAAAGAAAGGGAAGGTTAATATACCAACTTTCTATTTTTGTACTTTGTTTCTACTATCACTATTTAATAATTTAGGTAAATTGTTTTTCTGTAATAGTAATTTTCACATAGTTTTTCAGAGTTAAGTTTGCAACAGCTATACTGTACAAAGTTTAAATAAATTCAAACATGTTTATTTACTGGTGTAGTTTTCAAGTTTTCATTCAAGGAGGAACAGGGAAAACAACTTTGATTAAGTTTCTTTTGTTTCCCTCAATATAGAAATATATTTCCCTCTTTCTCATGGCCCATTTCTAAGTATAGCATTTTATAATCTCCTGCCTCAATATTACCATAATCAGCCATTGAAAACTAATTCTAGTAGACCTCCCAGAGTACATCTGATTACCAATGCAAAAGCAGAATTAAATGTCCTGTCTTTAATAATTAAATTACCCCTTTCTGAAGAGGATGGTGGAGAAAATTGTTGTAATCCAGTTTACCAATCAGAAATTTAAGAATACAGAAAAGGTTGATATATCAGCACCTCAATTTTGTGAACAAATCAAAGCTATGTTCTTTTCTTCTCTTATTGAACAAACACATTGAATTAAATCAGTTTGGGATTACTGAATATAAGAGAAGAAAAATTAGAAAAACAAAGATGCACATTCAATTTAGTTCACTAATATTTAGTTATTTGTTCATTGTAATAGTTTAGAGAAATAAATTTTTGAGATATATCTAGCTGGAACTCACTATAAAATTTTCCAGAGATTTTGTGGTTGTTATTCTTACCAGTTATTTCTAAAAGTTTCAGGCTAGGTAGTTATTACTTCTAAACCAGAGTTCCGATCTCTAAATGTAGTCATACCATTAAACTCAGACATTTTTACAAAAAAAAAAAAGTGTATAAAATGGACTACAGGGGTAGCTTATAAATCATTACCTCTTTTTGTCCAAATATATTTCTCTGGATCCTGAAGCAAAAAGACAGCCTGTGTTAATTGCTAGTACAACTTCACCTTTTCTCTTTTCCTGTCTTGGCTTCTCTTCTCAGCATGGCCTTCTCTTCTCTCCTTTCTTTCTGTTCCTCACCTCTCCAGTCACCAGATTGCAAGCCCACTTGATTTAAGAAAAACCCAAAAATGTTAAAAGCTTCAGGTCTGATCCTGAATAGAAGATACAATTTAACAAGGAGAGAGATGAAAGGAAAGCAGAAAGGGCTGGAAACAAAACAAAGCTAAACTAAAGTAAGGCAAACACAGGAGCAGGTAGGGACTGACACAGAAAAGAAATGTCTTTCACGTGAACTTAAAAAAAAAGTCAACTCATATATTCTTTCTTTTTTCTTTTTATTGAATTAAAAATATCACACTTTCAAAAATAAAATTTCCTTTGAAAATATTCTACAAAACGGTTGTCTCTTTCTTTTATCTTGTTCTTCAGTGAATCGGAAATATTCCCTCAAGGAAAGAATTTTAAAAAATGGATCTTTTATTTCATATTGAGTTATATTGAGAATGTAGTTCTTCATGCACTCCAAACTGTAGTATAACTGAAAACTATCTTTTTACCAAATCTAGCTAGGTAGTAAGGAATATATGTGTTGTTTAATTGTACATGTTTAAGATTTATAAACAACTTTATATAGCAAAACTGTATATGGTATGTTGACTTGGGTGATGTCTTAGACAACTTATTTAGAAAAAGTTCTTGTCTTTTTTAAAATATATTTGCAAAGGCAATACATTTATAACTGGACATAAAGATACTGAAGTCAATTTCTTTAATTGAAAGATTTTAATAATCCTGTTTGCAAGGTCATTCCGGATTTGGCCATTATTATATTATTCCATCCTATCCCATTCCAATACAATCCACTATACTTTTTTTTTTTATCAGATTGACTTATTTGATTAGTGATAATATGATGATTTTGTTCTTTCCATTGTTAATGCATTCTTTCATTATTCATTAATTTCTGAGTTAGTATAAGTCAGCATCATTTTATTGTGTTCACATTCTCCTCTTGCCAAGGAGTTAGGAGCTAGCTCAATGGAAATGACTATGGCAGGATCTCTGCCCAAGTAAATCATAGTTTAGTGAGAGTAACACATGAGCTAAATTTGTAATATAATAGAACTGTGACTAAAATACTATAAAATCGCAAGAGAAAAATTTTGAGTTTCAGTTTGCTGAGAATAAGACAAGAGGAAGCAATACTTGGGGAGGGGGTTATAAAGATGAGGAAAGGCATAGCAGATGAAGCCTTCAATAAGGCTGAGGCATTAACTAGGTATTAGAAGAACATAGAACACAACCTTCTTAGACTTGATTATTTTTGCTGACATTTCCTTAATGTTATCCTGGATAATCTATGGATTCTGCCGCACTGGTCTCCCAATGTGTGAGTTTATAATGTGACTTAGATATCCACACAGTTCAAATGCTATTCGTAAGCTCTAACTTTCAAATAGTTTACCCTAATGGCTCTCAGGCAAAAATGGAAATATATATATATATTAAAATTTTAAGTCATTGACTCATGAGAATAAAATGATAATATGGTTGATTTAAAAAGCAGCTGAGAAGATAAGATATCGGTATAATAATAATAGGTTACAAAATTTGTTAATACCCTCCAGGGCTAACATAATCTTTGGATTATGTGTTTCACAAGATAGAAGGAATTTGCCTCTCTCCTGAACAAAAATCTACAAGCTAACCCGTAACCAATATGCCTAAGATTTTAATAAAATATTTAGCAAATGGTAAATCAAAATAAGTATATTCTTCTAAATAATTTTCAGTGGTAATTGCCATAATATAATACTTAAAGTATATATCACCCACTTTTTGCCCTAATTTCCAATTTTGGATGATTTTTTCAGAAATAGTACATGTGATTCTGAGTTATAGTTAATGTGGCAAAGACCTAAACTAGGAGTTTCTATGCCTACTAAAAGTCAATACACTTCATATTTCTCATTGGTTTGGTGATATAGGTAGCATTAACAATGTCATGTGGAAGATAATTGATGCTAGGATTGGAGTGATGGAGACATTAAAATCAGGGGCTTCAGGATTGTGGCAGAGATGAGAAAATGCCTTTGTGAGAGATATTTATTTTATATAGGATAAAAATGTATTTTTTTACTGACAAAACTTACGATATAATTTTAAAATTTAATCAAATAAGGAATTATTTCAGATTGTCAGATTTAAACAATCTTTATTTATAGAATTATTAATTATTGAAAAATGCCTTTGACTACTCATTTGATTGATTAAAATAAATTATATTATATCTCTACCATGGTATATATGGAGATACCAATTCAACAAAATGATTATAGAAGTTTAAAAATGACAAAAGGTCATTTACTTAGCAGTGTGAACCACCAGTATTTTCAATTGCATGAGGAAAACGATAAGGCAATTTTTTTCAAAGTTCCCTTTGATGACCTTGAATCTTTTGCATTTCTTTCTAACAGTAAGATCAATAATTTTTATAAACCAAAATCTTTTTAAGATATTAAATAAGAATAAATGAGAATTAAGAAACTACACATCTCCAGATTAGAATTGCTTCTTATGGCAAAGGTCAGATTGAAGGGTAATATAAATTCAAATTTGAATTAATAATCAGAATTTTGAAAATAACTGGCAGGCTCACAAAGTGAACTTGGAAATATGTTAAATAAGATAACTGGACAACTAATAGCTATATATTTTTTAAGTAATGTAAAGTACAGATTTGTTAAAATTATAGTAATAATTTATACCATAGAAATGTAATGATATATGAAAGGCATAGAAAACATTTTAAAGTTAATTGTAGATTACATGCTTAAAGAAAGCAGCTGTATATACACTCCACAAGCATGGTGTTATAGTCAAATAAAACCACACAAAATACTTTTCCTTCTTATAACTTTACCAGTCAAATTGTTACATATTTTCAACAAGAACAGCATCAATATCAGCATTTAATCAAACTGAAGAACTGGATTGTTTTCAGCCTATGTGAAATGATAATAGTGCCATAGAATGCTCAATGAGACAGGTTAGCTTTCTTGCTGGTTTAAGATACATCTAACCTGCTTTTCAATCCCAAACACAATAGAATGAAAGGTACTCAATGTACTTCCCGTGGTAGTTCAGATAAATCTGAATAAAAGTTGTAGAACTAGCTCTCACTTCATATTCACAATGTTTTTAACGTTTGAGATCTGACAAATTGCCCTCTGTTAACTATGAAAAAATCACGGTATATTTTGTGTAGAAGAAGGATTGTGGAGTCATCCCTTCCCAGATCTGGAATGTATGTATACAGGAGTACCCAGCTGGATTTTGGGGCTCTTTAAAAGGGAGCACTTAGTTAGCTGAAGAAGATATCTTTGGTTTCCCTTGATATTTACTTAGCAGTATTTGAGTACTGCAGCTAGGAAAGTGATGTGGCATGCAGGCGCCCTGGCAAGGGATGAAAGGAAATAAATCAGGCTCCAATGTGTCCTAATGGATTTGTAAAGTCAAACTAGTTTCTGCCAAAGAAAACCACATCTCCAAAATATACCAAAATCACAAGACAACTGTTACTGGTACCCAACAGAAGAAAGACAGTAGACAAGACTCCTACCCCAATGGCACGTAGTACCAGGAGTCAATAAGATGATTATACCAACAGTGGTAGAGAGAAGAGACGGGGACCCAAACAATAATTAGCATCACAACTTTTCATTTTGCTGGATAAGCTATACTCGAGAAAGAAGAGGCACTGTTAAGATGGGAAACAGTAACAAAATGAAGAAAATATTCATTAGAATAAAAATCCTGACATTGAGATCACAAATAAGAAAGTAATTGTAATTTTATCAGACTATTAGAGCACAAAACTGCTAGACTGAATTTACTGAAACAAGATATAATGATTCATTTTAGGAATTAACAGTGTAAACTGTGGAAATATGCTATGAAAATATACAGAGTTAAGATAACAATTAGAGACAGTAAGGCACCCTAGGGAAAAGCCCTGAGCAGATGAGAGTCCAGGGGCATCTCTGACCCGTATTGGAAATAGTGCATGCTGGAAACAACAAAACAGCAGGATAAATTCAGCCACAAGAAATGTTTAGGCTCTCAGAACAGAGATTAAAAGTCAGCATGTTCCTTGTCCTTTATTTCACCCCATGAAAACTTCTTCTTTCTGCTTCCTTGAGGTATTTGTACTCGCTAATAAATATCTGAATAAGGTTGGGGGTGGGGCTTCAGTCCTTCAGTGTACTGACTGGGGCTGTTGCCTCCTCGCAGTCCCTCTGAGTGTCATCTGGTCACTGAGTAGTTCATTGTCACCATGACAAGTGGAGCCTCATGTGAGGAACAGGAACCAAATGACAGGTTTGCTACTCCGAGTAGTTCATTGTTGCTTACAAGTAGTTCTTCTGAGGAATCAGAAGAAATGACCCCCTAAATCCTGGCAAAGGAAAAGAATGTCCACTTATTCAACTTGGTAAGGGACACAAGCAGCAAGAAAAAAGCCCTTGAATGCCTGCAGTGAGGTCACTTTTAGGGATCAAGCTTGGGGATTTCTTTTTCCTTCATCTCTCCTTCACCATGGAGAATTCCCTTCCCCCTGAGCAGTGGAGTCTCAAGTTACAGATATGGGGACTCCTCCAAACTGCAGAGTGTTGGATTGAAATATAACTGCCCTCTTACTTACTCATAATCCGACAACAATGCCCTTGGTATCTGAAGGAGGGAAGTTTAGACTTGAAGATTGGGAAAGGGGATATAAGTGACCCCTTGAGATTGAGGGCTGTAAAAACTTTTCTCACCACCTAGCCCAAACCTCAGATCAGCCACTGCCCCTAGATATATAAAAGGCTTGAATGTTAGGTTTGGGTCCATTTAAACTCAAATCCTCACCTAAACTCCCACGAGGGCAACTTCTTCATTAAACATCTCCACCCAACCTTCCCCTCCCTTTAAACAACTTCCCCCACCCTGGAAAGTTTCTGGGAAGTGTCCTTGGAACAAGGCCACAAACCTGTTAAAACTGTGGGAAAGAAGGACATTTTCAGAAAGATTATAGGCAGAGCTTAATAGCAACTGTATAGCTTGGTTTTTGTGTGTACTCTCAGAGTCTAATTAAAACTCAATCTAAAATTTTCTTATAAGGTTCCAGCAAAGTAGATTGTAAAAAGCCAATATGATCAGTTTTTATTCTTGATGGGTTTATACAAATTACCAGGCCAAGTTAAAACTAGACTTAATACTGTAACTAGGATAATCTTAATTTGGCTCTTTGGAAGAAAAAATAAATAAAAAGACACATTTAAAATTCAAGTGGCTCAATAGTCCACCCCCTCCCTGCTCTTCTTTCATCCTGGAAGGCTGACAAGGACAAATAAAAACTCTTGCCTTCTCTGCAATTATTAATAATATTGTAAAATATAAAACTATTCCAAATGTTTTTTAACCAGGTACAGTCATCCCTTGCCATATCACGGTTCACTTTTCACTGTCCCACTCTATTGCAGATTTTTAAATAGTATATATCTAACTTTGTGTCATGGATTTTTTGCTATATTGTAGGATTTTGCAGTATATAGGTATTTTTATATATTTATTATTTTAATTATTTTTGTGGTAAAATAAGCATTTTCTAGAATATAAAAAGTACTTAACAGCATAGGAAGTGTTTATAGAATGTAAGAAAGGTTAATAACAGTATGTAAAAGGTTTATAAGAGTGTGGGGAAGGTTTATAAAGCCTTAAAATATAAATAAATAATAAAATAAATGTAAGGTCACTATTTCATAGATTTTCACCCATCACGGGGGTTCTGGAACCTAACTCCCACAATAGACAAGGGACCACTGTAGTCTAGAAAAGTATTTAATATTACTACTAGTTTAAATTTGATTAATGTCTTCTGAACTTCTTAACAAAAAATATGTTTGTTTTCTCTAGGTTTGCAGAAGTTTCCTGTTATCTCTGTTATGTCTTCTAAAATATGTTTGTTGCCCTGGCCGGTTGGCTCAGCGGTAGAGCGTTGGCCTGGCGTGCGGGGGACCCAGGTTCAATTCCCGGCCAGGGCACATAGGAGAAGCACCCATTTGCTTCTCCACCCCCCCCTTCCTCTCTGTCTCTCTCTTCCCCTCCCGCAGCCAAGGCTCCATTGGAGCAAAGATGGCCCGGGCGCTGAGGATGGCTCCTTGGCCTCTGCCCTAGGCGCTAGAGTGGCTCTGGTCGCGGCAGAGCCACGCCCCGGAGGGGCAGAGCATCGCCCCCTGGTGGGCAGAGCATCGCCCCTGGTGGGCATGCTGGGTGGATCCCAGTCGGGCGCATGCGGGAGTCTGTCTGACTGTCTCTCCCCATTTCCAGCTTCAGAAAAATACAAAAAATAAATAAATAAAATAAAATAAAATATGTTTGTTTGCCAATGAAAGAACCAGTTTTTAAGGGTCATAAGATATGTTCAATCTAAAAATATCAATCTAAAATTACTAATTACTAACTTAGTCTTCACTGAATGTTGAGATTTTTAGAAGTTAAGAATTCTATTAATTAGAAAGAAATTATATAGTTTTAATGATAAAAGATACAAGGTATAGAGAAAGATACTTTTGAAGGGAAAAGGAAGAAATAAATGAGTTCTGAATTCTGGTTATTTCTGAATAGATAAGAAAGTTTATGAAAGCTGCAGAAGGGTTGTGTAAGCTGCAGAAGGTTTGTTCAGGTTGTAGAAATTTTGTGCAGAGGGAAGAAACAAAAAAGAAAAAAACAGAAAGTAGACAAAGGTGAGGAAAGGAAAGGGAGGGCTTTAGAAAAAGAATTGCCTTGAAAGGAAAATTTAAAAAAACACAACATGAAAACATTCTTAAGGGCCTCAGGAGCTTAAGAAATTCACCCAAACTTACAGGTATTACAGAAGGAGCCAACAGCCTTCTTAAGCCCCAACTACACAAACAAGAAAGGAGGGAGTCATGAGGAGAGACTCACCCCACAAGAACAACTGTATAATATAGTTTTTACTTTTAATTTTTTAAACATTTTCTCATCTGGACTTACTGGTTCTGAGAGGCATTTTATACCAGCCAAGCAATGGCCTAAGCCTCTCATGTTGTATCGGGATCTATTGGCGAAGAATGAATGGCAAAATCTAGTCATATTACTAACCTGGGGGCGAAGGTATGTTGCAAGTTTGTCATCAACAGGTTCTCTTTGAATACCAGTGAGAAAAGTGAAGCCTTATCATGAGTTGGCATCAACCTTGAGAAAATTACCCTGTTCCAGAGTTTTAGAAGCTGATAGTGAATCCACCTCCAGAAATGAACCCTAAAAAGAGAAGAACACCTAACTCACTTTCAAGCACTCAGGGAGCACTTGGCATCACCTGGGACACTTTGAAACATCTAACCAGGCATGCTGAAGAAGTCTTGCAAAATACAGGCATGCCTGTGATCCCTAAAAACTTTTTTCTTTCTATACTTGCCCTTCACTTTCCACTGCAACCACCTGACCATCTTACTCTCTGTTAATCTTTACTAAAACAGAAAAGGGGGATATGCAGAAATATGCAATGAAAATATTCAGAGTTACGGTGACAATTAGAGACAGCAAGATGCCCTAGGGCAAAATCTGAGCAGATGAGAGTCCAGGAACTTCTCTGACCTGTACTGGAAACAGTGCATGCTGGAAAAAGCAAAACAGCAGGATAAGATTCAGCAACAAGAAATGTTTTGGCTCTCAGAACAGAGATTAGAAGTCAGCATGTTCCTTGTCCTTTACTTTACCCCTTAAAAACTTCTATCTGCTTCCTTAAGTTATTTGTATTTGTTAGTAAATATCTGAGTAAGGCTGGGGCCAGGCATCCTTCAGTCTGCTAACTAGGGCTATTGCCTGCTCTCGACCCCTTAGAGCATTTCCTCTGGTTTCTGAATAGTTCATTGTCACCTCGACAGTAAGCCATAGTTAGAGAGCAAATTGTAAAACAAAGAAGAGTACTTAAGGTTATAAAACCAAAATAAATCTCATGATTACATAATACACTTAAATATTAAATATATATGAAACATATTTACTATGTAACACTGTCTTTAAGGTAAATAAGGATAATCACTTCACTTTTCTGGCTTTGTGACAATCCATATAGTAAGTAAATAAAAAAGAGAAAATAAAGGCACAAATTGTATATTAGTGCATCTGATACTTTCAGTCATACTGGGGAAATATTTACATTTCCATTTATGATTAGGTTGGTTGTCACATAATTAAAAGTTGGTGTATAAAAATGTTCAGCTTCTTATATTGGCCAATTGTGGGCTCTATCTTAAATATGGAAGATAATAAAATAATATAAATAATTGATTTTGTACATGTATTGGTACGGTAATTGTTGTCAGCTCATTCTGTTATCATAATTTATTCATTTTATGTAATTAAAAAATTCTCTTCAGAGTATCATGTATTAATTTTTATTCTACCATAAACTTAAGCTTAAGCAGTCAAAGGCAGTAGTTGTTTTACTAAGTAGGGAGAAATTTTATGTTTTTTTGTCTTCCTCCCCTTTATGCTAATAAGAAGTTTTCATCCTAAATATGTCCAAATCTTATCTTTGTAAGTAGAGAGAAAGTAGTAGCAATCATAATAATTCAAAATTTTACAAATGCAATAAAGAAAATTTATTTTTTTGAATTGGATTTATAACATATAGAACTTAACCTATATTTCTTAACATTTATATACCCTTAGTGTTTGCTAACAAATAACTTATTAAGTAAAAGGAATGAATATCAAATTAAAATAATTTGTTTATCTTCATGTTAAAATATACTTTATATATCATATATGTATATATATATATGACTATATATATGACATTGGAAAACAGAAATAGATCTTTTCTTGATATTTTCTACTTTCAGACTTTTAGAAATAATTGCTTCAAAACAACTGTTAATCTATTATAAATTAGTCTCTTATGTGTTAATCTTAATGTGTTAATAATCTAGAAATTTTGATGGTTGAGTGACATTTCATGATTAAATCCATGGTTTGCCACTGGTGATGGATGTTATTTATCCTTGACTCTTCTTATGTCTCCAGATACCATTTATCCCTTAAGTCCTTCTTAAATCTGCAATGATTCTCATATTGGCCCCTCCTCTTCATCCTCAGTACCATTATCTTAGTTCAAACTCTTTCTCAGCTGATTTACTATAATAGAAGTCTATTGATTTCCTTATGTCCAGAATTCCATATTTAATTTAAAAATTCTATCCATTGTTGGTAGAATAATCTTAGAAACAGCTTTAATTTTACCCCAATACTGAAACCAAAAGCTACAAAAATTTTAGGAATTTATCATTAACAATGCAATAATGTCCATAATTTCTAACTAAACAATTAAGGTATTATATGATTTATATTTATTCTTAGATTTTATAGGTTTATCTCAATTATTCTGAAGTCCAGCCAAACAAAAATACAGGATAAATGATCTTATGCAAACTCACAGGAGTTGCTGGACTAGACAACAGGATCCATAAACTCTGTAAATCTTAATGATTGATATCAATATCAGTTGAGTCAACTACTTACCATGAACACTTGTATTTTTTCTCAAACCTGTTTATATCATTTTTTACTTATAAGTAAGAAATTAAGAGATATGGCATATATGCTTTGTTACTGAGAGGAGCAATGGTGGACCAGCCTCTCAGAGCCAGTTATCAAATGGGTTTGCAACCCAAATTCATGCCATCTGTGAATTCCCAAAACCCTCAAAGTGTTAATATAGTCTTCCAGTTGGATGTGCCCAAAATACTTGGCAAAAACACAACAGATTATCTCTGGAGAAACCCACCATAATCCCAGGACATACAGAATTTTCCCCAAATACTTTTCTAATAAAATTAAGTAGCTTGTATATAAAATCTTTTAGCAACAAAAAAAGTCCTCACCATGTGTGAGATCCAGCCAGTTCTCCACCTAGGCAACAAATAGACTTACAGAAATTGCAAGTATTTTTTAAAATTATGCTTACTACTATTTAGGGACATAAAATACAAACTTGAAAACATGGTTAGAAATGAGAAACAATAAAATTTTATTGAACAATTTGTAAACTTAACCACATAAAAGTTTTAAATATACAATATAATGATTCAAATTAAAAACCCAATGAGGAGGAAAGCTGCAGACTAGAATACAGCCATAGTGACTTATATAGTAATACAGGGTCCTCGGGTTATAATAGTTTCAACATACGTTTCAAGTTTAGGATGCTCACTTCCATAAAAACTTTTAAAAATTGAGATGTGAGTGTTTCAGCTTATGCCATTAACATTGTACTTATGGACTACAGTGTGAACTAATTTGGCTGTGTGTGGCAAAATAATATGCTGTAACTCGGCCTATGAGTGAAGGAGTTAGCGCCCACCAGGACACTTACCTACACCATCTTGAACTGTTAAAAGCGCAAGTGTTTTATTTGTGTTAGGCTAGGGTGTGTTTTGACTTACACCAAAAATTCAGGTTATGTCACTGACATAGGAATTGAAATGTGTCGTAACCTGAGGACACCCGTATACCTATATATTATATAGTGGCATATAACAGAGAAATAGTCAGCTGAAGTTTCAGTTTTTATAGATTAAAAGTAGTAGAAATAAGAAGGAAAAGGTCAGGGCTCACATTACTTAGTAACTTCAAAATGATACCTTTTAGAAAGCTGGAATCCCATCATAATTGCCCTTAACCCACACTACAAGAATTAAAAGAAAAAATGTCTGTCTTAAAGTTTTGTGTTGAATAAAGTGCTATAAGAGGTCCAACCATGACAAACTGATCTTTACATGAATCTGCAGCCAAAATTTATAATAGACAATGGCTTACTGCATCACTTTGTATGCAAAATTTTCTCCTCCAAACAGGAAATCTGTGCTCAAAAATGGATTTCCCATAAGTTCCTGAAGTATATATTTTTATTACTATCAGTTAAGCCAACAAAGGTGAATGACAAGGAAATATCAACAGTACTAGAAAAATGTTTATTGAAGGAAACTGAAGGAAATTGGAACAGTGCATGGTATCCATTACATATTGCATCTTGTGGCAGCACATAGTGATTTGATAGGGATGACTATCAGAGACTTAAAATTTGCAATATGTGGGAAGAACCAGTTCCTTCCCTGAAGTAATCGGGAACAAGAGAGAAATCTTCTTATGATAATTCAGCATTGGCTTCCATCACTATTCTGACAACACATCATTTAGTATGGGGTGACCATCCCTTCTCTAAGTTAAGGTCCTTAGTCCAAGCTTTGTGGCTGTCAGTACTCAGCATGGTATAAAAGTAGTTTCTGGCATTGATCTGATCCATCAATATTTTACCAAGTAGATTGCTTTAAATACTTACTTGTATAGTTTCAATGGAATGTTTTCAATTTACAAAAGAGTCTTTACTGTCTGAGCATCTCTCTCTGGAATGTGTAAGGGTCATCCTATAGATATCAACATTGAGCAAGTTAGTACTTAACCTCACTATTTATATAATTTTGTAAAAGCAGAACTCGTATGCAGAATGTCTCACCTACTGTTTCCAATTGATTTAGGCTAGGGTGTGTTTCGACTTACACCAAAATCCAGGTATATCTCTGTCGTAGGAATGGAACTGTGTCATAACCCAAAGATCCCCTGTAATCTAAAAAAATAATCATTTAAATTTTATACACATTTCAATTTAAAGGGTGTTCAGATATCTCAAAATTATGTGAGGTAGACAGGGCTATAATTAATATGCACATTTTTACAAAACTTTAGTGGCTTAACCAAAAGCACACAGACTATAAATGGTGGAGGCTGAATAACTATGGTCTTCTTAATCTAAATTGAGTGTTCTTTCTATATTTTTTATGCTGCCAAGTCAAGTGAGATAAATCTCATGCTCTTCTCTTTTACTCTGGAATGTGTCAAAACCTTCATTCTTGAGAATAATTAATTCTCATTAAATTATCATTAATTTTTAATCTAGAATTCATTAAAAACACCATTAAAATCATTAATGAAGTCAAAGCTGATTAAACATAAGGGAATGGGTAAAGTTGAATTTTACGTTTTAAAAATTCTATAGTTTAGAGCAATTCAGTGATAGCTTAGTGAATATGATGTCATAATTTGATTGTCTTCAATGAGGATGAGAAAGAGCTGAATGTGGCATAATTATTTTTCTATTCCAAAAATAATTATTTAAATTAAATTTAAAAAATTTAAATAATATATCTCATGGTGTTTTAAAAATAAATTGAATTAAACTGACAGTTATGTTCTATTCCTTGGGGGGTTAAAAAAAATAAACACAGAAGAATCCACACCTTTAGTGTTATCTTGTTTTGAGTCTGGTGATAAAAAGTTCTTGGCACAAACAAAAGAGTCACTTCTGGATCACTTGTTCAAATAAAAATTATACTCAGTGTCAAATTGTGCAGCATTCGGAGATTCTTTGTTGTTTTTGACCCAGTCTGCTATCTACAAAATATTGTAAGTTTAGTAGAGAGATATATAAATAAAAAGAAAGAAAAAAAGGAAACTAGAGAATTTCTTGTTTTGACTTACATGCAATTTACAAAATTAACGATATTGCACTCAGTTTATATTTTTACTAGTACTGTCAAATTAAGCAGAGACAAAGTAACAAAATAAGATGTTTTTTCCAGGACTCAGTCAGTCCCAAAACATAAGTGTAAGCAGAAATGGAAAAAAGACACCTCAGCCCCATGATGCATGTGTGGTACCAGGGTAACCCTGAATATTTGAGAGACCTTTATAAACCTAGAATTTTAATAATAAACCCAATCTCAATGCTATTTTCTCAATTACCTAATATGCAAAGAAGGAGGAACAAGCAGATATATCTGAAGCATCAACTACGTACAAGACTGTATTAGTCTTATTTGATACTCCAACTAAAATATCAGGTGTTCATTAATAGCCACAGTATAGGAAGATATCATTATTCTTTCTTCATATGAGAATGCTGAAATTTAGATACCTTTAAACTTGCCTAAGATGATACATTCAGCAAGTTATGGGGCTGAGATGAGCTTATTTTGACCGAGGCTTTAGAATCAGTAGGAGTCTCTGTGTTCTTTCCAGTATTAAAGCAGAGAGACAACCCTCTCTGAGAAAAGGAATAAGCATTTTAGAGTTTTCCACCTCAGCAAAGCTTATGGTGATGTTAACTGGAGATGTTGGACTTCCAACAGAAATCTGGAGGAAATTTATGACTAAAAAATTAGAGAATGAAGACTTAACAACATTCTTAGAGATGCTAATTGCACTTTAACTTTTTTGTTATAAATGATTAACAATCCTTGAGTTGAGATTGGCCCTGATATTAAAATGGCATATTGATTATATCATTATTTTTTTTTGCTTTCAATGAAAAGCTTCTTACACCTTGGAGAGATCAACACTCATAGTTCAAATATATTAGCCTCTAGTCTTTACATGATTTTCATTATCATGTTTAACATATTAATATACTGATAGAATTATATTCTTTTCCCTAGCCTCTACTTTCACTTCCTGCAATGAATTTATATTACATTATTATATTGTCAAGTCATTCGAAGGGTTACCTACTCTTAACCCTACAGTGCCTTGGCAGCTCGTCTATTGCAGAACACTGAGTTATATTCCTAATTGAAAGTGCGCTTTTCATTTCTTTGGTTTGATTCTTAACATAATGCTTTCTTTTGAAAAGTATAATTACACACATTTCTCTATCATATTTTTAGTTCATTCATTTTCTTCTGTATCTTATTAATGTTATGATTCTATGAATTTACTCAACTCTTCTCTAGCATCACATATTATGAAATGAAATTGCCAACCCCTAATGTTGTCAGCAAAATCCATTAGGTAATTTCTGTAGCCTGAATGCCCCTATCACATTAAAGCAGCCTGCTGTCCCCAATTATTCTTTTCCAGCTAAGATAATGTTGTTAAAATATATAAGTAATTATACACAGTAATTAAAAACTGTGCCTACAATGTGCCAAACACTGAAATTCTGTACTGTGGTGATACCAATTCAGTTTGATTCAATCTAGCACACATTTACTGGATGCCAGATAAATGTCAAATCACTTTTTCACTTTCTGGGGATGTAAAGATAAATAAAATAAAGTGCTCATTTTCAGGGAACTCACAATATAAGAAGAAAAAAAATTCCACAAAAATTGACCCTGACACAGCATGATAAGCACTATTAGAGGGGTATAGAGGAAATGTTATGAGAACAAACAACCAAAAAAAGAGTCAATAAAATTGATCTTGAGGGGCATTGGGTGGTAGATGCTTTCATAGACAGCATTGAGGTGGTTATTATATTTGGTTTTCAAGGATAAATGCTTGCTCTCTGTGTTAAATGGGAAGAATCTGAGCAAGGGATTGAAGTGTGAATGTGCATGGGACTCTAGGCCCTTTGATAAGTTGACTGGCAGGAAAGAAAGCTGTTGGGGTCAATCATTTAGAACTTTGGATGCTACACTAAAGATTTGGAAATTATTTTAAAGATGACTGTATAAGTTTCCTATGCTGAATAACAAATTACTGCAAACTTGGTAGGTTAAAGTAACATTTATATATTATCTCAGAAATTTAGGCTGGATCCTCTGTGTAGGGTCTTGAAAAACTGCAATCACTATGTCAGCCAGGATTGGGTTCTCATCTTGAGGCTTGCCATAGGGCAGCAGCTATTTCCCCACTTGGGGGGTTCTTGGCAGCATTCAGGCCTTGGCCTCTTCAAAATACATACACAGAGAGAGAGAGAGAGACCAGAGCAAGTCAGTTAGCAAGGTGGAGTTTTATACAACATAAAGTAATTATGAGTGTAACATCCATCACTTTTGCTATAGTTTGTCAAAAGTAAGTCACAGGTCCCACCTACACTCAAGGGGATAGGATTATACACATTGTAAACACCAGGGTGAGGTGCAGGGATTGTGGCGTCTTCTTAAAGTTTGTCCATCCAAGGGAACAGATTTTTTAAGTGGTGGTAATACATATGCATAATATGGAAACTAGTATGGCAGTGTGAATGGTGGTTTGAAGGTGGAGAGAGACAGAGACAGACAAATTTATCTCTTTTGTGTTTCTAACCTTCTGAAACAACTATCCTTATAAAGATATGTTTCTGTGATTTTCTTTCAAAGAAGGAAAGAGGCCATACAGCTTCCTGGGTTTCACCAAAGCCTTTCCCTTAGAAAGAAGGAAAGGGCAATACCGTGAAATAACTAAAGATAGCTTTCCTTAGAAATGAGAGGATCAGGGTAGGGGCCCGTTGTCCTGGTGAATGGGAGAAAACTAGACTCTTTGAAAAAAGGATTCTCTGGAAAGAAGCAAAGAAAAATAAGTTTTTCAGGAAGAAGCAACAAAATGAATTCTGACCTGGTTGACCTTATTTAGTTTGCAGCCAAGAGAGACATCAGTGGGCACTAACTGAACAAAGAAGTATTGTGAAAGGGCATTATTTCTGGCTTAGAGAAAAAAAAAGAAATAGGACAGTGAGCAGAAAATCCTGATTTCACCCACCATTTATTTTATTCTATTTATTTATTTTAGAGAGAAAGGGAGAAAGAGAAAAATATATATATAGAGAAAGAAACATCAATTTGCTATTCCACCATTTATGCATTTATTGGTTGATTCTTGTTTGTGCCCTAACTGGGGATCAAACTCACAACCTTGGTATATCAAGATGATGCTCCAACCAACTGAGCTTCCCATCCAGGGCCTACCACCTTTTCTTAAGCACGACCTCTGGTTCTCTTTCTAACGGACACCTGCTTCTCCCCCATGCTTACTATGCGGGAGGCAAAATATATTTTCTCCTCACACAAAACATGACTCAGTCTAGCAACATTCATTTACCTGTGGTTTTCGGGGCAGCTTCTCAGCCTTGGCTGCACAAGTACAATCCCCTTGGATATATATATATTTTAAACATGGGTGCCCAGTTCTCATTGGTAGATGATCTCATTCAAATGGTGAGCAATAGACTCAAGTATAGAAAACATTTTTATGACCTTTATGTGATTCCACCTGCAGCCAGGGTTGAGAACTACTGAAATAGAAAACACAGACAATATGGTCGGGTGGGAGGAAGAGGTTATTCTAGACTTGCTGCTATTGCTTGTAGATGGAGAGAAGCTTAAGCTTTAAATTTACGAGGAGTGCCTGAAGTACGAAAAGTCCCAGTTGGGGCTGGTAAGAACACATGGTGATGTACTCTCTATTGATATTTTATGAATGAGCAGTGGCATGCTGGTGTTTAACAACCAAATCCCTGGTGAGTGATCTGGTGAGATCCTAACTTACAGATTTGATGATTTTCATGATGTAAAAATTTTTGATATGGTGATTTTTAGATATCAAACTGATTACTAAATGTGAAATTGGAAAGAGATACGTGTCTCTACAATATAGATATAACCAATAACTCCAAGAGCATAGAAGAATTAAAATATATTTTAAAAGACATGGGTTTTGAGTATTTATTATCTCTCTTCTTAATATGACATTGAGTTGTCAGTTTCTATTATTCATTATTTTCAATAATGATTTGTTAAACAACTAATTCAATTCTCAAAAATATACAGCCATTATAACATTTTGTGGACAGGCTTCAGCATACCACTGAATATGCCAATCTACTTACAAGTAGGACTGATATTAAAAATACTTAACAACAGGGTTTGCATGAGTGCCAACCAATAGAATGGATACTGGCATTTATGTTAGAGCTGTGTTGAAAAGTCTTTAAGTGTCTATAGGAAAGATACTATTCATCATTCACCTTTGTTCATCCTGAGGTTTCTACCACACTACCTTGAGCATAATGGGTGATCCCTACTTGTTTGGAAAGAGTAAATAACTGAATGAATGAATCAATGATTGAACAAATTATGGGTTAAAAGGAGTCACTCCATAGTACTATCTATTACCAAGGACTGATATTTTAGCAAAACCCATTTTTTTCCTTTTGTAAAAGAGTTTGTGACTAAGGATTTTTATAGAAGAAAAGTAAACATTTCATCTGTTTAGTTCCCTTAGTGATCTTCTTTTCCACAAGCTGAAAAAATGGTGTTAAAATATATACTGATCTCATAAATTTTTAAGAGGACAAAATGAGTCAATTCTTCAAACTATATATATGCTTAGAATAATGCCTGAAAAACAGTGAGCACACTATAAAATCAGCTATTATTATTCTTACAGTAAACATGGGTAGATAATTGCTGAATTAATGAAGATTTAGCCATATAACAAACCAACAAGAGTTAACATCATTAATGATAAACTTGTTATGTGATTCTATTTCCCAGAAAAGGAAAATAAATTAAGAGGCATATTTACCATTTTGCCTGACCTGTGGTGGCACAGTGGATAAAGTGTCAACTTGGAACACTGAGGTCACTGTTTCAAAACTCTGGGCTTGCCTGGTCAAAGCACAAATGGAAGTTGATGCTTCCTACTCCTCCCCCTGCCCTTCTTTCTCTCTCTCTCTCTCTCTCTCTCTCTCTCTCTCTCTCTTCCTTTTTCACTCTCTCTCAATATCCCCCCACCTCTCTAAAATGAATAAATAAAAAATTTAATAAAACATATTTACCATTTAAATACCAAGCAATACCTGATTCCATTTTCTGTTGCTCAAAGAATGTGTTGATTTTAATTTTTTAATTTTTTTTTTTTTTTTTTTTTTTTTACATTTTTCTGAAGCTGGAAACGGGGAGGCAGTCAGACAGACTCCCGCATGCGCAGGACCGGGATCCACCCAGCACGCCCACCAGGGGCGACGCTCTGCCCACCAGGGAGGGCTGCTCTGCCCCTCTGGGGCGTTGCTCTGTTGCCACCAGAGCCAGTCTAGCGCCTGAGACAGAGGCCACAGAGCCATCCCCAGCGCCCGGGCCAACTTTACTCCAATGGAGCCTTGGCTGCGGGAGGGGGAGAGAGAGACAGAGAGGAAGGAGAGGGGGAGGGGTGGAGAAGCAGATGGGCGCTTCTCCTGTGTGCCCTGGCCGGGAATCGAACCCAGGACCTCCGCACTCCAGGCCGACGCTCTACCACTGAGCCAACTGACCAGGGCAGAATGTGTTGATTTTAAGACTATTTTTTTCTTGTACTTCTTTCTGAACATAATTTCAAGGTCTTTTCACTCTTTTAATGCCATTAACATGCTTTCAAATGAGAGAGTGCTTAAAAATTCTTGCCAAAGGTGTTGCCTATTTTTCTGTCATACCATTTGCCCTCTGCCATGTACCTCACCCTGCCCTGAGGTGGGAAGTCAGTAGTTTTGATGTAGTCTGAGACCAAAAAAGATTTGTCAGTTTTCGTTTAAAGAGATAAACTGAAATGTAAAAGATAATAAGAAACAAAGTATCATCGTTTTAGCTCCTGATGAAAGCAGAATTTTGGTGTTTGAGAGCACAGGAAACAGATTACTTAGCCAGGACCCAGGAGCTCAGAAGTTATGAAGTCCCAAAATATGGCACCTTAGATCAGGAAACCAGAATATATGCATTTATTCCTCTGAAAATATGCTTAGAATGGTTGAATTAAGATTAAACAGGTTTTTATTTTGACTTTACCATTACATACATGTTTAATTCATCTTTTTAAAAATATCCTTTCTGAGCATCCTCACTATTAATTCATTTTTCATTTATTCATTACAAATCATTTAATTTTAGTGGCATAAATTTATTTTTAATTGAAAAAAAAGTGCCTGTTTTTTTCTTTCAAAGCATACAGCTACTTGTACAAATATACTGAAAGATATTGCCTTTAGGAGATATAATTTGCTTATAACTCATCAGTAGAAAAAATAAAATCATTCTAAGAAATCCCATTATGTTCAAGTAATTAATCTCTCCTACTAAAATAATATGTATTTTAGAAGCCAAATATTGAGACATATTCTTTCTCATTGCAACTATGTTGTTTGCCTAACTGTCCCACCGGTAAGTCTAACAAAAGAAACAATAAAATATTAAAGTAAAATGGATGGTTTAGGCCATTTTCCAGACATTAAATCAGAGGCAGACATTCTAATCCTTCATATGAATTCTTTATATATTATAACAGATTCAAATTTTTTGAAATTCTTATTACTTAAGAAAAATAGCACTAAGAAAGATCTATTTCCTTGAGTCCAGCTTGAACAAAGAATGATACATGTGATAATCAGTAGAAGATACAGTGGAGAGTGTACACATTGGAAGGCCACATTCTTGTCATCGCAGCCACTGTTCAACTGATCTGGGGAAATGGTGCAAATATTCTGATACCCCCCCCCATATTTTGGTACTTTATTATTTTCTTTTTTATCTTCTAGACATATTAGTCTTGGATTCTTTCCTAAAGTTTAGGCAAAGACTCTAGCTATGCACACCCTACAATACTGAGGCTTTGTTGATAATATGCAGTGTCCTAGGATGGGAGCATCTACTTATACAACACCACCTCCTTCTAAGATCTTACATCTTTATTTCTGACTTTTGCAGTATTTTCTTTTACTTCCTCTTTCCTCTCATTAGTACCTTGATAAGGCAATAAAAGAAGAATTATTATTCATATTAAAAGATAGGTACTAGACTTATTGGGGAGATCACTTCTTAAGTATATGAATGTCTAATCACTATGTTGTATACCTGGAACTAAAATAATATTGTATGTCAATTCTAAGGAAAAAATAAATTAAATGTTTTCAATAGATAAATAATAAATAGAAGAAAACTCAGACTGAAAGATCTGCCCAAGAGACACTGAAAGACACTGGAGAAGTGAGGCAAATATTTGCTAGAGAAAACTTGAATTCATAGCATACTGTATAAGTAATAGGTAAATACACTTTCTTTGAATGTGAGAAGCTAAAAGACTTGTTAGAAAACATGTAATTTCACAAATGAGCCAGGAGTATGCCTTTGCCCAAAGAGACACCTGTACTTAATTGCTGCTTTCTTAAGAGATCAATCGGGCACATGTTGAGGGATTGGATTGTGTGGGAGAGTCACTGAGATAGAAGACTTTCATGTTGGAAAAAGCAGTGCCTTCCAGACAGATCTTTAATTGCCTCAACATTAGGAGCAAGCTGTCACCTTGTTGATGAAAGCTGTTATTTGGTGTCTGAATACTTGGTGTTTTTACCTCCAGCAGACTTAAAATAAATTAAAGGTTTAAAAATATGAGGAGGAAAACTTAGCTCTTAGATCAAAGCCTTCTAGTCCTAAAAGCAATTCTAACTAGGAGTTGTTCTTTTTTTGTCGCCTTCCTTCCTTCATTCCTTCTTGTCTTCTTTTCTCTTTTTTTCCTGCCAACAGATAATTTTCATAAATTATATAAATGTCTCATGAACACTTAAAAATAGCCAATTTTTTGTTCTGTTATGAACACACTTTAAAACACAAGTGCCATGTCTATTATTAGCATCTATAAAAAAAATTAAAAAAAAAACAGAAAAATTAAGGTCAAATCTCTTGTTTGAAGAGATTATATGGTAGCATAAGGTAGATGATGTGTATAACTGATTACACCATAATATGAAATGTGACAAGTTGTAGTACAGAAAGATAAGAACTGTCATTGGAGTTCATAGAAGGAAGAGTCAGATTCTAATTGGGAATAGCAAAGGGTGGCACAGCTCAAACAATTCATATTCAAAGATATTTATGCGTCTTCTTTCTTCTCCCTGGTTTGACCAAAATCTATGTCACAATGCATAGCTACTTTCGGGGAGTTCCTTACTGCAATATAATATTTGATAAATAACCCAGCCAAATTAAAGTCATTATTAGACACTAATTCAATTTCTATTCTTCTTCATTCTGTCATTTGAAGGCTTTTCTTCAAAGGACTAAAATACTTTGTCCTCAAAAATCTGCCTCAGTTTAATACTGGAATTTTCACACTATATACTTCTATGATTCATCATAATAGATTTCTCTTTCTTGTGCCAAGCCTACATGTAATAGAACATGAAAATTAATTATGGCTGTTAATAACAACAACATTTTATAAGTTTGATTGTTGGGCAAGAATCTGGAAGAGCACAATTGGAAAAAAGAATTAACAACAAACTATGTGAATGCACTGTAGCAAAGAGGAAACTCCTACAGTCATGTTCAGAGCTCCCTTGATACATACCACCAGGGGGAAGAGCACACAAGATCCCCTTGAAACTGAGCACTGCAGCAATTCTGACTGTGTCTAATTTGGTTGAGGTGACAAGTATACATTATGAAAAATGAGATTTATGATGGCTATTTTGATGGTGCTTTATTGTTACATCTTCAGTTAGTACCAGAACACAGAAACTATAAAAATAAAACAATTTAACCCAATTTGATGATGCCTTTGACATGGAAAGAATATGAGGGTAATGGTGGGGAGCATGGTTGGAGGGGTGGGGAAGGGGCGAAGAAGGAGAGAGAGGAGATGGGGGGAGCGGAGGGGCACAAAGAAAACCAGATAGAAGGTGACGGAAGACAATTTGATTTTGGGTGAGGGGTATACAGCATAATCAAATGTCAAAATAATCTGAAGATGTTTTCCCTGAACATATGTACCCTGATTTATCAATGTCACTGCATTAAAATTAATAATAATAGAAAAAGCTATGTAAGGCAAGTTAAGCCACGACAAAATAAACACCAGATTGGTTATGCAAAAAAAAAAAAATTATATTAACATTTTATGGAAAGAAATAATGCATTTCCATTAATTTCATACTTCCTTGAGTAGAAATATGCAAAAGACTAGCCATTAGTCTTCAAAAATGTCTTGATAATTGAAAAAATATTTGTTCTAAAGAATTACTGAAGATATATTTTATAAATCTGTGCTATGTGTCTATTGATAAATGTATACACACAACAGTTTATATATACCTATTTCCATCACCTGACTCTTCTATTTATTCCTATTTTTTGTTTGTTTGCTTTTTTAGAGTGTTTATACTCCTTCCATCCTTTTTCATAAGTTTGATTGTTGGGCAAGAATCTGGAAGAGCACAATTGGAAAAAAGAATTAACAACAAACTATGTGAATGCACTGTAGCAAAGAGGAAACTCCTACAGTCATGTTCAGAGCTCCCTTGATACATACCACCAGGGGGAAGAGCACACAAGATCCCCTTGAAACTGAGCACACACACACACACACACACACATAATCTTTATCCTCCCACTCGTTCATTCAATAAATGTTCTCTGAGAATCAGTAGGTACCAGTCAGTGTTCTAGGTACTTGATAGTATGTCAGTGAATAAGACATAAGAAATCTCTGCCCTCATAAAGTGTATATTATTTTGTACTCAAAAAGCAGTTACAAGTGAAAATAAAATAGATAACCTAATAGAAATAAATGTTGTGATTGAAATAAAACAGGATGGCCTCATGTAAACCACACATTTGATGACATCATGGAGAAAAAAACTAACTAAAGAGAAATTTTACATTGGCATTGAGATCTGAAATGCAAGGAGATTCTTCATTCTACAAAGAGATAAATGATAGATAAAATGGCTACTTAGCTACCATCTTAAGAAAAATGCAGGCCTGAAGGAGAAAGAAGGACTTGTTTACTCAGTAATCCAGCTCAGAGATCTCTTGCAGCTGGATGATGATAAGGGACAGTTGAGTCAGAGGCAGCAACATCAGCTGCCTTTGCCAAGGCCCTTTGATTAATCCATATAAACCAGTGGTAGTCAACCTGGTCCCTACCGCCCACTAGTGGGCATTCCAGCTTTCATGATGAGTGGTAGCGGAGCAACCAAAGTATAAATAAAATAATAGATTTAACTATAGTAAATTGTTTAATAAAGATTTATTCTGCCAACTTTAGTGAAAATCCGACCTAAAGTATTTGGTAAGTAATTATTACTATATGCTTTAACTTGCTGTAACTGCTTTATAAATTTTATAAAGTAAAGTTACTTCCCTACTTTATAAATCACCATTACTATGGAACCGGTGGGCGGTTAGAAAATTTTACTACTAACAGAGATACAAAAGTGGGTGGTAGATATAAAAAGATTGACTACCCCTGATATAAACCCTGCCTTATCCTTCCTTCGGGGCTGACACACTTGGCTGGTCTCATCCCTCCTGTACCCAGGCACTTTTAAAATAAATTTTCCTTTTGGAACACACTAGCCTCATGTTTTCAGTTTGGCCTGCAATTTTCTCCTTTCTATACGGAGAACTGGATAGTGTTCAAGTTAAAGATAGTAATAAATATCAATTTTATAAAGGTAGAATCAAATTAATTATATAAGAAACTCAAAAAAACATGGCTGAAAAGTAATTAGGTGTAAATTAGGCAGAAATCATGTCATGCAGGGACTGCTAGGACAGGATAAGAAGTTTGGATAATTCTTTTTGCAATGGGAAGTCATCAGAGTGAGATCATCTATACTTTACATGTTTAAAATATCCTTTTGGTTCTTGTATTGAGTCAAAAGGCAATCATATGCAATTAGAAGAAAATGATATCTTAGGAAGCTGTTATGGTTATACAGATCAGAGATGATACGTTCTAATGATAATAGGAGCAGAAAGAAGTAGATGAATTCAGATGTATATTTTACCAGTAGTCTATATGGGATCAGGAGTAAAAGGAAGGAATTATGATGACTCTTAGCTTTTTAACCTGAACAAGTTTAATAAATAGAGGTTTTTGTTTGCTTGTTTGTTTTGTTTTTAGTATAGTACTGAGGTTGGCAAAGGCTAGGGTACAATTAGGTTACAGACTGTGGAAATGAATAATTCTGTCAGTAGTTTTATTTTTTATATGTATATTAGACATGCAAGTGGAAATTTCAAGTAGGTAGTTGAATACATGGAGTCCAGAACTCAGGAAGAACATGTAGACATATATTTAAAGCTCTGAGACCATAGATAAGATCAAAGACCCATGAAAAATACAGAGCTCTAGCCCTGGCCGGTTGGCTCAGCGGTAGAGCGTCGGCCTAGCGTGCGGAGGACCCGGGTTCGATTCCCGGCCAGGGCACACAGGAGAAGCGCCCATTTGCTTCTCCACCCCTCCGCCGAGCATCGCCCCCTGGTGGGCAGAGCTTCGCCCCTGGTGGGTGTGCCGGGTGGATCCCGGTCGGGCGCATGCGGGAGTCTGTCTGACTGTCTCTCCCTGTTTCCAGCTTCAGAAAAATGAAAAAAAAAATACAGAGCTCTAGAAGTGAAGTAGAATAAATCCTGGGGCAGGTTAGTGTCTCACCAGATTGTGATAAAGATTCAATGAAAGAGAATGTCAATGAAGGTATGTGGTACATAATATATGCTTAGCTTATCTTGTACATATTCTCAGTATTATGATAGACCCAATGAGAAATAAAAAAAAAAATACTATATGTGTAAGAAATACGAAAGAAATTGTTCTGTATTGGCAGTAAATACCTGCTAATGTGCAGTTAGACACTCATATTTACTACTATTCACAAATTCACCAGGGTAATATTATTACCTCATTTTATTTATATATAAAATGGGGTAATATTATTACCCCATTTTATTTATATATAAAATGAGGTTCAGAGAGAAGTCCTACTTGCCAGTAACTGCCACAATGAAAATTTAAACCCCATACTTCAAAGTTTATTCTTTTGGAATCTTAGGCTCCATATCATTGAGGATCTTACAGCCCACTTGACAGACTAATATGTGAAAGAAATTGAAATATTTCAAGAAAGTACATAGTTAAGTACATAAGAATGAGGTAGTATGTTACACACAGAGTTAGTCTTTATAGCAAGGCAAACTATAAATTTAATAAAATATTTTCTAGTTAATCACTTTCTAACAAAGAATGATATTATACAGAATTCCTGATGTTTTATTTTTGCATATAAAATAATACATACTTTACAAAGTTGTTTTAAAACAATAACAACAGGTATACAATAAATGTTGGTTTGTTTCTTTTCTTCTGCAATCAAAAGCATTCGTGCTATTAATCTACTAGCTGTCTGGGTGTAGTGCATAGGGACAATTAAGTTCAATAACAATAATGTAAAATATAATCTTATTTTTATTAAATGAATTGGGGAGATTTAATAATGGCTTTGTATACAGTTAAAAATTGGAATTTCAAGAAAGAATTATGTTCTATTCTATTTGAAAAATGACTTAGAAGACAAACATGGTGTCTTTCTATTCTTTTTTAATGAGTTAGGAGAGATTGACATTCAATGCTAAATTACCTATAGACTTTTAAGCTTTATTCATATTACCTTTTCAGACATTTTAAATATTTATTGACCTAAAATGTCCTTTAAGCAATATTATTCAAAATATATATTTTCTGGTCAAATAATTATATTGTTTATAATAATGACTTAAACAGAAAATTATTAAAATTAATATTTAATCAATTTAATATTAAATAAGATTAATAATTAAACATAGTATCAATATTAAAGTATGTAGATATTACATTTTACATGAAGACATGAAATTAACCACTGAGTTTCTTTCTGATTAATAGCAGATTACATTATAAAGTGAAACTACACAATGGAAGAGTATGAAATTGAAGGGTGTTTATTCATTCATTATTACTTAATTAGCTTTTTTGTTTGTTTTTTTCTAATAACTACTTGTCCCCTAGTATCAACTAATATTAAAGTACATTTATGAAAAAATTAATGGAATTTTATTTGTTAATGGATCATTTTAAAACAATGCACCAACATTGGTTTTACAGATACATTCTAAATATATTTGGAAAATAGTCAATAAATAAGTAGACTGCCATATACTTGTATATAATAGAGATATAAATATGAATATACCATACCCAAGAAACTAATTCTCAACCCAGTGATATACCATGAGTAAAAAATAGTCACACATTTCATCTTTAGAAATATGCAGATTTGTAGCAGGCATATCCAGTGTAGTACTGATATCAAAGAAAGGCAGCTCCTATGGGGAAAGTGAGCACAATTCTCACAAGTTAAAAGTCATCTTTTAGAGAAGGAGTGGGAGTGGAGAGAACAGGAGTATAATTATTGTAGGGTGTGGCATGTTGGTGATTGTGTGTATTGGTTGAATATAGAATTACTCAAAAGGTTGGAGTGGTGGTAGCTCACAATCTGCCATTGTAAAAAATATATATCTTATCTTTCTTTTTCTCTTTCTATCTAAATACCTATAAAATCCAGGTACCCTTTTTATTACTTAATGGTAACCACCCTTGAAAAAACCACCATAGAGCACATGACTTAAAAAAGTTAGCAACAGAGGAAAGAAGTATGGAATACAATAAAAAAAATGATAGAAAAACAAAAAAGAATCAAACAAGATACAAAACTAACAGAAAGCAATTTATAAAATGGCAATAGGGAACCCACAAGTGTCAATAATTACATGAAATGTAAATGGATTAAACTCACCAATAAAAATACACAGAGTAGCAGAATGGATTAAAAAGAAAATCCAACTGTATGCTACCTACAAGAAACACATCTAAGCAATAAGGATAAAAACAAATTCAAAGTGAAAGGCTGGAAAACGATACTCCAAGCAAATAACATCCAAGAAAAAGCAGGTGTAGCAATACTCATATCTAATAATGCTGACTACAAGACAGCAAAAGTACTCAGAGACAAAAACAGCCATTTCATAATGATTAAGGGGTCACTGAATCAAGAAGACATAACAATTCTTCATATATATGCACCAAACCAAGGAGCACCAAAATATATAAGACAGCTACTTATTGACCTAAAAACAAAAACTGACAAAAATACGATCATACTTGGAGACCTCAATACACCGCTGATGGCTCTAGATCATTCATCCAAACAGAAAATCAATAAAGAAATATTGCCTTAAATGAAACACTAGAACACCTGGATATGATAGACATCTACAGGACATTTTATCCCAAAGTGACAGAGTATACATTTTTCTCCAGTGTACATGGATCATTCTCAAGAATTGACCATATATTGGGCCACAAAAATAACATCAGCAAATTCAGAAAAATTGAAGTTGTACCAAGCATATTTTCTGATCATAAAGCCTTGAAACTAGAATTCAACTGCAAAAAAGAGGAAAAAACCCCACAAAAATGTGGAAACTAAACAACATACTTCTAAAAAATGAATGGGTCAAAGAAGAAATAAGCACAGAGCTCAAAAGATATATACAGACAAATGAAAATGACAATACAGCATATCAGAATCTATGGGATGCAGCAAAAGCAGTAATAAGAGGGAAGTTCATATCACTTCAGGCCTATATGAACAAACAAGACAGAGCCCAAATAAACCACTTATCTTCACACCTTCAGGAACTGGAAAAAGAAGAACAAAGACAACCCAAAATGAGCCAAAGAAAGGAGATAATGAAAATCGGCAGAAATAAATGAAATAGAGAACAGAAAAACTATAGAAAAAATTAATAAAACAAGGAGCTAGTTCTTTGAAATGATCAATAACATTGACAAACCCTTGGCAAAACTCACCAAGTAAAAAAGAGAAAGGACTCATATAAACAAAATCCAAAATAAAAGAGGAGAAATCACCACAGACATCATTAATATACAAAGAATTATTGTAGAATATTATGAAAAACTATATGCCACCAAATTCAACAATCTAGAAAAAATGGATAAATTCCTAGAACAATACAACCTTCCTAGACTGAGTCATGAAGAAGCAAGAAGCCTAAACAGACCAATTAGCAGGGAGGAAATAGAAAATACTATTAAAAACCTCCCCAAAAATAAAAGTCCAGGCCCAGATGGTTATACTAGTGAACTCTATCAAACATTCAAAGAAAACTTGGTTCCTATTCTACTCTAAGTCTTCCAAAAAATTGAAGAAGAAGCAATACTTCCAAACACATCTTATGAAGCCAACATAACCCTAATACCGAAACCTGGCAAAGACAGCACAAAAAAATAAAACTACAGACCAATATCTCTAATGAGTACAGATGCTAAAATACTAAACAAAATATATCAAATTGAATACAACAATATATTAGAAAATAATACATCATGAGCAAGTGGGATTCATCCCAGAATCTCAAAGATGTTTCAACATATGTAAAATGGTTAACGTAATACACCATATCAACAAAACAAAAAACAAAAAGCACATGATCTTATCAATAGATGCAGAAAAGGCATTTGATAAAATACAACACAACTTTATGTTTAAGACACTCAACAAAATGGGTATAGAAGGAAAATATCTCAACATGATAAAGGCCATATATGATAAACCATCAGCCAACATCATATTAAATGGCATAAAACTGAGGACTTTCCCCCCTAAATCAGGAACAAGACAGGGTTGTTTACTCTCTCCACTCTTATTTAACGCGGTGCTAGAAGTTCTAGCCAGAGCAATCAGACAAGATAAATAAAAGGCATCCATATCGAAAAAGAAGAAGTAAAGGTATCACTTTTTGCAGATGATATAATCCTATACATCGACAACCACAAAGACTCCACAAAAAGATTACTAGAAACAATAAACCAATACAGTAAGGTCACAGGATACAAAATTAATATACAAAAGTCCATAGCCTTTCTATATGCCAACAATGAAACATTAGAAAATGAACTCAAAAAAATAATTCTCTTCACGATTGCAACAACAACAACAAAAATACCTAGGAATAAACATAACAAAGAATGTAGAGGACCTATATAACAAAAACTACAAAGCATTGTTAAGGGAAATCAAAAAAGTTACAATGAGATGGAAAAATATTTTTTGTTCTTGGATAGAAAAAATAAATATAATCAAAATGGCCATATTACCCAAAGTAATATAAAATTTAATGCAATTCCCATCAAAATTCCAATGACATTTTTTAAAGAAATGGAACAAAATATTATCAGATTTATATGGAAGTATAAAAAAACCCAAATAGCCAAAGAATCCTAAGGAAAAAGAATAAAGCTGGGGGCATTACAATACCTGACTTCAAACTATATTATAGAGCCACGACAATCAAAACAGCAGGGTATTGGCAGAAAAATAGACACTCAGACCAATGGAACAAAACAGAAAGTCCAGAAATAAAACCACATATATATAGTCAAATAATTTTTGATAAAGGGGCCAACAACACACAATGGAGAAAAGAAAGCCTCTTCAACAAATGGTGCTGGGAAAACTGGAAAGCCACATGCAATGAATGAAACTCGACTACAGTTTGTCCCCTTGTACTAAAATTAATTCAAAATGGATCAAAGACCTAAATGTAAGACCTGAAACAATAAAGTACATAGAGGAAGACATAGGTACTAAACTCATGGACCTTGGTAAAAGAGCATTTTATGAATTTGACTCCAAAGGCAAGAGAAGTGAAGGCAAAGATAAATGAATGGGACCACATCAGACTAAGAAACTTTTGCTCAACAAGAGAAACTGACAACAAAATAAACAGACAGCCAACTAAATGGGAAACGATATTTTCAAACAACAGCTCAGATAAGGGTCTAATATCCAAAAATATACAAAGAACTCATAAAACTCAACGATAAACAAATAATCCAATAAAAAAATGGGAAGAGGACATGAACAGACACTTCTCCCAGGAAGAAATATAAATGGCCAACAGATATATGAAAAGATACTCATGTTCATTAGTTATTAGAGAAATGCAAATCAAAACTGCAATGAGATACCACCTCACACCTGTTAGACTAGCTATTATGAAGAAGACAGGTAATAGCAAATGTTGGAGAGGCTGTGGACAAAAAGGATCCCTCATTCCCTGTTGGTGGGAATGTAAAGTAGTACAACCATTATGGAAGAATGTATGGTGGTTCCTCAAAAACCTGAAAATAAAACTACCTTATGACCCAGCCATCCCTCTACTGGGTATATACCCCCATAACTCAGAAACATTGATACGTAAAGACACATGCAGCCCCATATTCATTGCAGGATTGTTCACAGTGGCCAAGACATGGAAACAACCAAAAAGCCCTTCAATATATGACTGGATAAAGAAGATGTGGCACATATACACTATAGAATACTACTCAGCCATAAGAAATGATGACATCGGATCATTTACAACAAAATGGTTGGATCTTGATAACATTATACGGAGTGAAATAAGTAAATTAGAAAAATACAAGAACTGCATGATTCCATACATAGGTAGGACATAAAATCGATACTAAGAGACATGGACAAAAGTGTGGTGGTTACGGGGGAGTTGGGGAGGGAGGGAGAGGAGAAAGGGGAGGGTTGGGGCACAAAGAAAACTAAATAGAAGGTGACGGAGGACAATCTGACTTTGGGTGATGGGTATGCAACGTAATTGAATGACAAGATAACCTGGACATGTTTTCTTTGAACATATGTACCCTGATTTATTAATGTCACCCCATTAAAATTAATAAAAATTTATAAAATTATTTATATATGGCTTATCTTTCTTTTTTTTTTATTTAAATAACTATAAAATCCAGTTTTGTTCCTGCAGAAGAACAAAGAAACCACAACATACGTCAAATTTTATTGAGTCTTTCCTGTGTCTATAAAAGTTTCATTTTTATCACATTTCTGAGTTACAAATATTTTTTGCCTTACACTATTTATTTCCCTTTTGAGATTCTGTTTTCTAATGTACATTTGTACATTTGTGGGCATGTGGGAGTAATAATTATATGCTATAAACTAGAAAGGTTTGTACATGCACCCTCTTGTTCCTCTTCTACCTACTTTTGAAGAGGATAATAGTAGAAGAGAAAAGAAGTTGAATTTGACATTTACTATTGGTAGTAGTTAAAGGCAGGGGCAAGAGGGATGATTTGAGTAGAATGATCCCACAGGGAGAGAAACAAAAGACTCTTATTTGGCCCTTCTCTTTTGCTGGGGCTCTCATTCTTTCTTCAGAGATTTAAGTGCAAATGGATAACCATACCCACAACAGCAATGAAGCATTCAGTAACAGCAATGAAGCATTCAGTAACACCAATACATCTGAACAGTTTTATTTCTCAGGATACATGTGGTTTAAACTTTTACAGCTAGTAAAATTATTTAGAATTGCACATGCACATATATATGTATTTGTGTGTATATAAATATGTATTTATATATTTTAATATTCAAAATAATATAATAGTCTGAATAATATTATGGTACAATATATACCATATCCATACATATTATGTATATACATATATCTACATTATTTAAATATGCATTATGCAGATTATGCAGGTATTTATGTGGTATATATGTCACTCAGAAACATAAAGCAGGTTAATGAAAAATGAGTACTTTTATTTATGTTTTTGAATTATTATTAACAAATTTCATTACCAAATGAAAAAGAAAAAATAAAATTCAGAAATAGAAGACATTTGAAAAGTTCTTAATTCCTTAAATGTTTATAAATTTTTATTAAGTTTATGTCCTCTTGGGTGAACTATCAGATCCTCAGTAGTTGAACAGGTAATATTTTAGTGACTGATTTTATTGACATGTCTATAGTGAGCTAAACAGAAAATAAAACAAGAATTATTTTCTTTATATTTCTATAAATTCATATTACCTTAAATATGAATTTGGTACGGGAGGAATCATAGAGGTTTTTTGTCACTTGAACCTAAAAAATATTCTAGCAGATGTATAAAACTACATATGGCTGCTACATTGGGTTACTTGACCATTTATCCAGATCTTCAAAACCAACCAGTTTTCCCCGTGTCAACTCCAAGAAAACAGCCTTTGATAATAAAATTTACTTGGCAAACTACTTACAACAGATGTGTGCATTTTCTATCTTTTTGTTTTAATTATTTAGCCATTTCTGGCATGGTCAACAGTTCCTTTGGGGGAAATTAACAATATTGCTTCCTACCTGCAAAAACATATTCCTCTGTCACTCATTCACTTATTTCTGAATTAGCACAAATTAAAAGTGTATTTTGCAAGAAAAAACTCAATTATGGAAATTCCTGGTAGATCTGCTGTCAAGTAAATATGAAGCAAATATATAATAAAAATGAGAGTATTGGTGATGAGGTAATGTATCTAAAATCTTGAAGAGAACAGAAATTTTTATTAGAACTAAATATTTTGAAATATTTTTATTTTAATTAATTAGTTACCAAATGATTTAAATAATATGTAAAAGCTTGGATTTAAATTTTTTTGAATAAGTATTTATGAAATCTGTTCTGTCTATGAAACTCATTTAGTTCCTGAAATAATATATTTTAGTATATATAATGCTATTACTGAATATTATCTTTTCATTCAAGTCTCTTATCTCAGTCTAGGAAGTTTTCTGGATATTGAAAGATCATTTGTATTTTTTCTTTCTTTGACTACTTTTCAAATGTTAAGAATTTGCCAAAATTTAAATGAATTATTTTCTTGATTTAGGGATATTCTGTTTAAGAATGTCAGAATTTATTTAACAAATACACACAGAGAACAAAGAAATCCTGCTGCTATTTTTTCCTTCCTCAACTCTACCTCCAGAGCCCCACAGAAACCTCATGTGTTCAGATAAATCCAGACTTAGATTGAATTCACACCTGAAGGATAACAACTTAAAAAAAAAAAGAAAGAAAAACAGAAATATTCAACAACTTCAGCTCTACCCTGGGAAATCCACACAAGCCCAATCTTATCTTAAATTTAAGACCCAGAGTACTTTTAGGAAGAACATAGGCCTTTTTTCTAATGACATAACTAAGACTGGAATTAGGAAAATAATATTTATGCCTTGTGAGATAAAGTTGGACCACTATTTAATATTTTTGTTCCTAGTTCCCCCATGTCTAAAATGGAGGTTATAATAGTATTATTATTACATAATATTTTAATTCATCAAATATAGTAATATAGGAAAAGGAATAGATATTTATGCCTTGACTCTTCTTTTATATCTAGTTTCATGCTCTGATGCAAATTAGGCTCTTCCCTGAAAATATCACAGACCATATTATCTTTTTAGATAAATGTCAGCTCTCTTTTTTCGATTTAGTGGCAGGGTGACTAAATCTGTTGCTTGCTCACATATGGACCTTCCTGATCAATAATCCTATGCCTTCTCCAGATCTCTTTTTTTTTTTTTTTTTTTTTTGTATTTTTTTTGTATTTTTCTGAAATTGGAAACGGGGAGGCAGTCAGACAGACTCCTGCATGCGCCCGACCGAGATCCACCCGGCATGCCCACCAGGGGGCGATGCTCTGCCCATCTGGGGCATTTCTCTGTTGCAACCAGGGCCATTCTAGCTCCTGAGGCAGAGGCCACAGAGCCATCCTCAGCGCCTGGGCCAACTTTGCTCCAATGAAGCCTTGGCTGCGGGAGGGGAAGAGAGAGACAGAGAGGAAGGAGAGGGGGAGGGGTGGAGAAGCAGATGGGCGCTTCTCCTGTGTGCCCTGGCCGGGAATCAAACCCAGGACTCCTGCACGCCAGGCCGACGTTCTACCACTGAGCCAACTGGCCAGGGACCCAGATCTCTTCATTTTCCTTCCTATTGTCATTTCTAGTAGTGTCTTCTTTAGGTAAATTACTTTGTAAATACCAATGTCTTCAAATTTGACTCAAATCCTTTATTTGTTATCATTTAGATAATAATCACAATGATAAAAAGAATAATTCTAAAACTTTTAAAAATTTTGTTGAATTTATGGAGGCGACATAAGTTAATCAAATTATACAGGTTTCAAGTGGACAATTCTATAATAGATCATCTGTATATTATATTATGTGTTCATCACCCCAACTTGTCTTCCTCCATCACCATCTATGCCCCCTTTACCTTCAACCAACTCCCCCACCCATTTTCCTTCCTGCAATATCTTCATTGTTGTCTGTATGTATAAAGTTGTTTTTTTTTCTTAATCCATTCATCTTTTTCACCCAGCCCCTCAAACCCCATCCTCTCTGACAGTTGTCAGTTTATTCTCCATATCTATGAGCCTGTTTCTATTTTGTTTGTTACTTTATTTTGTTCATTAGATTCCACATATAAGTGAAATCATATGCTACTTGTCTCTCACTGGTTTATTTCACTTAGCATAAAAATCTCCAGGTCTATCTTTGCTGTCACAAAATATAAGATTTCCTTCTTTTTTATGGCTGAGTAGTAATCCATTGCATAATTGAACCACAGTTTTATCCACTCATCTAATCATGGACACTTGGGTTGCTTCCAGATCCTGGATATTTTAAATATTGCTGCAATAAACAAAGAAGGAATCATTCTAACAATTTTAATGTGTACAGTGCTTTGCATTTATAAAGCATTTCAACATATCTTATTGTCTTATTAAATCCTCACAAAACTTTTGCTAGAAAGGCAGAGAGCAATATCTCTTTTAAGGGTTCAGGCTCAAATATTGGAGTTTGAAATATTCTCCAAATGACAAAGCCAGAATTCAATCCAGGTCTGTCTAATCTCAGAATTCTTTTGCTTTATCAAATTGCCTTTCTGTACCAAAAATTTTCATATTAACTCTGTCCATTTATTTGATCTCACAGATTTTTTTTAACTTAATGACTTTTTGGTGATTTCACAAAACTCTTTATGGCTCTACATGCTTCATAAATACCCTGTTTTTCTTATAAGCATTTTAAAAAACTGTATAAATTTCTCTTTCTATTGGTGTGCACACAATTTTTAGGAACATTATAAAAAGTCAGAGAGCTATGAGGAGCTGAAGAAACTGTTTTGGAGATATTAACAGGTTTTGTTAAGACTCAGAATAAAGGCTTTTGACTTCATAGCATACAACCTGATGTCAAACCATTTCTGAGATCTCTATCCTTCCTCTTTTCCTCTCCAAATCCTTCTATCAAGTATCCAACTTTGCTTTTAAATCACTATTACCCTCCCCACACACTGTGCCTGTCACAAACACACTATGATAAATTCCCCTTCTTGCCACACAGTTTCCTCAGATTCCTGGGCTAGTTTTTCTATACTCGTGTTATCCATTCTATTTTGCTTAGATTTTCTTTTCTGAGTCTTCAATCTCCAAGCTTCTTTTGCAATAAAACTGCTCTTTTGTGTGTGTGTGTGTGTGTGTGTGTGTGTGTGTGTGTGTGTGTATTTTTCTGAAGCTGGAAACGGGGAGAGACAGTCAGACAGACTCCCGCATGCGCCCAACCGGGATCCACCCGGCACGCCCACCAGGGGGCGACACTCTGTCCACCAGGGGTCGATGCTCTGCCCCTCCAGGGCATCGCTCTGTCGCGACCAGAGCCACTCTAGCGCCTGGGGGCATAGGCCAAGGAGCCATCCCCAGCGCCCGGGCCATCTTTGCTCCAATGGAGCCTCGCTGCAGGAGGGGAAGAGAGAGACAGAGAGGAAGGGGGGGTGGAGAAGCAAATGGGCGCTTCTCCTGTGTGCCCTGGCCGGGAATCGAACCCGGGACTTCTGCACGCCAGGCTGACGCTCTACCACTGAGCCAACTGGCCAGGGTTTTGTTTTTTTTAAACTGCTCTTTTTAAATAAAAAATTTTTTTTGCTTAATCTCTTCACCATTTTCACCCAGCCTGTTGAACCTCATACCCTCCGACAGCTGTCAGCTTACTCTCCATATCTGTGAGTCTATTTCTTTTTCATTTGTTAGTTATAGACACAGACAACAGTGTGAGAATTTCAGGAGGGAAAGGAGGTGTGAGAGATGGAGGAGGGTAAGTGGGGGATAGATGGTGATGTAGAGAGACTTGACTGGGATGGTGAAACCACAACACAATATATAAATGATGTATTATAAAATTGTGCACCTGAATTCTGTATAATTTTATTAACTAATATCACCCCAATAAGTAACCATATAAAATATTTTTCTAACCAAACATACTCAGTCCTCACTTCCTTCAACAACCTGTTACCTGATTCCACTGACAATTTCCTTTGTTTAAAAAAATGTATTTTTAAGGTTATATTTTTTGTTTTATTTTTGCTTTTAACATTTTCTCTATTCTTTCTTGACTTCAATATATTCCTCTTCTTCCCTCAAAATCAGTGCCCAGGTCAGTCCATTCTGTTTAACACTAAGGCTGTATCTAGAATAAACTATAGATCACCTTCATTTAGATGACTCATTAGCAACTGCCTCTCAATATGTCCAAAAGGGAGCATATCTTATTCAAAATTGAACTCCCTGATTTTAACCACACAAAATTCTTCTCTGTCATAAAACACATTTCCCCCCAATAGCAGCATATTCTTCTAGAATTCTATTAAATAAGAAAAGAGATAGTTTTGATGTTTTTCTATTATGCTCTTCAGTTTCCAAGATCTACCATTACTTCTAATGCCTCCCTGAACTGCAGTTAAAGAGAGTGGCATAGCTTTGGACTGATGGGTTGCAACAGCTGCAAATCACTTAGCCAGTGTACAGCTGGGAAAAGCTCTACTTTACCAACACCATGAAAGAAAAGAAAAAAGTTATGCACCATGAGAAAGAAAGAATTATGCTTCTTTAGATCCAAGCATTTCTTCTGCATATAACCTCCACTGTTTAAGCCAGTGGTTTTCAAACTTTGTGAAGTCGGGGCACATTTAAAATCCTACAAATAATTGTAGCCACATTATATACAAATTTCTGAGAAATATGTCATAATAGTTAAGTCAAATATTAAAGAAAAAATATAAAGTCCAAGCATGCTTTTATAGTAATTAAATAAAATAAATATGACAAAATTAAATTTATTCTATCATCAAAAAAAACATTTTTATGTTACATTTTTTTGAGGTATGCTTTTTAGAATTCATAAAAAATAGGGGTTAAAAAATAAAAAAATTACAGAAAAGTTATCTTTATATATATATATAGAGAGAGAGATACATTCTTAATAAGATTTAGTAAATTGGGCAGGTCCTAGCATGAATGTGTTAAGTTTTTTCATTCTGTGTTTATGAGAAACATGAGCCTGATGTATCTGAGTGATTTCTTCAGTGTTTGGGCATATATTTAAAAGGTAAACTCTCATTTCCTCATCAATACATTGAAGAATTTCTCTTTTTACTCTTAACTGTATTGAGAGTAGAAAATCCTAATTTGCATAAATAGGATATTGAAAATTATAGTAAAATGTTTAAAGCTCTTTTAGATATTGCCATATAGTTCTCTTTTATAGAAATCCAAAAGGCTTCAAGAGACAATTTCTTATGTTTAATCATCAATCCACAATCAGTGGATATAGCTGCCAGTTCTTCTTCTTCTGTTAATGTTAAACCAAAATCACTTGAAGCTGCCCTGGCCGGTTGGCTCAGTGGTAGAGCATCGGCCTGGCGTGCAGAGGTCCCGGGTTTGATTCCGGCCAGGGAACACAGGAGAAGCACCCATTTGCTTCTCCACCACTCCCCCTCTCCTTCCTCTTCGTCTCTCTCTTCCCCTCCCGCAGCCAAGGCTCCATTGGAGCAAAGATGGTCCGGGCACTGGGGATGGCTCCTTGGCCTTTGCCCCAGGCACTAGAGTGGCTCTGGTCACCACAGAGCGATGCTCCGGAGGGGCAAAGCATCACCCCCTGGTGGGCAGAGCAGAGCATCGCCCCCTGGTGGGTGTGCCGGATGGATCCCGGTTGGGTGCATGCGGGAGTGTGTCTGACTGTCTCTCTCTGTTTCAAGCTTCAGAAAAATACAGAAAAAAAAAATCACTTGAAGCTTCCATGAATGGGTTTCTAATCCAATCATATTGTTCAGTGTTAAGTGATGGAAAATGCTATAAATTAAATTCTGCCCATCAGCCTTCAAGTTCTTTTTTATTTACACTTAACTTTTGCCTACTTCCAGAATCGGATTCTTCAATATCACAGTTCTTTTTGAGAAATCTATCCATTTTAGTTGGGTGTATTTATCTAAAAATAATATAATGATGTGTTAATAATAAATATAATAATGATGTGTTAACAAAAAGTGTGGTATTTCCATAATGAAATGGTATAATAGAGTACCTATATTTATTTTTATATCTGGGCATATACCACAAACCAACACAGCTAGTAATTCCAGGTCCCAAGTGGAAATGGTGCGGAATTAAGAAAATATGCAGAATTAAGAAAATACAGGGTCGGGATGGCCCTGTAATTGCTGCTGGCAAGAAGAAAGTGCACCCAAAAACCAAATCTTGCTTTATTTATAGGGCAAAGTGAGGCCATTAGCAAATCAGTGGTCTCTGATCACATTTCCAAAGCAACCCAAGAATTTTACTAACTGCAGAAAACTCCCACCATACATATCATCTTAACTTTACACCAAACAAAGGATAGAACTTGCCTCCAGTCTTTCTGGGGAACATGGGGGAGGGGTAGTGTAAACAATCTAGCACCACAGCTTAACAGCCTTTTACAACCTAATCAGGCAAGTGAGGTGGGGGGTTGGGCAGACTATCAGCTTACATTCAATTCCCCACCCCTCTGTCTCCCCAAAATCTAAACTCCAAAAACCCTCTTGGTTTTTTGGTCCCCAACAGGCACATATTTCTCTGGAAAACCATAGGGCACACCTGGAAATCTTCTAGGGTGCACCAGTGCGTCCTGGCGCACACTTTCAGAACCATTGGTCTAAGCACTCATCAAATCATATATAGATTTTTAGTGTTTTTAGTTGGAAAATAAATAACTAATGCAGAGTACTATTAAAAGAGTTATATTAACATATATTTTATTGGAACATACTGTAAGATGGTATTACTCTAACCTAGAGAAAGTTGATATTTACAGTGCTCAAGTAAATTTCTCATGTCAACTTAAACTAAAATTCTCAGATTCAATTTTTCCCCATATCTACTTTGCTATGCTGACTTCTAGCTTGTATATCTAAATTTATACAATCCACATTTCCTCTGGCAAATGAGGAAAATTTTCTTTTCATAACAGTAAAAAGTATTTTTATAGTGAATTAGCAAAAACAATGTAATACTTATCATGTAAAAGCCAGCCTTGAATGTCCTTTTCACACTAACACTGTTTCACCTACCAAATTTAATTCCTTGTTTCTCCATGTCAAAACCTTGCCCATTCTTCCACCTTCCATATTTAAGACAAAGTTTCCATATATGTCTTTGTTTATATGGTTCTTCTTCCTTGAAAGCTCTATATTCTCTCTTACTTTCATCTTCTTAATAATTTAAAATGTACTTCAAGGTCCACTTTCTCGTGAAGTCATTTATATATAAATATGTTTATCTCTAACTAGGGCTTTCTGTTTATGCATGTGTTTGTATTTCTGTAACCATGTGCTAAAGTGGAGAAGCCAGTCACATGTTCAGATTTTTTCCTCTTATTTTTGTATAAAGTACTGTACATCCATTGACTTTGAACTCTATACATAATATTTTACTTTAAGAAATGAACAAAATTCCATAAAGAGGAGATTATCTCAGAAGATTCTGTTTAATACTGTGAAGATGATGCAGTCCATTATCATTTCCTCTTAGAAAGTCTTAGTTTTTATAAGTTTTCATATTTAATAACTTATCTCTCCAGCTATATTGTCCATTCTTTGACATGACTATCATGTGCATCTTTCAGTTCCTGTAACAAATGCCACATTCACTGTTGACCTGTTAATACATTTGAGGCTAAAAACAATGCAAAAGGGTTTTTTTAGGAAGCAGACCACAAACTAAAGAATAAATGCCACCACATCCTATGCCAACATTCTATGTCGGTAAACTGTTCCAAAAAAAGATTCCAGTTAAAGCAGAGGGGCTAAAAAAGTGTAAAAATATTTGCAATTTATAATATTCTGTATTAAACTTCATATTTTCATCTCCAATATATTTATAATCAAGTTATAACATGCCCATATGTTGTTTTCATTAAAAACTTTATGTAAATCTTATCTCCTTTTTGATGGTTTTTGTAAATTGAAAGAATAAAAGATAAATCTAAGCAAATTCTCACTGGGTACTGAACAGGCTAAACTCTCACTGTATTTGTGTACAACCCGCCTATTATTCTCTTAGGGACTGTCCTGAAAGGAGACAGATAAAGCAGGACCATCTGTCGACTTGGAAGAGATCATACACCAGACAAACAGGGAGCACTTTGCTCTAGTCACTGATTGAGCTATTTATGGAGGATTTACACATAGTAAAGTAAAGTATAATCTGACTTAGCAGCTCAGGATGTCTATTTAGAGGATCATGCAAAGAAGACCCTAACACACACAAAGGCATGTTGCCTGCTGAAAATGTTTTATATTATAAAATAGCAAAGTATCAGCTAGGAAAGATAGAAGATATACAATGATTTCTTAAAAAGAGCAGAACCTCCATTGAAAGCCAAGGCAAAAATCAACAAACAAACAAAAAAAACAAAATACTTATTCTCCCTTTACATTACCTAGATGTGAAATATTTTGAAAGGATTCGGTGTTAAAATGTGAGGGTCTACCAGCAATGAGTAGTTACACAGAAAAGAAGGACAAAAATATGAACCCTAGTAATAAATACAATCCTATTCTGAATATTTTCTGTCTTATTTATAAATACACCAAATAAAAAAATTTTATAAAATATATTGATTTAAGGTTGTAGAAGAAGAAAATAAAAATAATTGTTTGTAATATATATTATCTTTCCTATTAAGAGAAAACAAAATTAATTTAATTATTGTCAGAGCCACACAATTAATTGCAACTATTATTATCAGCATTGTTGGAAAAGATGAAATAACACAGCTTCACTCATGGACTTATTCCCAGATATTCAGTAAGCTGTAAACAGAAAACAGACAAACTTTTATCTTTACTACAAAGCTTATATCTAAAAAATAAATAAATAAAACTTCCTGGTGGTTTTATTTTATTCAACATTTCCGAATAAACTTCTGTTAGCTTTAAAGTAAGCTTTTTATTTATAGAATGAAGGACATAGGAATAACTTTAGGAATCTTCAAATCTAACCCTCTCATTTTACTCACTTTACAGATATAGACCCAGAAACTTTACCTAGGGTAAATTAAACACTAAGACTCAGAAATTTCAGTTTACATATTCAAGGACACACATTATAAAAGAGTAGAATGATAATAACTCAAGTCTTAGGAATACCAGTTCAGGGTTTTTGCTGCTCTACCAGGCTACTCTTTATATCATGACAAGAAAGAGAATAACAACCCCTGACACCTCGAGTTGGTTTGACACTCACTGCCTTGCATTCTGTTGTACATAAGCACATCCACAGAACAAAACATTCCATAATTATGGCTGAACAGAAAAAATTAATCATTACTGAAGCCACAGAAAAGAACAAACAGCTCAATTCTGATTATTATGACTGACTGCTGCTTCCTTACATATTACATCTTTAGCCTCAGTTTTATCCTCCTACCTATGGATGATATTTATTAGATACTCAAGCATAGAATTGTCCTTATTTCCTGGGAACATCTGATCTAGAACAAAGCACTGCTTCTTGAATCTTTCTCAAAGTCACCTAACACAGTTCAAATCTTGTAAGACCTTTATAACAGCCTCTTTCTTAGAAACTTTCCAATAGTGTGTTTTCTTCCTTCTTTGCAGAAGCAAGAAAAGTAATTTATTCAATTACAAGTGTGTTCTCAAAGGTCTTTGATTAGCAAGCAATGACAATAAACAAACACACACACAAGATGATCTTTGTTGTACTATATCTTAAAGGTACTCAATAATTGGATTAAAACTACACATATTTTTAAAAATTGCTTATATAACATCATCACTGTTAATATCTGAGTAAGTTTTTCTTTTTTTTTTTTAAGTGAGAGGAGAGGAAATAGAAAGACAGAATCCTGCATGCACCCTGACTGGGATCTGCCCAACAACTCCTGTCTGGGGTACATGCTTGAATCAAGCAAACTATCATCAATGCCTGAGGCTGACACTCAGACCAGTTGAGCCATTGGCAGTAACAAGGGAAGAGAATATAGAGAGAAGGAGGAGAGTAGGGGGAAGAGAAGCAGATGGTGACTTCTCATGTGTGCCCTGACTGGGGATTGAACCTGAGACATCTGCATGCCGGACTAACACTCTATCCACTGAGCAAACCAGCCACGGCAGTTTTTCTTACTTTTAATTAAGCCTAGCAAAGTTTATTGACATAAAAACATCCTCTCATCTCTCCAAATTAATATGTTTCTTTGAGATTTATATTGAACCTTTTATTAGAGGGAAAAAAATAACAACATTAATTCTTGCCATTCTATTTCCATACAAGATCAAGTAACAGGAACTGAACTTCATAAATGAATAAATCCACTCATTTTAAACAACTGAAAGAGAAAGAAAAGAAAAGAAAAAAAGGCCTCATGCTCTGGCAGAGAGAGGAGAAAAGGAACCATTTTGAAATATGCCACAGTGCTCAGTTTTTCTTAACAAGGTCTGTCCTCAGGAGAAACTAATCAATCACAGCATAACCTGCTAGGTTATGAGAACCTAATGACCTGGGGAAGGAAAATACCTATCTTCAGGACAATTTAGACATCCTGACCCATGTAAAGGAGATAAAAAACTGAGAACTACTTTTGAGGTTCACATTCCAGAGTCAGAAGCCCCTTAAAAGACTGAAACCTCAATATAGGACAGTAAGAATGCTTCCCCTCCTGAAACAACTCACTACCACATAACTAAAAGCCTATTAACATCAGTTTATGTTACCCAGTGCCTATGTTACCTATCTAATCTATCTATCTATCTATCTATCTATCTATCTATCTATCTATCTACCTATCTATAATGAAATTAAAGGGATAAAAGAAAAGAAAGATAGACAGCAAGCGTCTAAACGAGACATGGCAGGAATGTTGGAATTATCAAAACAGGAATTTAAAACAACTATTATTAGTATGGTAAGGGTGCTAATGGATATAGTAAATGGTATTCAAGAACAAATGGGTAATGTAAGCAGAGACATAGAAATCCTAAAAAGAAAAGAAATGAAAAGAAAACTAAAAATAAATAATAGAGGTAAAAAATATCCCTAATATTGCCCTGGCTGGTTGACTCAGCAGTAGAACATTGGCGCGGCATGTGAAAGTCCCTGGTTCAATTCCCAGCCAGGGCACAAAGGAGAGGTGCCCATCTGCTTCTCCACCATTATCCCTTTCTTTTCTCTCTGTCTCTCTCTTCCCCTCCTGTAACCAAGGCCCAGGTGCTGAGGATGGCTCCATGGCCTCTGCCTCAGGCACTAAAATGGCTCCAGTTGTAAAGGAGCAATGGCCCAGAAGGGCAGACATTCACTCCCTGGTGGACATGCTGGGTGAATTCTGTTTGGATGCATGTGAAAGTCTGTCTCTCTGCCTTCCCCTTTCTCACTTCAGAAAAATACTATATATATATATTTATATATAGTATTTATATATATTTATATATATAAACTTATATATATATAAATATATATATAAATCCCTAATATAAAAGAATTTTTGGATGGCCTTATTAGAAGACTGGATGTGGTTAAGAAAAAAATCTTTGAGCTTGAGTATGTATTAATAGAAACTTCAAAATCTGAAATATAAAAAGAACAAAAGCTAAAATATATATATAACAGAATATCCAAAACTTATGGGACAATGACAAAAGGTATAACATTTATGTATTGGGAATACCAGAAGAAGTAGAAAGAAAGAAAGGAACAGAAAAAATATTTAAAACATCAGTGACTGAGAATTTCCTCAAATTAAAGTCAGATACCCAACCACAGATCCAGCGAGTTCAGAGAACAGCAAATAGCATACATGTAAAAAAAGTTTTTAAAGTTATACCTAGGAATATTGTCTTTAAACTACATGAAATAAAAAATAAAGATTATCCTGAAAGAAAATAGAGGAGGAAAAAAATATATCTTAACTATAGAGGAAAAAAGTAAAAATTACTTTTGAATTGTTCTCAGAAACCATACATACAAGACAGAGGAGTAAAATAATGAAAGTATTCAGAAAAAAATACACACAACAAAGAATTATACATCTCACAAAATTATCATTTAAAAGTAAAAGAGAAATTAGGACTTTCTCAGACAACAGAAATTGAAGATATTTGTTGCCAGTAGATTTACCTTGCAAAAAATGTTAAAGGAACTTCCTTAAAGACAAGCAAAATGAGATAGATAAGAAAGTCAGATGTATATAAAGAAAGGAAGACTAGTGAAGAAGAAATAAGTAAAGATAAAATATTTTGTATTTTTAATTCTTAATGACTTGAACTGATAACAGTTGTTCAAATAATAATAACAATGATATACTTGATTATATATGTGTATATATATGTATATGCTTATATGTAAATTATATGGATGATACCAGTGAAACAAAGCAGAGGAGGGATAAATTAAAATAACTTTGTAATTAAAGAAACTCACACAGACCTGATGTCCTTCACAAAAATTATCTCAAGTTGGACCATAGTAAAACACAAAACTTTAAAACTCTAAGATAACATAGGGTAAAACCTACACGACCTGAGTGGGGGGTGAATCCTTTTTAGATATAACATCAAAGACACGATACAGAAAAGAAAAAATTGACAGGATACATTTTATTAAAATATTAAATATTCTACTCTTTAAAAGACATTATCAAAAGAATGATAAAACAAGCCACAGACAGAAATTGTTTGGAAAAGATGTATCTATTAAAAGACTGTTATCCAGACTAAAGAATCCTTAAAAATCAACCATAAAAAACAACCTAGGGGTGGAGGGCCTGCAGACAGACCACACCTAGGGAACACAGAGGCCCACCCATCAGACTCCTGTGGCCACATCCTTCTTATACACAGAAAAAAATGGGAAGGCAGAAAAATGCAACCCAAGTGAAGCAAGAGAAATTCCAGGAAATGGACTTGAATGAGTCAGATGTAACCAAATTACCTGATGCAGAGTTTAAAATAATGATTGTTAGGATGCTAAAAGATCTTAGAACAGCAATAGATGGACATAACAAGCACCCAAATAAATAAATAGCAAGTATAAAAAAAGACATTGAAATAATAAAAAAGAATCAGTTAAAAATAATAAATACAATATCAGAAATGAAGACAATAGAAAGAATTAAAAGCAGGATAGATGAAGCTGAGAATCAAATCAATGAGTTAGAGGACAAGATAAATGAAGGCATGGAAGCAGAGAAGCAAAAACAAAGACTCAAAAAGTCTGAGGAAACTCTAAAAGAGTTCTGTGACAACATGAAGAGAAATAACATTCACATCCTAGGGGTTTCTGAAGAAAAAAAGAAAGAACAAGAGATAGAGACCCTGTTCAAAGAAATCATAGCTAAAAATTCCCTAAATTGATGCAGGAAAAAGTCACACGGGTTCAAGAAGCACAGAGAATTCCATTAAAGAGAAACTCAAAAACACATAGACTAAGACACATCGTAGGGAACAGAGATGCCACAACCAATGGACTCCAGTGGCCAAAACCTTCCTTTACAAAGACAAAATGAGAAGGCAGAGAAATGCAACACAGATGAATCAAGAGAAATCCACAAAAGGACCTGAATGAGTCAGATATAACCAAATTACCAGATGCAGATTTTAAAATAATGATTGTTAGGATGCTCAAAGATCTTAGAAAAACAATAGATGGTCATTACAAACACCAAAATCAGGGGTACCCAAACTTTTTACACAGGGGGCCAGTTCACTGTCCCTCAGACCGTTGGAGGGCCAGACAATAAAAAAATAAAGAACAAGTAAATTTAAATTAACAAACTTACCAGTATTTCAATGGGAACTATGGGAATGCTTTTGGCTAATGAGATGGTCAATGTTCTGTTCCATATTAGTCACTGCTAGCTGTAACAAGTGATATGACATACTTCTGGAGCTGTGACGCATGCATCCCGTGTCATCGGAAGTAGTACTGTACGTGTTCTTTATTTTAAATATTGTATTTGTTCCCGTTTTGTTTTTTTTACTTTAAAATAAGATATGTGCAGTGTGCATAGGGATTTGTTCATAGTTTCTTTTTATAGTCCAGCCCTCTAACAATCTGAGGGACAGTGAACTGGTACCCTGTGTAAAAAGTTTGGGGACCTCTGCACTAGATCAACATGATTTATTAGATATCATCTTCAGAACCTTTCATCCTAAAGCAGTAGAATATACATTCTTTTGAACTGCTCATGGGTACATTTCTTAGGATAGACCACATGTTAGGGCACAAAAGCATTCTCAACAAATTTAAGAAGATTGAAATCATATCGAGCACTTTCTCTGATCACAATGGCATAAAACTAGAAATCAACCACAACAAAAAAAATAAAAAAATACTCAAACACTTGGAAACTAAATATCATGTTATTAAATAAAGAGTGGGTTAACAATGAGATCAAAACAAAAATAAAAAATTCCTAGAAACAAACGATAATGAGCATACATCAACTCAAAATTTATGAGACACAGCGAAAGCAGTCCTGAGAGGGAAATTCATAGCATTATAGCCATACCTTAAGAAGCTAGAAAAAGCTCAAATAAACAACTGGACACTGCATCTAAAAGAACTAGAAAAATAACAGCAAATAAAACCCAGAGGTAGTAGAAGGAAGGAATTAATAAAGATCAGAGTGGAAACAAATGACACAGAGGTTAAAGAAATAATATAGAAGATCAATGAAACCAGGAGCTAGTTCTTTGAAAAGGTAAACAAGATCGATGAACCTTTAACCAGACTCAACAAGAAAAAAAGAGAGAGGACTCAAATAAATAAAATTAGAAATGAGAGTGGAGAAATAACAACTGACATAACAGAAATACAAAGGATTATAAGAAAATACTATGAAGAACTGTATGCCAAAAAACTAGACAACCTAGGTGAAATGGACAAATTCCTTAAAACATATAATCTTCTAAAAATTAATCTGGAGAAATCAGAAAACCTAAGCAGATTGATTATAACAAATGAGATTAAAATAGTTATCAAAAAACTCCCCCAAAAATAAAAGTCTTGGGCCTGATGGCTTCATAAGTGAATTCCACCAAATATTCAAAGAAGAACTAACTTCTATCCTTCTCAAACTATTTCAAAAAATTCAAGAGGAAGGAAGACTTCCAAGCTCCTTTTATGAGCTGAGCATAATTCTGATTCCAAAATCAGGCAAAGACAACACAAGAAAGAAAATTATAAGCCAATATCTCTGATGAATTTAGATGCTAAAATCCTCAACATAATATTAGCAAACCAATCCAGCAATGTATGAAAAAAATCATACATCATGACCAAGTGGGATTTATTCTGGGGAAACAAGGCTGGTACAATATCTGCAAATCAATGTGATTCTTCACATTAAAAAAAAAAGAAAGGAGAAAAACCACATGATAATTTCAATAGATGAAGATATAGCATTTGATAAAATCTAGCACCAATTCATGAGCAAAACTCTCAGCAAAGTGGGAATACAGGGAACATACCTCAACATGATAAAGGCCATCTATAACAAACCCACAGCCAATACCATACTCAATGGGAAAAAATAAAAAGCAATCCCCTTAAGATTAGAAACAAGGCAAGGGTGCCCCCTTTCACCACTCTTATTCAACATAGCTCTGGAATCCTAGCCACAGCAATCAGACAAGAAGAAATAAAAGGCATCCAAATTAGAAAAGAAGAAGTAAAACTATCATTATTTGCAGATGATATGATATTTTATATAGAAAACCCTAAAGTCTCAGTCAAAAAACTACTGAACCTGATAAATGAATTCAGCAAGGTGGCAAGATATAAAATTAATACTCAGAAATCTTAGGCATTTTATACACCAACAATGAACTTTCTGACAAGAAAGAGAAATTAAAGAAACAATTCCCTTTTCTATTGCAAAAAATAAATAAATAAAATATCTAGGTATAAATTTAACTAAAGTGATTAAAGACTTGTACTCAAAAAATTATAAAACTTTGATTAAAAAAATCAAGAAAGATACAAACAAGTGAAAGCATATACCGTGTTCATGGATAGGAAGAATAAACATCATTAAAATATCTATATTACCCAAAGCAATTTATAAATTTAATGCAATACCAATGACATACTTCAAAGATATAGAACTAATATGCCAAAAATTTATATGGAACCAAAAGAGAACACGAATAGCCTCAGCAATCTTAAAAAAGAAGAATAAAGTGGGAGGAATCACACTTCCTGATATCAAGTTATAATGCAAGGCCATTGTACTCAAAACAGCTTGGTACTGACATAAGAACAGGAATATAGATCATTGTAACAGAACAGAGAACCCAGAAATAAACCCACACCTTTATGGACAACTGATATTTGACAAAGGAGGTAAGAGCATACAATGGAGTAAAGACAGCCTCTTTAACAAATGGCGTTGGGATATTTGGACAGCTACCTGCAAAAAAATGAAACTAGACCACCAACTTACACAATTTACTAAAATAAACTCAAAATGGATAAAATAACTTAAATGTAAGCTGTGAAACCTTAAGCATCTTAGAAGAAAACATATGCAGTAAGTTCTCCGACATCTCTTGCAGCAATATATTTGCTGATTTATCTCCACAGCCAAGTGAAATAAAAGACAGAGTAAATGAATGGGACTTTATCAAACTAAAAAGCTTTTGCACAGCTAAAGACAATAAGAACAAAATAAAAAGCAAACTACACAATGGGAGAACATATTTGACAATACATCTGATAAGAAGTTAATAACCAAAATTTATAAAGAACTTGTAAAACTCAACACCAGGAAGATAAACAATCCAATCAGAAAATGGGCAAAAAAGTGAATAGATACTTCTCCAAAGAGGACATACAGATGGCCAATAGGCATATGAAAAAATACTCAACATCACTAATCATTAAAGAAATGCAAATTAAAACCACAATGAGATAGGCCCTGGCCAGTTGGCTCAGTGGTAGAGCGTCAGCCTAGCGTGTGGAGGACCTGGGTTCGATTCCCAGCCAGGGCACACAGGAGAAGCGCCCATTTGCTTCTCCACCCCTCCGCCGCGCCTTCCTCACTGTCTCTCTCTTCCCCTCCCACAGCCAAGGCTCCATTGGAGCAAAGATGGCCTGGGTGCTGGGGATGGCTCTGTGGCCTCTGCCTCAGGTGCTAGAGTGGCTCTGGTCGCAACATGGCGATGCCCAGGATGGGCAGAGCATCACCCCCTGGTGAGCAGAGCATAGCCCCTGGTGGGCGTGCCGGGTGGATCCCGGTTGGGCGCATGCAGGAGTCTGTCTGACTGTCTCTCCCTGTTTCCAGCTTCAGAAAAATGCAAAAAAAAAAAAAAAATGCAAAAAAAAACCAAAAAAACCCACAATGAGATATTACCTCATACCAGTCAAAATGGTGCTCATCAACAAAACAACACAGAATAAATGCTGGTGAGGATGTTGAGAAAAGGGAACAACCCTCCTGCACTGCTGGTGGGAATACAGACTGGTGCAGCCACTGTGGAAAAAAGTATAATGATTTCTCAAAAAATTAAAAATGGAACTTCCTTTTGATCCAGTTATCCCACTTTTAGGAATATATCTCAAGAACATCACATCAGTGATTCAAAAGGAGAAATGCACCTTCATATTTATGGCAGCATTTTTCACAATAGCAGAGAGCTGGGAACAACCCAAGTGTCCGTCAGTGGATGAATGGATTAAAAAGCAGTGGTACATATATACAATGAAATACTATGGGGCCATGTAAAAGAAGTTAATCTTACTTTTTGTGACAACATGGATGGACCTGAAAACTATTATGTTAAGTGAAATAAGTCAGGCAGAAAAAGAAAAATATCATATGACCTCATTCATTTGAGGAATCCAATGAACAATCTGAATTGAGGAATGAAATTGAGACAAAGGAGGGATCAAAGGGACCAGAGGAAAAGAGGACAGATGTAAAGGGGATGATAGGATGGGATAAACCTGAAAGGAAGGGGGAAGGGCACTATGGTAAAGGGGGCTAAGGAGATGTTGAGGGGAATACGAGGGGGGATGCATCAGGGTGACACTAGAATCTATGTAAACACCGTTTAAAAAAAAACAAAACATTTTTTATTTCAAAAATTAAAAGTTGATTTTAAAAATTTTATAGAAATGCAAGTGATCTAGAATACTAAAACAAATTTGAAAAGAAAGGTGAAATGTGGGAGGACTTTCACTGCTCAATAAATTTTAGCTATTACTATTAGTATCAGTTGTTTGACAAAACTCTTTGCCTGATACAAGTTTATATGTTGGGTGAAAGAAAAGAGCACATTCATTTTTAAGTTTAAGCAAAACATTGTCAAAATTAGGGATTTAATTATATATTTAAGACTTTATTATAGAATTAGTGATTTTTAACAATAAAATCTTTATGAGAATTAAAACAATAGCAACATTTTCAAAAATAAACTATGAATTTAAAGTGAGTACAAAATGTAAAATGCCTTTCATTTTTCACCCCTATATATGAAGACTTGACTAACTGAAGTGTGCCTTGATTTTTTTCTTTTAACTAAGTTACTCACATTTATCTATATTCCAGAGTAATTGACCAGAATATTTACATAAATGAAATTATGCCTCTCAATTTTAACAAGGCACCAATTAATTAATGCTAGAGGCAAGATTACTGCTCTTGCTTTTCTAAAGAACTGAACATTATTTATGCCTGTTTAAAAATCATATTATGAGCAAGAGGTGAGGTATAAATACAGCATTGCCTATCAATTTTAATAAACATAAGATTGAAACACATTTTACTTTTTTAAATTAAATAATTTATTTTTAGATAAGACATAGCTAGTGGCTTTGATTTGTGCCCAAAATGATATCAAAAGCCTGACCAGGCAGTGGTGCAGTGAATAGAATATCAGACAGGGATGTGGAAGTCCCAGGTTATACCCCAAGGTTGCCGGCTTGAGCATGGGCTCATCTAGTTTGAGTAAGGCTCAACAGCTTAAGCCCAAGGTCGCTGGCTTGAACAAAGGGTCACTCGGTCTGCTGTAGCCCCATTCAAGGCACATATGAGAAAGCAATCAATGAATAACTAAAGTGCCACAATAAAAAACTGATGCTTCTCATCTCTCTCCCTTCCTATCTGTCTGTTCCTATCTGTCCCTCTCTCTATCTTTTTCACCAAAAAAAAGAGAAAAAATTATATCAAAAGTCTTAAATTACAAAATATGTGAGAAAATGTGCAAATGTATACATTCATTTTTTCTTAATATCTACATTGTACATGCTGTTATTAATTCATATTCATTTTTACTTCCTTATTACATGGTGTTGGGCAAATAAGTTTGTAAAATGTGATTTTTACATTTGCTCACTTTTGTTAAAAATGGCTGCTGCCCAGGTGAAACTGCTAATTATCTTCCTGCTTAGAAAAGGAGCTTTGTTATGCTAATGTTTGCTGGAGGAGGGGTTTCACGCCAAAAACGTTTTGAAGGAGAAGAAGGAAGCCATGTTTTTGCAGAGTTTGTTCAGAGAGGAGATGGAAGAAGGTGTGCAGATAGAAACAGAGGGGGAAGGAGCTTTGTGAGCTCCGCTGAGACTGGTGGGGGCCATTGATTCTAGGAAAAGCCGGAAAAAATTCTCCTGGTTGTGGAACTAGAGAATGTGTAGTGGGTTTTGGAGCCCTCTGTGTGTTTACTCACCAGCTAGTTGTGAGGCTAGAATAAAGGAATGGCCCGCCATTTTTCGGTTCCACAGTTTCTTTACCGTCTGACCAAATCTAATGTGAACCTGCACCTGCCTGGCTGTGATTGCCGCAACTACTGGGCCTACACATGATAATAATTTTTTTTCCTGGTTTCCTTTTGGTCATTTGTCTTAAAACTTTTAAATCCTTTCTTTTTGACACTTTATATAATATCATGATTTATCCCCTTATATGATTAAGAAAAACAAATTCCATTTGAATTAGGGCTTCCCAGCCAGGTGAAATAGCTCCTAGATCTTATCTCTCTATAATAAAGACTTCAAAAATAATGGCAATGAATGTTGCTAAATTCTTAATTAGAGATCATTTATTTATTCTTTTTTTAATTAAAAATCTATATTTATGTTGCTTACTCTGCCAGGAACTGTTAGAGATGCTGGGGAAAGACCATGTTTCAACCAATCAAAACTCTTTACTCTTATGGAATATTTTTCTATCTGGCAAGTGAGACAATTAAAAAGAAGTGTACTATATAGTGGGTTTTATTAGTGATAAGTGCTAAGGAGAAAAAATAAATCGGAAACAGTCTGAATCTTCATGAAAGTATAGCATTATAGTCTCCTACATTACCTTAAAAACATATATAATCTCATTTAATTTTACTTTTCCTAGCAAAAACCAAGAATAACATAATTATTATATTGATTACTTTTAGAAATTAAATAAGGATATAATTTTTAAAATCTCAACTGGTACTTGGCACCTATGCCCAGTAAATTAAAACGGGTGCTATTATTGTATTATCATTATGGATACTTTATTCTAATTTAGATATAGTTTATTTAGTATTTATGAAAGATCTGTAATCTCCCCCATAGTTTGATTCCAAAAATTAATTTAAGTTTAGGTATTTACCCAATATTTAGTATTATCCAAGTCAACTCATTTACAGAGATAATCTGTATCTCATAGGTCTGTGACAGCCCATCAGCAACAGTCAGGGTCTCTTGGAAAATTAGTTGTAATCAACAGTAACAAAAAGCAATTTTTATTTCCCCAGATCTCACCTGTCTGCAGGTACAAGTAAAAAAATGTTAATTATAATTAATGTGGCATTATTTGTCCCTAAATTAATGTATATCATAATACTCTAATACCACACACCAAAAAAACTCTCCCCATTTTGAAACAAAAAAAATGTGAGAGTTCCTGTATTTCACATGAGCTGAACAACAGCTCCTATTTTGTCCTGTCACCTGCTGCTTCTTCGAATTCCCCTGCTGCAAAAGTATTTTAAGTCTCCCACGACTTGCTGTCAGCCTTGCCCGTGAGAATAGATATCTCTCAGCAAATACACCAGCTTTCTTGTAGTTAGTGTTATTTGTATTTCTTTTTCCAAACTTTCACACTTTACTTGTATCAATCTTCATATTTTAAGAGTATTCTACTAAAAAGCAAGTAGCTAGATTTTTCTTGACTCAATGTCTAAAAATATATAATATAGTTGTATTTATTTCTATCACCTTATTTTTGATGCCTATTTGAAATATTCCTGTACTTTATATTTCATTTTGTATTAATATAATTTTTCTCTAGTTCTATTTTTAACTTCTATAAAATAATTTAATTTTTTTACTAGAAAAAAAATTCTATTTGTATATGTGTGGGTGATTAGCCCTGAAATCTTAACATTTACCTAACTAAAGTATTAAATATAATCATATTCTTTATCCTCTTTCTAAACAACTAAGGATTCTAAATGCTTTAACCTCTCTTGCTTACATGCTATTACTACTCTGTTTTTTAATCATGTCCTTTAAAACATCATTAGAACTTATATACTATTCAGAGCATTACTTTTTCTAAGTAGTCAACATTTCATTACATTTCCCCATATTAACCCTTTACTCATCATTTTTTTTTTCATTTCAAATCTTCCTTTGGGGTTTGGGGATGCTTTATTAGAGGGTTTCCATTTCTGAGCCAGATACAGAAGGAAATTACAGATGTAATTACCTTTATAGTACTGTGGGAACAGATAGGTAGACAATGCACATGGTATAATTCAGACCCAAAAACACATAAGCATTTTTATTTATTGCATGTTAATCTCCAACTGAGCCAAGACTCAGTCAGTCTTACCTGACTGTGGACTTCATGGGTTTGTGCCAGTTTTCCCTTTTCTCAGACGCAGCTTTAGGTGGAGTGGTTGTTCCACTGGCTCTCTTTCCTGTCTGTATTGAAGACTTGGTCATCAGACCCCTGCCCTCCATCAGCTCCTCATAGAGGAGTATGCATAGTCTCTAATGTGGTCGCACTTTCTTCCTGGCTTTATGAGCATATCTTTTATGCAAGAACAGACATTCATTGTATAATATTCCATGTATTTTCTCTCAAATCGTGTATGTTTGTGACCAGCAAATTTGACACACTTTAAGCTGTACTTTGCAAAATCTGTGAAATATTTAATGGCTTATCCTCTTTCTAAGCTTCATTGAATTTCTTTAGTTGTTTCACAAGTCCTTTACCTCAGATCCAAAGGCTCTGTTCTCAAAGAGACATTGCCACAAAAGCATTATGAGATAATTTCTCTGCTTTTAAGTTAAAACTAATGATAAAGCAGAAAGATTATTTACTGAGGTAGTTCTCCCTCTGCCCTTATGAATAAATATTTTTGGCTGAGGAAGGAACTGAAAGTGGAAAAATATTTTACATGTTTGTTGACTATAGGATAAGAGGTATATCTTGCCCTTCCTATTAACTTCTACAAGGAGGGAATGATGATAGAATCCCATAAAAAATGTTCAGAAACAAGAGTAGAGAAGATATTGCCCCTTTCCCACTGAAAATTGTTTAGAAAAAAATCTTGAAGAAAATTGTTTCATCTTACAGTAGAGGAACATAAAGGAGAGCTGGATGTTAGTGCCAAGGGCCTGAGCTAGTGCTGAAAGAGCCCTGATCTTAGACTAACATTTTCTGTGGCTGAGAAGATCATAGATAGAACTGAGTAAGAAAAAGACGCTGAGAAATTCTGTGTCTTGGACAAGGGGACATGCAGCAGAAGGCATTTGGACCATATGGTTAGAGACCAGGGAGGAAGACAGAACAGAGTAGGCCACTGTGGAGAGATGACAGTACAATGGCCTAGACAGATTGATACATGTTTGTGGGTGTTAACTTGAAACAACTGTAAAACCTGCTTTTACTTAACTCACTTGAAACTGTGATGCTGTATTACCCCCTCACACACACCTGTGTTATCACTACCATTGCTTAGATAAATCCTGTGGAGAAGGAAAGAATGTTAGAGTGATTACAAGACTAAATTGACTTATTTTAAATCAGAAATCAGTGATCCTCAAATTTGTTGTTATTTTCTGCCATCATCTCAAATGTCAGCTCAAAATAGAGTTGATGATGAGTTAGAGAAAACCAATTATTTGTTTATGTCAGAAAACTTACCCTTATTACATGGGTTTTATAATACAGAATCATGTTCTTATCTTAATTCCACTAATTACTGGATGAACTTAGGAACTTTGTGTCTCTCAACACTCTACTCAGATGTCACCTTCTGAGAGTCCCTCCTTTATCTCTCTATAAATATAGTTACCTGTCACTATTTTATCACTTCTTTTTGTTTACGATTTTTTCATAGCAGTTATTATACCTGATACTATAAATTTATTTGTTTGTATATTATTGATTTGTCCATAGAAATAAAGTCCTGAAGGACCTGGACTTTGTGTTGTTCACTGTATTATTCCTGAGCAAATTCTGGTTCACTAAAGGTTTCCAAATTATATTTTATTAATTTATTTATTTATTTTAGTTAGAGGAGGGGAGACAGAGAGAGACTCCCACATGTGCCCCAACTAGGATCTACTGGGCAAGCCCACTAGAGGGCGATGTTCTGCCCATGTAGAGTGTTGCTCTGTTGCAACCAGAGTCCATTTTTAGCGCCTGAGGTGGAGGCCATGGAGCCATATTTAGCACCCACGGCCAACTCGCTATAGCCAATAGAGTCATAGCTTTCAGGAGGGGAAGAGAGAGAGAGAAAGAGAGAAGGTGGAGGGGTGGAAAAGCAGAAGGTCACCTCTCTTGTGTGCTCTGACCAGGAATCAAACCAGGGACATCCACACTCCAGGATGATGCTCTACCACTGAGCCACTGACCAGGACTCAAAATATATTATAAAAAATGAATTTATATGTATTCAAAGTGCATAATAAATAGTCCACATTTGGTACTACATAAATTTAATTGTTCTCTTGTTTTCCTTATTCGTCCATCCCAGTTATTCCTGAGAAGTGGTTTCTTTACTAATCCATCATTTTTTAGGGGATAAAAGAAGAGCTTCAAATGTTTTTCAGAGTCAAGTCACTGGAATTTTTGTTAATGTGACAGGAAGATATCTGAGTGAATTATAATTTTTGCTATGACACATAATCATCTCGGGTCCACACAGGTCCTTTTTTTTTGTTCTGCCTATTTCTCTCTCTCTCTATCTCTCTCTCTCTCTCTCTCTCTCTTTATCTGTGTTCTGCATTCTGCATTCCCATTCCACAGTCTCAACCCAGGCACAACAATGCTAAATTTAATGTATATTGTTTTGATCTATACCTTCCTACAACTTTTGTATTGTTACCTTGAAAGTATATTCTTTAATTAACTCGCATGATGTTTTCCTATACATGTAAATCTCTCTTCCCTTTTTCATTCAGTTGTTTATTATTAACTTTTGGGCATGCTTATATGTTCACATCATTGCCACTCCAAAATACTGTATCACCTCCATTTATTTGTTGTTGGACTACTATATCTTGCTTATCTACTTTCTGTAAATAATCATTAACATTATTATAGCTAATAGAAAAGGTTCTATTTAAATATGTAGTTATATTCATAAAATAAAATGTATCCTTTAAGGAAGTCTCAAACACTTATGTTTATTATGTTTTCTCTTTGGCTGAATTTGGTTTAAGATATTTTTCAATCAACTTAGAAAACTGGTCTCTTATCTGAAATAAAAAGGTGAGTAATTTGTTTCTCATATTGGCAAGGAAAATCTTATATGTGGGTGTCTGTGTGTACAAGCACTCAAATTTCTTTTCAAGACGACAAAAGGATCCGGAGAGGCTTTCTCCTGCTGTGAAGGACAAAATCTCAAAACAGTGTACTGTGACACATAGTGCATTGCATTGTCAATCTCTAAAATGTCATTTCATGGGTAGCCTGCTGGGCTTGGCTCTGAGCCATGGTGCCAAGATTGCTAATAAAAAAGAATAAAGGTTAATGAAGGCATTGGGTTATTTACTATCTTGAATAAAATAGTCTAGGTTTTATCTGGATGGTTTGTTCAAGGCATAAGGTCTTACGTTTGATTTTTAACATTGTATTATTCTTTTCTGCAAGCTATGAATTTTAATGCTTTTTCCAAGATACAGTCATATGATGTTTATTAGATATGCAATTACATTATAAAAATGAATAGAGATCTCACAGATGTTGAAATATGATGACTGACACATGAAAAATAAATAAATAAATCCTTCAGAAATCTCACTTTGCAATTCAGTAAATGAGAATCTCAAACATTAAATACATCTTTTGTTGCTCATGAACAATTCACTTAAAGAAAATAAATCCAAAGATTTAACTGTGGCATTAGGACCTAGGACAACTAACATTTATAAAGAATATATCATGCTTTAGATTCACACTTCAGATTTAGATTCATTCAAAAAGAAACAAACTTGGACGTAAAACTAGTTTTCTGCCCTATGGCAGAATGTAAAATACCAGAAATATGCCAAGGTCCATGGCCAGGACCCCACCTTAAAGATGTTAAGTTATATAGGATGAGTACATTTGCTATTTAGCCCTCAGCTGGGATTCAGGAATACCAAATGTGTGAGGTACACCAAATGGCTCAGCCCTGTGCTCTAATCCAGTTTGAAACTCATCAAACTGTGAAATATACACAGTTTGAAACATTATCTTTGCTGTGACCAAGCCGGTATTTGTAGATATTAAGCTCCAGCGCTTTAGATTTGTTCTCAAATATGCACTAAATATGAGGCCATCTTTAAAATGAATGTTAGTCATTGCTCCATTCCTTGCCAGAGTAAAATCTAAACAAATTCTTATAAAAAATTAACCTATTTTCCATTTTTATTACTTTTTCTGTAGCATTCTTCTGGTTTCCTACGTCCATATTTTAATGAGACTCACCAGGGTATCATTTCTTTCTGACTAAAACAAGAAGTGTTAAATTATCTTGTAAAAGCATCCTACTTACTACAATTACTCAGACTACTCCATCAACAATTATTTTGGGGGTGGCTAATATGTTTCAGTCATTATTCACAATATTACAGTTATGACCATTAAAAAATTCTTCCAGAATTTTTGTTTGAAGCTACATATGGAAAATACCAAAAATCATTAGAAAACTAACATTTCAAAAGAAAATACATAGACTACAAATAATCATGTGTTTTATATATAAAGCAGGGGTCCCCAAACTTTTTACACAGGGGGCCAGTTCACTGTCCCTCAGACCGTTGAAGGACCGGACTATAAAAAAAACTATGAACAAATCCCTATGCACACTGCACATTTCTTATTTTTAAAGTAAAAAAACAAAATGGGAACAAATACAATATTTAAAATAAAGAACAAGTAAATTTAAATCAACAAACTGACCAGTATTTCAATAGGAACTATGGGCCTGCTTTTAGCTAATAAGATGGTCAATGTCCGGTTCAATATTTGTCACTGCTAGCTGTAACAAGTGATATGACGTGCTTCCGGAGCCGTGAGGCAAGCGTCCCATGTCACTGGAAGTAGTACTGTATGTGAGTGATGCTGCGCTTTGTGGTGCCACCACATACAGTACTCCAGGAGCACAGGATGTGGCTGCATCCTGTGCTCCTCTCACTGACCATCAATGAAAGAGGTGCCCCTTCCGGAAGTGCGGCAGGGCGGATAAGTGGCCTCAGGGGGCCGCATGCGGCTGTAGTTTGGGAACCCCTGATATAAAGTATAAAATAGCTATCAAAAATGTGCTTTTTTAACTTTTAGGTAAGATAAGTTCAGTTTACAATGTTTGGTGAAGAAAACTGTTTATTATCCTTTTGGAGAAGATCAGAAAACATGGTGACCATCAGAGCTGTAAAAAATATTTTAAATCTTCTTCTTAGTAGAATTGCATTTCCAATTGCCTTGAAATTATGAGTAACCACATTATTTCCTGGGATAATGAAATGTGAATGGAAGTAACACAGGAAAGCTCTAGAGCTTTCACTGTACAGTATTCGCTTGTCTCTCTGCAGTATTTGAGGTGGTGGCATCTCCTTTGTGCAGGTTCCAGGATGAAGTCACCTGGGTTAAATCTCCCAGCTGATCCATTATACATATCTGTCCTGAATGAGATAAAAAACTTCTGCTTAATTTTAACTCAGTGAGCTGTAGCTAATATATAGTAAAATTAATTATTTCAAGTCTCAGTCTCCTAATCCTAATGTGGATGATGTACTGAAAACATAATCCCAGTTATTCCACATCTAGTTTCATGCCCTTGATCAAATTAATTGTAATTATAAGCTCCCACTTATTAATAATCTGAATAGGCTTTGAAGTAAATATACTAGCTATCATTCCCATGTTGATAAAGCAATATAACCTTAAAGCTATGGAAGCCACCACTATATATTTCCTAACACAAGCCATCACCTCAATGCTTCTCATACTAGCTATTATTGTCAACTTGCTGTACTTAGGCCAATGAACATTCACAAAACTAATAAACCCAACAGCATTAATTATCATGACCTCAGCCCTCGCCATAAAGATAGGCCGAGCCCCTTTCACTTCTGAGAACCAGAGGTTACACAAGGTATCTCCCTATCATCAGGCCTAATCCTACTCACATGGCAAAATCTCACACCACTGTCAATTCTTTATATAATTGGCCCCGTTATCAACCTAGACCTACTCCTAATTATATCCATACTACCTATTGCAGTCGGGGGTTGGGGTGCATTAAACCAAACACAACTACACAAAATTTTAGCATACTCTTCCAGTGCCCATATAGGGTGAATGGCTTCAATCTTAACCTTTAACCCAACCATAACTTTGCTCAACCTTCTCTTATATATCCTAATAACAACTACAACATTTATACTATTTATAATAACTTCCACTACAACACTATCCCTTTCCCACATATGAAATAAAATACCCTTAATCACTACAAGCACCTTAACTATTATACTTTCATTAGAAGGGCTACCTCCCCTAGCCAGTTTCCTGCCCAAATGAATAATTTATTCAAGAGTTAACAAAAAACAACAATATTGCCCTGGTGACACTAATAGCCATTATCGCTCTTTTAAACCTATTTTTCTACATACGACTAACATACACCACATCATTAACAATATTCCCAACAACACACAACGTAAAAATTAAGTGACAATTCAATAACAAAAAACAAATAAAATGCCTCCCACCACTAATTATTCTATCAACAATTACCCTCCCACTCGCCCCGGCAATGATTCTACTCAACTAGAAGTTTAGGTTAGTCAGACTAAAAGAGCCTTCAAAGCTTTAAGCAAATAATAGTACACATATTTAACTGCTGCATCATAACTAAGGGCTGCAAGATTCTATCGTACATCAACTGAATGCATATCAACTGCTTTTATTAAGCTAAGCCCTTACTAGATTTGTGGGCTTCCGACCTACGAAGTTTTAGTTAACAGCTAAATACCCTAGTCAACTGGCTTCAATCTACTTCTCCTGCTGTGTGTGTGTGGGGGGGGGGGGGGGGGGGGAGGGGGGGAGGCGGAAGAAGCCCCAGCAAGATTGAAGCTACTTCTCAATGTGTAAAATACTCCAAGGCTTGGTAAAAAGAGGACTCACACCTCTGTCATTGGATTTACAGTCTAATGCTTAGCCGTTCTATCTATGTTCATAACTCGTTGATTCTACTCAACAAACCACAAAGATATTGGTACACTGTACCTGTTATTTGGTGCCTGAGCAGGAATAGTGGGCACAGCCCTTAGCCTTTTGACCCGCGCAGAATTCAGCCAACCAGGAGCTTTAATGTGTGATGATCAGATGTAGTAGCCATCGCCCATGCATTTGTAATAATTTTCTTTATAGTACTACCTATTATGATCGGTGGGTTCGGAAACTGGCTCGTGCCTCTGATAATTGGTGCCCCAGATATAGCATTCCCATGAATGAATAATATAAGCTTCTGGCTACTGCCCCCCTCATTTCTCCTCTTGCTTGCCTCCTCCACAGTTGAAGCTGGCTCAGGCACTGGATGAACAGTATACCGCCCACTAGCGGGCAATCTCGCCCATGCTCGCGCCTCAGTCGACCTGGCCATCTTTTCATTGCACATAGCAGGTGTACCCTCTATTCTAGGAGCAATTAATTTTATTACTACTATTATCAATATAAAACCCCCTGCCCTATCTCAGTATCAAACACCCCTGTTTGTTTGATCTGTCCTAATGACTGCTTCTCTTATCGCTTCCTGTCCTAGCTGCCGGAATTACCATACTATTAACAGACTGAAACTTAAACACAACCTTTTTTGACCCTGCTAGAGGTGATTCTATCCTATACCAACACCTATTTTGATTCTTTGGCCACCCGGAAGTATATATCCTTATTCTTCCTGGATTCAGAATTATCTCCCACATTGTCACGTACTACTCAGGTAAAAAAGAACCCTTTGGTTATATAGGAATAGTTTGAGCCATGATGTCAATTGGCTTCCTAGGATTCATCGTATGAGCCACCACATATTCACAGTAGTTATGGACGTTGACATACGAGCATATTTTACATCTGCTACTATAATTATCGCTATTCCTACTGATGTTAAGGTATTTAGTTGACTACCAACTAAATACCTTAATAGAGGTAATATCAAGTGATCACCTGCCATACTATGAGCTCTCGGTTCGGGTTCATTTTCCTCTTTACCGTAGGGGTTTGACAGGTATCATATTAGCCAGTTCATCCTTAGATATTGTTCTCCTCCTCGATACTTGCTATGTAGTAGACCACTTCCACTACGTTCTCTCTAAAGGGGCAGTATTTGCTATCATGGGTGGGTTCATTCACTGATTCCCCTTATTCTCTGGTTATATCCTTCACCCCACCTGAACCAAAGCCCACTTCTTAGTTCTATTTGTAGGAGTAAACATAACTTTCTTCCCCCAACACTTTCTAGGTTTATCTGGAAAACCACGATGATATTCTGACTACCCAGATGCCTATACAACCTGAAACACCTAAGCTCTAAACTTTTGCTGCCTCACTTTTAAAATGTTATTTCAATATTACTGATAGAAGTAGTAGTAGTACCAGTAGTAATAAAGGTAATACTTATCTGGTAGGCTTAAATAACAATATCGTAGTTTCTTGCACATTGTATATGCTCAAAAAAAGTTAGTTATTTATCTGAAAAAGAATAAGATGAAGAGTTTTTCACACATTTCTCTGTTTGGGTTGACAATTTTGATTGACTGACGGTCTATTAAGAGAAAAGTACATTTGTTCACAAAGAAAATATGCATTAGATGACCTAATGCAATGTGTGGTATTTCAACATTGAGTTATAAGAAGCATCTGGGAAGAGAAAAAGACAGCTTTCTGTAAGAGTAGGTCTTTACCATCTCATAAAAATAATATCAACTTAGTTATCAAGCCTTTAATTTAAATTTCAATTCAATTTTATATTTTGTCCTATATTTTATTTTGTCTTATATTTTATGTAAACATTTTCCCACTTATTTTGAAAGGTGATATTCCTCATTTAGAGTTTTCTATCTCAAACAATCAAAGTAACTAATTTAAATACTGCTGCTAGTAAAAAATTCAATGCACTCAATTTCATCTATAAGTACCCAAAAATTAGCATTGCATGCATATCATGATATTAAATTAGATTTGTTATTTGTATCTAGCAGAGCAATTATTTACTATTTTAACAATGACAGATTTGCTGCATTACATTTTCTGTTAATATGGATAAAGTACAATATATAGCATGTACATTCTTGAATCTAAAAAAATGAATAAAATACTCTCATTTTTCATACAATAGGTAGAAATGAAATCCAAAAAGAGAAACCATCTATATTTCTAGAAAGGTAAGAAATAATTTTAGAACCTTATGATAAAGCTTGCTCTAATCAGGGCAGGGTGTCTGGTTCACTCATTCATTCACCAAATATTTATTAAGCAGCTATGTGCCACATTTTACAGCTCCAGAAATACTACATAAATTTTGTAGATTATTTCTATTCTCATGAAGCAGAAACAGTCTTTTGGGGATTGGGATTTTAGCAAAAGACTCCTCTGATAATAAAATAGGTAAAGAAATCTTCAAATATAAGTACTCCAAGGACAATTAAAGAAAATTAAAATTGTAAGTATTATATTTCTGCATGCCATCTGAGAAGAGATACTGTTTCTACCTTGTGAGGAGTGTTTGTGCAGCAAATAATATTAGAACATCTTTCTATAAGTGTTAATGATACCAGTCTGAAGGTTTTGAAAATGAGATTGTGAGATAAGAGGTCATAAAATTGTAAATTGATATAAGGATTATGTTCCCTATTTTTATACATTTGTAAAAATTCATTAAAATGTACAACAAATGTTCTCATAAATGTGAAGCAACTAGGTTTCTCATCAATTATTGGTTGGAATCTATAAAGATACATCCATTTGTCAAAAGTTTATAGTTTCTTGTAAGAATAAACATAATCTTACTTTATAATCTAGCAATGCAACTCCTAGATATTTCCTCATATAAATTTAATAATTGGACACAAATATTCATTGTAAATTTATTCACTGTAGCCTAAATACAAAAGGTATCTTATTGTTCTAGATGTCTATCAGTAGGAGAATAGGTTAAAAAACAAACAAAATGCTGGCATATTCACAAATATTCACTTATGCAACAATAAAAGAGAACAAATTCCATGCCATAACATGGATGCATCTCAGAGAAATGATGATGAGCAAAAGAAACCAAATACAAAGTGGAGATATTGTATGATTTCATTTTTATGAAGTTCTAGAGTAGGCAAAACAATTACATGCTGTAAAATATTGGAACATCGGTTGCTTCTGTCACTCAAGAATTCATCATCAAATTTTCTATTTAGGTGTAAAAGATATAAAAAGAAAAGCTAGATGCTTTGTCTCAATTTCTGGGGGGGGAAAGCAATATTAGGTAGTTTAAAAAGCCAAACTGTTTTCTGGTATTAATGTCCTAGGAGAAAGTGTCTTTGAATAAGAGATAATGAACAATGAAATTGCTTTTTCAATAATATATACTTAGAGTGAAAAATTGATTTTCAGTGGCCATTTTATCTTCTAAAAATGTCAAGGATATGATTTTAAATTATAATTAACATGCAAAGACCTTCACATTACCACTTCGTCTTTTTCAAGAAGGAATTCCTTTCATCTAAGCACTAAGTGACCCTGAAAACTGAATCCCCTAAACCTTTGTTTCAATGTGTTGAAATCTCATTTCTTATACCGTTACTTTCTTGTACCCACAATATCTGTTTTTCCTTTTTGCCTCAAATAATTATTCTCTTGTATCTTTTCTAACTCATATAGGTGATAATTATAATTATGGTAATTCTAAATCATATTGTTAATAACTTTGTTAGAGTCATATAAATATAAAATTTCTAAGTCCCATTCCTTGAAAAGGGGTACTACATTTTTTTTTCTTTTCTCCATTCCAGTGCCCAGCAGAATACCCACACATATATTTATTGAATGAATGATTCTGTAAATACATTTTTGAAGGTCTGTTGGAGGTCATTTGACATTAATATTTTTTATATTAATGGCAGGATCAAAATTGATTTTTAAATTTTGACACACAATACCTCATTACATAAGCAGAAAATATGTACAGGGGGTCCTCAGGTTATGACACAGTTACATTTCTATATCAGTAACGTAACCCGAATTTTGTTGTAAGTTGAAACATACCTTAGGTTCAGTCACTTACCTATCCAAACGGACTTGTAAAATCATAATCTAGAACATAAAAACACAACTAAGCCAAAAAAACAGGAAAATGATAAAAAATATACTGTACTGTACTATGTATTCTTCTGCTTTGCGCAACCAAACTAGTTTGCCCACGTAGTATGTAAGAACAACGCTAACAGTGTAAGCCAAAACACTCGTCTCAATTTTTTTAAGTTTCTATGGGATAGAGCACTGTAAACTCGAAATGTCATATGTCAGACTGTCGGAACCAGAGGACTCCCTGTCTAGTGAAATTTCCCCACAGATATTATTGTACCTTTCATAGTCAGGCTTCACACATGTGTTAAATTGAGAATACACAATATCTGTTTTTTAAACTTTTTTGACAGAAAGAGAGAGAGTCAGAAAGATGGACAGATAGGGACAGACATACAGGAAGAGAGAGCCATGAGAAGCATCAATTCTTCGTTGCAGCACCTTAGTTGATCACTGATTGTTTTCTCCTATGTGCCTTGATGTGGGGTGGGGGTAGGGGCAGAGCGAATGACCCCCTTGCTCACGCCAGCGACCTTGGGCTCAAGCTAGTGACCTTGGGCTTCAATCCAGTGACCATGGGGTCATGTCTATAATCCCACACTCAAACCAGTGACCCCACACTCAAGCTGGTGAGCCCATGTTCAAGCCAGAGACCTCAAGTTTTCAAACCTGTGCCCTCTGTATCCCAGTCTGATGCTTTATCCACTGCACCAGCACCTGGTCAGGTGAGAAAACGCAGTATTTTAAAGAGACCATAGAGATTACTGCCTGGGTAACTCAGTTGGTTAGAGCATTGTCCCAATTCACCAAGGTTGCAGGTTCAATTACCTGCAGGCACATAAATAAGTGTAACAATAAATTGATGTTTTTCACTTTTTCTCTTTCTTCCTCTCTCTCTAAAATCAACAAATAAAAAAAAATTGTTTAAAAATTGTAAAGAGATTACAGATATTTTAAAGAAAATAAATGTTTTTGATATTTTTCTGTTTTAGTCTTCTCTTTATACTTTTTAACATAACAAATATGTACTAGCAGAAGACCCAATTTATAACATAAAATTATTTAATAATGCTAGTACAAATAATGTAGTTTACTGATGACGCAGTTGGTTACACAGGTTAATCAGTTCAATATTACAGATTTAAAAAGTAACTTCTTTCTTCAATGGCTTAAAAACCTAGAAATTCAGAGCTGAAAACATTTTATGTTTCACCTAGAAAATCTCCTCATTTCAAACAGGAATGAGAGGTACAGAATTGACAACTTAAACTCTGTGGCTAATGGAGGGCATCTCTAAATTAGCTTAATTGCAACTGAGGTCAAGTATATTTTTTTAGCAAGGATAAAAAATATTAGGAAGGAAATTCTTTCTATTACATTCAAAATATTGAAGAAAGAATATGATGTGTTTCTCTAAGTCTAAGGTTGTCAACCCTAGATGCACATTAGTCATGGGTGGGGGCTTATCAACGTATCAATGCTTAAGCCACAGTCCCTGGAGACTTTTATTAACTGGTCTCTGAATGTACCTTCCCTGTATTAGTATTACAACATGTAGTACAAGTGGAGAGATAATGCAATACTCAATTTTATTTTTCCTAGTCATAAATTTTTCTTAATTTGTTAATAATTTATGCTTCTGAATATCCATTTTAGTTGGAAACTAGACACTATCAGGACCTCTTAATTGAAAGAATATAAATTTTAATATTTCAGAATTTATAAATTAAAAATTATCACAATGTTTCAATTAATTAATTATGTTAGTGTGGGACTTGGTATATGGCTAACAACTAAAAATTTATTGTGTATTTATTATGATTTTTCTGCAAATTATTTATGGTATCATATATTTCTAGAAGCATGAACCATACAATAACAGAAGCTCATCTATATTACACTAAATATTGTTATAATAATTTATGGTATGATAAATTATAGCTAAAATTTATATTAATATATATTTCATGTATCTTTACTTGTTATGACAGTATATTTTCAAATATCAAGTTGAAATATAGTTCAAATATTTAAAACATTGATTTTAAAGTAATTACTTTGTTTTCAAATACTATTAAGTACAATAGAATCTTTAACATTTTAATTAATTTTTATGTTTTCTTTTGCTAAGTTTATAAAAGAAATTTGAATATAACATGAGTGTTTCTGTTTCCAACATTAATTGGAAATATCATCTTTTGTTTAAATTCCAGCAGTTATTTGTTTATATTATTAGCCTATTGTTGGTCTAAACCTATGAATTATAATTAAATGATCCAAAAACAACACTAAAGAAGGTTGATTTAAGCTTTTAAAATTTGCCTCACCAGGTGGTGGCACAGTGGATAGGGCTCGGACTGGGACACGGAGGATGCCATGAGATCGCCTGCTTGACCACGGGCTCATCCAGCTTCTTAAGCATGGGGTCACTGGTTTGAGTATGAAATCATAGACATGACCCATGGTCGCTGGCTCGAGCCCAAAGGTCACTGTCTTGGAGCCCAAGTTTGCTGGCTTGAACCAAGTTCGCTGCCTTGAGCAAGAGGTTATTCACTCTGCTGGAGCCCCCAGTCAAGGCACATATAAGAAAGCAATCAATGAACAACTAAGGTGCCACAGCGAAGAACTGATGCTTCTCATCTTTCTCCTTTCTTGTCTGTCTGTCCCTCTCTCTGTCTATCTCACTCTCTGTCTCTGTCACAAAAATAAAAATAAAAACAAAATTCTTGCATTTCTTGACATATATATCTTTTCTTAATAAAAAGTATAATTAAATTGAAACTGCTAATAAGAGTTTCATCTTGCTCAGAAATGTGGAAAAATTTAAGATAAACCCAGGATTTCATGTTCATTCCAACTTGAAAGGAAGAGACAATCTGTCAATGAAAAAATGGATTCCTGAGGGTCACAAGTATGGTTACCATTAAAAAATAAATGGTCTTGCCTGGCCAGGCGGTGGTGCAGTGGATAGAGCATCGGACTGGGATGCGGAGGATCCAGGTTCGAGACCCTGAGGTTGCCAGCTTGAACGTGGGCTCATCTGGTTTGAGCAAAGCTCACTAGCTTGGACCCAAGGTCGCTGGCTCGAGCAAGGGGTTACTTGGTCTGCTGAAGGCCCACAGGCAAGGCACATATGAGAAAGCAATCAATGAACAACTAAGGTGTCGCCACAAAAAACTGATGATTGATGCTTCTCATCTCTCTCCGTTCTTGTCTGTCTGTCCCTATCTATCCCTCTCTCTAACTCTCTCTCTGTCTCTGTAAAAAAACAAAAAACAAAACAAACAAACAAAAAAAACCAAAAACAAAAAACAATTAAAAATAAATGGTCTTTTAGTTGTATAAGAAAAAATAGCAACCATAGGGAAATGTTATGTTAGTGATAATATAATGATCAATTCCTTCTGTAGTAACATTTAAGGATTAATTTACAAAAGTTCTTGAAAGATTCTATATCTTTTCTTATTGGCCTAGTTGAAACTATGGTAATAATGGCAATATTTGTGACAGTGGCCTCTCACAAAAGCACTAATAGACCTTCAGGCAGGAAAAAAGTGCACTTCATTGACCACTAGTTTAACTTCTAAATATTGTTCTTTCCAAAATACTTTACTTAGAAATGGACATGTGACTTTCTCACTGTTTTCAGCCAAGAGGGACTAGTAGCATATAAAGGTGAGTACAAAAGTGTAGCCAATCTTTCCTTTCCCCAAGAGATTTAATTTTATGTATGCTCACTTATTGTGACAGGTGGACCACTCTGGCGTAGGATGTTGATAGTGGAGGAGGTTGTGGGTATGGGACAAGGGATATGTAGACATACTCTGTACTTTCCACTTAATTTTCCTGTGATCCTAAAATTGTGCTAAAAATAGTTTTAATTAAAAAGGCAGTGACGTTATTTACTCATAAAATATTCAGAATGACTTCTGGATTAATTATAGTAGTACAAAGTTTATTCTTTTGATCCTTTTAGAAACCTTCCAAAATCAAGAGAAAACTTTCAAAAAAAATCTTGTTGAAATAAATATTTATTTGAAACTCAAATCACAGAATACAGAAGGGTTGGTTTGGCCCTAAGAGCTTCACTGTACTCAATGTATTTCCAAACAGAAGAAGCCAGATGGAGCTTTTTCTTTGGCCAGCATTATGCCCAAGAAGGAAAGAGGAGAGAAGACTGCACTCTGAGCAGCCCTTTATCTGACGGTCTCAGTTGGTGAGAAACAATACAGAAATAGTGATTCTCTATCTTCACTGTGCTTCAGAGTTAACTGGGAAAGTTCTAAAAATACATATGCGAGGTTCCTGAACCAATGATGACTCAGTACCAATAGTTCTGGTATATGTAGAAGACACCGTTTTTTAATTTTTTTAAATTCCCCAGATCACTCTATACAAAGCCATTCTGTCAGACTTTTCTCCATTGAAGCCTAGAAGAACTCATCCATGTGTGTAATGGAGACTATTCCTAAGGCTTAAATCATTCTGATCTTTTCTCCATACCAATGTCTAACAAAATGCTTATCAGAGAAGATGAAGAATCCAAAAGTTTTTATTGAATTGATTTACAGATAGTACAGAGAAAAAAAGAAAAGAAAAACAAATGGGAAAAGATGGTTATTCCAAAGTAAGTTATTACCAAAATGATGAAATTTCTGAGTTTCTATAATATGATGCAAGTTTTATAAAACCAGTGGATTCATTTTACAGGAGCTTATTGAATACATGACAAAATCATTGAAACAAAGAAATAACAACCACCCCCTTAGTTGCACAATTATGCCATCCAAATATAAATATTTTTTTCTGATCCCAAACTTCCTTTATATCTTATTTCTTCACAATTTCAAGATGATTTCTATTGGGTTTTAGTGTCCTGCTGAACTTCTCACTACCTTTCTACAACATTTATTACAAAATTTTGTTTTATTTAAATTACCTCTTATTTAAACATGTATGATTTCTAATAAGCTAATGGTGGATGTTGTGATTTACATTTTAGAGTGCCAGTCTAAGATTTACTATTCAACAATAGTAGTTTTGAACATTTTGAGTTTTCTCAATTGGAAAAAATTTTAAATTAATGACCCTTTCTCAAATTGAAAACAAATTTAAATAGTATTACAATGTTAACACAACACAACTTCAAAAACAACAGCTCAACTCAAATCACATACAAAAATTTATTTTTAACTGAAACCAATCTGAATATCTCAAAGAAATTCTACATAGCACACTAAAAGTAAATAACCTATTTGAAAAAGTTCAAATTTCAATTTCTTGTGTTGACATTTCTGAGGAAAAATGAACATCTGAATACTGATGTTCTTTATTAATCAAAAAGACAGACAGACAGACTTGGACAGGAGAGGCAGAGATAATTAAACATTCTCTCACCATGACTCACTGAGATTCTGCAAACCAGTACCAGACGAATCATTTCTAGAAGCAATGAAGAAAGTATTTAATTGTCTATAGTTATTTCATATGCCTCAAGGAAAAATGCTATAGTGATAGTCACTGCCTGGACTCCTATTTGAGTTCTTGTTCTTATTTCTGTATGTTGTTCTGTCACTTTATTCATTTTGTTAGCTAAAATGTAAACATAACCTAATGTATAATGTGATGACTTAGAACATAAGCTGAATATTCATATTCATAATACAAGACACAAATAAACTTCCAATTCTTGATTCAACTTAATCATAATAGCTATTTCAATGTGTTTAACAGTTTTATGAAGACAATTTTATTCTACTGAAGGATTTTGTTTTTGTGTGTGTGTGCTCATCATACATGAATTGAGTAAAATTAATTATCAATATTTGAACTTGCTCAAAATTATAGGTAGTTTTTTCAGTAGAGCCTGACAATGACAGATTTTCTCTCTGTGAAGAAGTGACATAAAAGAGTGACATTTTAATAGATACCGTGGCAAATAAACCTTAAGTTGATGTCAGGGTAGCAGCATAACACTGAGATATTCTCTCTCTTTTCAGATATTTTTTAACTTAAACTATTATTGGAAAGAATTTGGTTTTATTTAAAATAACCTCTTATTTAAACATGTATGATTCAATCAAATATTATTAAATACTGATAATTTTATTACTTAATGTTAGACAGAAAATAGTATTAATATTCATTGTTATGAAGGCCATATGTTTTGATGATTACTTCCATTAATAACATCTAACATTTTTATTATACTTTATAGTATTTAGATGCTTCTACATATAAATTTTCAATTTCTTTTAAGATGCCTCCTCCCCTCTGTCAGGATATTTCTCATTTGTATCTGGATTTTTCTCATTTGTAGCTCTACTGCTACCCTGAGTTTTAGTCCCAGGGGTACATTCTTATCATTTTTCTCATCTATTTCACCATGAGGGTAAAGCAGAATGATAACACTTCTCCTCTGTAGTATTAGCTGAACTGTGATAGGTTAAAAAATTGCAAAGAATTTACTTTAAAAAAAAAAAAAGGTCCATCCATGTTATTATAAATGATCCGATGTCATCATTTCTTATGGCTGAGTAGTATTCCATAGTATATATGTACCAAAGCTTTTTAATCCACTCGTCCTCTGACAGACACTTGGGCTGTTTCCAGATCTTTGCTATTGTGAACAATGCTGCCATAAACATGGGGGTGCATTTCTCCTTTTGGAACAGTTCTATGGTTTTCTTAGGGAATATTCCTAAAAGTGGGATAGCTGGGTTAAAAGGCAGTTCGATTTTTAATTTCTTGAGGAATCTCCATACTGTTTTCCACAGTGGCTGCACCAGTCTGCATTCCCACCAGCAGTGCAGGAGTGTTCCCTTTTCTCCACATCCTTGCCAGCACTTACTATCTGTTGTTTTGTTGATGAGCGCCATTCTGACTGGTGGGAGGTTATATCTCATTGTGGTTTTAATTTGCATATAACGGATGGACCTTGATAACATTATATGGAATGAAATAAGTAAATCAGAAAAAACTAAGAACTATATGAATCCATACATAGATGGGACATAAAAATGAGACTCAGAGAGATGGAAAAGAATGTGATGGTAATGGGGGGGCAGAGGTGGGAGAGTGAGAAGGGGGCAAGGAAGGAGAGGGGGGGTGGGGGAGGGGAGGGGCACAAAGAAAACCAGATAGAGGTGACATAAGACAATTTGACTTTGGGTGAGGAGTATGCAACATAATCAAATGTCAAAATAATTTGGAGATGTTTTCTCTGAACATATGTACCCTGATTTATCAATGTCACCACATTAAAATTAATTTAAAAAAGGGAAAATAGGTATTTTAGAAATTGTGATCCCATCAAAGCACATGAAATTTATTTCCAGTTTAGTTTTACACCTTTTTTTCCCCAATGACTTTTTTTAATAGAGGCTATGGAAGCAAAACACAATAATTTTATTAAATGAGACAGGATGATAATCTATTGTATTTGTGTTATGTTTAACAAATTCTCCTTTCTGAACACATGTTTGCTCAGCTAATGCAATGTCCAAATCCTAACTTTAAAAAAGTGAGTAGGCCCTGGCCACTTGGCTCAGTGGTAGCTCAGTGATAGAGCATCCGCCGAGCATGTAGAGGTGGCCTGGGATCAATTCCTGGTCACGTCACACAGGAGAAGCAACCATCTGCTTCTCCACCCATCCCTGTCTCTTTTCTCTTTTTCTATCTCTCTCTTCTCCTCCTGTAGCCATTGCTTGGTTGAAGCAAGGTGGCCCTGGCGCTAAGGATGGTTCCATAGCCTTGCCTCAGATGCTAAAATAGCTTGGTTGCCAAGCAATGGAGCAACGCCCCAAATGGGCAGAGCATTGCCCTCTAGTGGGCTTGCCTGGTGGATACTAATCAGGGCACATGTGGAAGTCTCTTTCTCTGCCTCCCCATTTATCACTGAAAAAAAAAGTGAATAAAAGAAGAAAACTCAATTTGAAAATTAAAATTTAGTTGTTTAATCTTGCAGAAGTGAATTGAATTCATTTTTGAGGAAGACAGTTTTGTTTTTTTTTTTTTGAAAACCATCTCAATAGTCTTTTCATTTTAAATGTATTATTCCAGAGTTAAAAATATGAAGCGACCCAAAAGACAACATTTTGGACTATAAAATATTTTTTTGTATTATACTTTAGCTTTTATTTTAAAAAACAAATACAGTCTTTGTTGCTTATTTGGGGAATATGTTTCTTAATTCATATAAACTTGAAAATGGGAGGACCACAAATTTTTGCCTGTTATTGCAGAGATTTTTGTGCTTGCCATGGATTGGATTCTCCAAAAACAGACTTTAGAATAGAGTTTAGTGTTTAGAATCTTCGGGATCAACACCTGCAGAAAGAGGAGAAGGAAAGAGGACTGTGAAGAGCAAGAAGTCAAGTTGTGACAATAGCCATGGATGTACCAGTGAGGTCTGACACTTAAATAACTTTCAGTATTGTCCCACATTCTGCACAATGGCCACGGCTTACACTCCTAATTCAATTAATCCCTGGGTGTCGAAGGGAAGTGATCACAGACACGGTGCCTCTTTCAACTAAATCTAATCCCTGTGGGAGCAGACAGCTAAAAGCTATCTACCAACAGCAATCTCAGTCTGACAAATCGATCATTAAAGGGACTTCTATATGGCACAATAGAGTTTCCATTACATTTCACCACTTGCATAACTCATTTTCACCTCTGCATCTATGTCCTGGAGGACCTGTCTTTCCAAGGGGAACCTAGCAAAAGATGGCCAGTGAAAATAAATAAATAAAAATAAAAGATAAAACCAAAAACAGCCTCTGCCACTGCCAATGGATTCTCATTGTCTCTCTTCTCTACCACCTATTCCAGAGCCCCCTTAATATCACCTAGTACCTTTATTAATGGCTAAACTGGCAGCATAAGTCTATGGCTATGGGATTCTAATCCCCAGGGCCTTCTCCGGTTAGGTCTATGAGCACTCATTCATTTACCATTTAAATTGAGCAAGGAATACCTTAATAACAAATATATTTCTTTTTGCCCTAATTATGTAGCCATGACCATGGGCCTCATTTTATTTCTACTAATTGATTAATATGGATAAACTCATAATATTAAAAATAAAGCCAATGTTGTCTAAGCACATACATTTGAATTAGACTATTTAAGTATGGATTCTGTTCTCATTATTTGTTAACTCTGGGAAAGTTACTAAACTCTCATGCCTTAGTATCATCTCTGTAAAGTACTGATAGCACCAACCCTGCAGTTCTGTGGAAGGATTAGAGATAATATAAAATGAATTGCAAAATATCTACATACATAGCAATACACAAGAAATAGTAACTGTTCTCACAAAAGCTAACTTTACTATATGGCTTTGGTTTGCATGCCTGATAGATAAGAAAAATAGGAAAGAGAGAACGAGAAAGCTAAAAACTGCAATCACATTAGCAATTGATACAAAGAAACACTTTAGCTATGTAATAATGTTATTTGACAGTTCAGACCAGATCCCTTTGATGATTGCTATCTACCTATTCGTTCTGCTTGCCAATCCTTGTTTGCCTACAGCAGTGGTGGTCCACCTGGTCCCTACCACCCACTAGCGGGCATTCCAGCTTTCATGGTGGGTGGTAGCAGAGCAACCAAAGTATAAATAAAAAGATAGCTTTAACTATAGTAAGTTGTTTTATAAAGATTTATTCTGCCAAACTTAGTGAAAATCTGACATAAAGTACTTGGTAAGTAAGTATTATTATATACTTTAACTTGCTGTAACTCTGCTTTATAAATTTTATAAAGTATAGTTACATCCCTACTTTATAAATCACCATTACTGTGGAACTGGTGGATGGTTAGAAAATTTTAGTACAAACAGAGATACAAAAGTGGGTGGTAAGTATAAAAAGGTTGACTACCCCTGGCCTACAGGATAGTTCTCTAAAGACTTTCATTTATTTATAATGCAAACTGATTTGTGTGTACAAACATTTTGTGAATAGCTTAGAATATAGTTTTCACCTTTAGATTCAACCTAATTACTAAAAAGTGGTGTTAAGTTCATAATCACTTAATGATCTCACTTTTGTAAAAAAAAATACAGCTTTTCTGTTTATTAAATATTATACTTAAACATATACTGTATACTAGATTATATTAAAAGATGTGTTAAAGCCTTACACTTACTATAAATATTTAGCTAGTAAATGATAGATTTACTAAATCCACTTGTAAAGGAACTTTTCTGTGTTTTCACTGTAGGAAGGACTATTTTCCACCCCTGGACTCCTGTAACTACAGTTTACTTTGCCAGTGGAATTTCAGCCAACACAAGACAAGAAGATTGTAAAATACCCCATTGCTTATACTTCTCCTGTCAACATGAGAAGAATGTGCCCCAGGTGGTACCTGGTCCCAGGAGAAGACTGAGAGATAGGTGGAACTGATCAAAACCCTGCCACACCAGTCCAGATCAGTCAGCCTTTAGTTGTCCTAGTGCTGATATGTGAATGAACTAAGCTAAAACCAGAAAACCACAAAATAGAGCCCAGCCCAGATCAGCCGATCTTCAGCTGACCTGCATGCTCATGAAAAATAAGTGGCTTTGTTTTAAGTCACTGAATTTGGGTGGTTTGTTTCATAGCAAACTTTTTTGAAATTTGTTAATTTTCAAAAAGAGGAAAATTTCTTTCTGTTTTCCTTAAATGTGTGATCTATCTGTGAGTTCTAAGCATGACACAAGTCTGTGCATAGCAATAATAGCTTCTTTTAACTCATGAAAAGAAATTGTTAAGTTATAATAGTATAAATCAAGTTATACAGTAAATAGGGAAGGGAGAGAGAGAGAGACAGAGAAGGAGGAGGAGCAGGAATCATCAACTCCCATATGTGCCTTGACTAGGCAAATCCAGGGTTTCGAATCACCGACCTCAATGTTCCAGGTCAACGCTGTATACACTTTGCCACCATAAGGTAGGCACAATAAATAGAAATTTATGATTAGAATTTAAAATTATGTTAAGTAAAAAAGGGGTGCATAGCAGCTTTAAATACAGAAAATCTTGAGTGGTTTTAGAGTCTTGTTCTTCAGTCATTTCTGTGTTCTTGAGGGTGTGGCAATAATTAGGGAATTTTCCCTTCTCTTTATGTTATGCATGCTTAATTTTATAAATGTATAACTCTCACAGAAAGTTTCTTGCGTCATTTGACATTTTTACGTAAATATTATTTTTGTTAAGGAGTAAGAGAAAAATATTTCAAAAGCTTGAAGAATTTATGATCTCGTTAAGTTTTGACTAGGAAATTTTAATGATCCATCGATGAAAATATGGAACAGTAATACACATGATAAGGAGAATTTCACTTTTATTTTTCTAGTGGATCGATAATATTGAGGTTCATTCTTGAGGAAGGAAATGAGATAGTGTATATAGTACTTAGGGAGGATAAACAAGACAGTGATTTAGGATTAATGCTAGTGGTGTCAGCACAAATCAGCAAGGTAGAAAATTGAGTTCAATGGAAAAACTTTAGTCTATTACCAAAAAGGCAACATAGGAAAGGTGAATTTAAGCTGGTAGTTGAGCACAAAAGGTACCAATAACTACTATTTCGAGTCAAAATTTGGAAAATAAAAATAACAGCCAAGGAAAAAGGAGCAAAAAATGCTGAGGTCCCTGTCCATGGCCAGCAAAGAGTTTGAAGAACAGTACATGACTCTGGGCACATTGTACAGATAAGACACACAACAAATACTGCAGATGATATGCACTGACAAACAGCAGTGAAGCAAGGAAGGATGGGTCAAAATATTATGAAGTATTAAATAATTTATAAGACAAATCTTTAAAAAAAAAGAAGAAAGAAAGAAAAGCAGCCAAATCTGTGACTTACCAAGCAATAAGGTTGTGTATGTATTGTAACATGAAGATTTGAAGACTATGGAAGTGGGGAAAATATTTAGAAAAGAAAAACCATAATATTCTCCTTCTTATACAATTGTTTCAGCCTTCATGGCTTTGGTTATTAATACAGCATGCACATAAGGAGTTGAAGAGACTTATACACACCCTGGAGGGATTAGATAAGTTGTTCTCTGTTTCTCCAATACAGGTGCAAACCCTGAAGCAGCTCAGTGTACTGCATGTTAATGAGTTCTCGGATAGTCTTCAGGAGGTTACAGGAACGGGCTGGTGACGGCTCTGATTACCGCAATCTGAGTCTCCAGTGGAAAGCATAACAGTATAGACTTTGGGAGGCTAACTAATCTCTCCAGACCAACAGAAACTAGATAGTCTAACACAAGGAAAATAATAACAATATGTTTGGTGGTTTATTTCCTTCATGTTATGCTTTAGGGGGAGAGATATTTCCAAGGGGACTTTTTAAAGATAAAAACTGAAAATCAGGCAGGTTTTTTCTTTTAAGAGAAAAGCTTTTACAATGTTGTGTGAAAATAGACATTGTCTTAAATAAGTACATAAATTTGTCTAAAATATAATATAACTTAACTATTACTGAGTGTCAAAATTAAATGAGTCCAAACACTGCAAATATGAGAATAGATGTTAGAACTTGATTTTTTTTAGTATTGTAATTCACGCAGAAGACAGATTTTAACTCAACTGAAATATGATTGTGATGTTTTACTCTTTCTACATTTAAAGAGTTGAAAAACTGTAACAGTAAAAGATTGTAGCTGATACTTTTCATTTTATCTGCAACCCAATTTTTAAGGAACCATTAAAGCCAAAGAATTCATTTGTTTGTCTTGCCCCATCTGGAATTGGAAAAGATCTGAGAACTATCCTAGGTGAAAACTGTGCTCCTCCCTAGAAGTTCAAATCTAGTAGGAGTAATGGGAAAACACAAAGAGAGTTGAGCAAGCATTCACAGATATAGTACCAAGAATCTAACCACGGGCCGTGGCAAAAATTTAGCAAAGGTGACAGGCTGTCAGATAGCTTTCTACTCAATATGTTCTCATGCTCAACTCTGTTCCTGATGTCTGTATTGCTTGATTCTTACCTCTGCTCTGAGCTGGGTTCTTTTCCCAAAATTTCCTTATGTGCAAACATTCTCTCAGTGTGGCATATCTTTACTCCTGCATGGCTCTTTCCTACACACTCTTTCTGCATAGATGGAGTGGATGGAATGAGGATGAGAATAGAAATTGATAAAGAATATTTTTTTATACACTACTCTGCTCTGATTCTATTTAATTGAATCAGGGAGAAACACCTGACCCAGAAAGAATTTTCCTGCAATTTTTCAAGCAGGACCTGGTAGGAAATGCAGTACTTCTCTAACCATGGTGCCATAAGACGCAAGATATTAAGAGTTGCAGGCAGCCATGTCTACCCCATGAGAACTATACTGAGAAACATAAAGCAATCACATGTCACCTATCACAAGCAGTCACCTGAAGCAGAAGTACTAGGTATGTCTTAGAAATATCCCAGGCCCTGGCTGGTTGGCTCAGTGGAAGTCTTGGGTTTGATTCCCAGTCAGGGCACACAGGAGAAATGACCATCTGCTTCTCTACCCATCTTTCTCTCTCTCTCTCTCTCTTTCTCTCTCTCTCTCTCTTCTTTTCCTCCTCCTGTAGCCATGGCTCAAATGGTTTGAGCAAGCTGGCCCCAGGCTCTGAGAATGGCTCCATGACCTCTGCCTGAGGCACTAAAATCACTCAATTGCCAAGCAATCGAGCAACACCCCAGATAGGCAGAGAATCGCCTGGTAGCAGGGTTGCTCAGTGGATCCCAGTCAGGGCATGTGTGGGAGTCTGTCTCTCTGCCTCCCCACCTCCCACTTAAAAAATAAGAATAGAAAATAAATAAAATAGAAATATCCCAATCCTTGGTTTAATTTCCAAAAGCCCAGTTGCAATCCTGCTGTACCTATAAGAGCTCCCCCATTTAAATTAAAATAAATAAATAAAAATGACCTTCTTTGTTTAAAACCCAAATGGTGACTCAGGGAGACCTATTTGGCCACACCTGACTATGCTGAGATTTTTGAGGCACTTCCAAAAATGGAACTCCCTAGGCATCCACTAAAAATAACTTTAAAACACAACCCCCCACAAGGGTGTTACAGCATCTAAAGGTCTTATTAGTGATTCTTTATTGCCCCCACATTCATCTTTATTTTCTCCTTTTGATTTTCTTTCTTCACCTCATTTTCTTTGACATGTTTCTTTCTTTTTTTCACTAGTGAATTCTCCTCCATTCTTTAGACTAGCTCTCCACATGCCCAAATCCTCCCAGTGAACACCACTTGGTTTTTATTTCATCATCTTTTCCATTAATCCCTGACCCCTCAGCAAGAATTCTCTCTCCTTTGAACTCTTGGAGTGCTTCTCCACTGCTCTTGCTTTGCACTTATCAATCCAGCCAGCATTATTTTCATTTAAATACTGCCTAGATTAATCCATAAATATTTTAAGTCAGGGAATGAAAAATAAATTGAAAATACTGACCACAGTACACATTGCAACTAATATGTATTCTATGAACATTTGACTGATTGGTGAAATATTTATAGATGATTGTACAAGGAATATGAAATTCAGTTATTTTAGCCATCATTTAATACTTTATCTTTGTGATAAGGTAAACTATATCAAATAGTTGTTGTGTGCTTAGGTGAGACTCAACAGTATTTATTTTTACAGTATAGCTTGGGAAAATACCAAATTGTTTAAAAAAATGTAAAGATGCAGCCAGAAGGACACTCCCTTTGGTAAGCAGAGGGGAGAAAGGGGTGACCACTAAAAGGGGGAATCAGGGCAAGAGAAGAGAGGAGAAAAGAAATTTCTATGTTTAATATATTTCTGTTTTATTTGTTCTCAGTTTTACAAAAATATAATTCTTTCTAAAAAATAAAAAGAAGCTCTGGGAAACTTATTTTATTTGCTAAAAGGGTGTTAGTACATGCTGTTCTGTTTATAAAGACCTATATGTGAAATGTCTCTCTGTTGTGAGTTCTCATAAGATTAAACATCAATTTTCTTTCTTTTAAGAAATAAGTATTTTTGTTTATTTTGGAGATTGGGAATTACATAGTGGCAACAATATAATACTGTCTTTAATTTTTTTCGCATAGTCCATCAACTACTTTAAAATGTATTCTTCAATTCTTCCATCTCTGCAATCGGGGTATTAATTCTATATTTGGGTGACGAAAAGATTCAATAAAATTATGTAAATAATGGCAATATGTATCTTTCAAAGTGAATGGCTCAGAGTAAATACTATAAATTAGAAGACTTTGACATTTTCTATTTTATTATTATATTAATGAGGATGATGACTTTAAACATTAAAATATTTGGCAAAATTGAGTTATGTTGTGTTTTTCCCCCAATAAGTTTTCTTGGTGCTTCAAATCTAGAAATTCAAAACCTATTTCAGGTGGGTTTTTTTTAACATTATAGAAGTTATACATAGATTTTCTTTCCCTTTTGGGGGGGGATGAGAGGAGAGGAGATAGTGAGGCAGACTCTTGCATGTTCCCTGACTGAGGTTCAACTGGCAGTACCATTTTGGGCCGATGCTCAAGTAACAAGCTATTTTTAGTTCCTCAGGCTGATACACTCAGAACAACTGAGCTATTATCCTCAGCACTGAGGGCCACGCTTGAACCAATTGAGCCACTGGCTGTAGGAAGAGAAGAGAGAGAAGAGGGGTGAGTGAGGTGAAAAGGCAGATTGTCATTTCTCCCGTGTGCCCTGACCGGGGATCAAACCCAGGACGTGCATACACCTGCCTGATGCACTATCCTTTGAGCCACCAGCTAGAGCCAGATTATCTTTTCAAATAGTACAGAAGGTCAGAAAAATAACGCTTTCAAATAAATATTATTTTCCAGTTAACCATTGTTAATAGATTTTGGTTTTATTTATTTTAATGATTATCATTAAAATACCATTTGACATACTTATATTCCTAATTATTTTAATTTTTATTGATTTTTAGACAGAAAAGAAGGAGGGGTAGAGAGAGAGAATGAGGAAGAGAGAGAGAGAGCAAACATCAATGTGTTCCTGTATTTTCCCTGACTGGGGCTCAAACCATCAACCTCAGGAAGACATTCTAACCAACTGAGGTGTTTGGCCAGGGCTATAGTTTTAATTTTTAATTAGAAAATATGGGGCCCTGGCCAGTGGCTCAGTGTATAGAGCATGGGAGGGGCATATGGATAGCCCAGGTTTAATTCTGGTCAGGGCACACAGGAGAAGTGACTATCTGCTCATCTTCCCCTCTCTCTCCCCTTTCTCTTCTCCTTCCCTTCCCACAGCTGGTGCCTCGATTGGTCTGAGCATGGCCCAGGGTGCTAAGATTAGTTTGGTTGGTCTGAGCACATCAGCCTCTGGTGCTAAGGATAGCTCAGTTGATTCAAGCGTTGGACCCAGACAGGATTTGCTTGGTAGATCCTGTGGGGGGAGCATTCAGGAGTCTGCCTCACTGTCTCCTTTCTTCTTACCTAAAAAAGGAATATGAATAGATAGATAAATAAATAAATAAATAAATTTAGTATGTTTCTCGTCCTCTTTTGATCTTTTAACAGAAATGTTGGATGTGATGTTTTGTTAAAATATATCTTGTACTGGTTGGATAAATTTGATAGGAAAAAGGTGGTAGATTGTGTGAAGTCATGAAGGTAATTGAGTGGGAAGGGGAAGCATGGAGAATGAGGACAGAAGCAGCATTATATTCATCTTATATAGATTCTGATTGATAAAATAGTGTTTTAAAATTTACTCATTGACTTTTCACTTTGTCTATGACTATCTTTGGGTCAGAATAAAGTTGTATTTCAGGAAGGTACAGCCTTGACAGACTTATTTTAAGTTATTACAGTTCATGGAGATTGTGGTAGTTGAAACCATTCTAACGTTTGATTTTCTTTTCAAGTGTTTACAAATAGATTATAGTTTCCTCTTTATATGTAAGCTCTATGAGGGCATGCCTTGTTCACTGTTATGTCACCAGCACCTAGAATAGTATCCCAATGAATATCTGTTAAATCAGTCAACATTTATGTTTTACTATTAACTGATATATTTCTTATTAAATTGTGATGTGTTCAGCATCTCATAACTTTCATTTGCTATATCATCTGAACCATGACTTTCTCCACCCTTTTTCTCATTACTGAAATTTCTTCACATCTATCATTTTCAATATATTTTCTTACTGCTCTAAAATATAAATAAGTAAATAATAAATATATTTACATGTAAGTATAGATTAATCTTAGATAATTTTAAGTTTAATACAAGGTAGAATTAAGTAAATCAATAAGATTTATGCATTCATGTAATTATTATGTACTTGTAAATTGTACTAAATATCTGGCTTCGATTCCCAGGGCAGAAAAGATTTGATAAATTTCTAAGCACACAATGGATCTCCAAAGAGCCAATTCTCCAATGTAGAAAAGCATCATTTGACAGAACTGTTTAAAGTATTTAGAAAATGGTTGTAATAATTTAATGTTTTGTTAAGAAATCTCCATCTAAAATCACTGAGGGAATTAACTACATACAGGGTCTGAAGATGACTGCTGACTGGTATACAAGTAATAATTGTCTAACATGTCATGCATATTATCAGTCAACATTTAGATATTATGTATTTATAGATGTATATTCTGAACATTAAGCTTCTAAATAAAGAATTTGTATAAAAACAGTGGGAACTTCCTGAAAAAGAATGAATGACAGCTGCAGTATAGTAAAATTGTCGTAGTAGTTTCATAAATATGTGTCATTAATGTATTGTTAGATTAATTGCATCAGAATGACTCAGGGTAATTTTATAGATTAGAGATTTTTGGACTTTACTGACAAACATTCAGATCTATGTGGTTCATCTGGGGTGAGGTACCTTAATATATTTTTAAAATTATTTCCCTGAAGTTCCCCGGTGGTTATGTTGAACGTGCTAATTTATGAAGCATAGTGAAGTATTATGGGAACTTGGTAGAACCAGGCTAAACCTCAATGGTTTGTCACATTTCAGATCTATCTCCATCTTGAAGATTCAGGGAGCTATTTTTGTTAAATGCAAAGTGGCCAGGACATGAAAGACTGGCTCTAGTTTTATAAATATGTCAGAATGCCAATATGTTAACTGTTGGTGAGAAGTATAAATATTATTGGTATGCTAATACTTGTCATAGTAAGATATTCAAGAAGCCAATAAACATCTGAAAGCTTAGTGTAAATATGAAATCAGGACACCTAAGAGATAAATTAAATTTTAGCTTTACAAGACTATCAGATGTAGGTATCTCACCTGTATGATAGTTTTGCTAATGAGACTGGAACTATTCAAACTTTATTTACTAATGCCTCTTCTCTCCTGGAAGGGTTTATTTGGGCATTGGCAACATTTGCTTTATAACTTTCTTTTTATTCTTTGCATTCTTAGATTATGAGCCAATCTGTAAGATGACACGTATTTTCTTCAGATTTTCTAATGCCTTGACTTACCACATACATTCAAGGCACAAGGACTAGGGAGCTACTGTGTTTCTTTCAAGTGAATTCAATTATCTAAGCTCTAGTCCATTTTGTTTTGAGTTTATAATTTAACTTTCAGGAGGAAATCTGATGTTTGTAAGTCTTTTATACACTCCAAAATAACACTCAAGTAATGACATAAAGGCTTATGCAAACATAAAGTAGTTTTTTCCATCAAATGCATGTATCTATAAATAGCCATCTTTATGTTTCATATAGACAGAGATTCAGAGCACTGTAAGGCAAATAAATTTTAGGAAAGTAGAATCTGCATTAAGAATCATAGGACCTGGGGCCCTGGCTGATTGGCTCAGGGTAGAACATCTGCCTCATGTGTGGAAGTCCTGGGTTTGATTCCTGGCCAAGGCACACAGGAGAAGCGCCTCTCTGCTTCTCCACCCTTCCCCCTCTTCTTTCTCTCTATCTCTCTCTTCCTCTCCCACAGCCAAGGCTTCATGGGAGCAGAGTTGGCCAGGGCACTGAGGATGGCTCCATGACCTCAGGCACTAGAATGGCTCCAGTTGCAATGGAGCAACTCCCCAGATGAACAGAGCATCACCCCATAGTGAGTATATAGGGTGGATCCCAGTTGGGTGCCTGCAAGATTCTGTCTCTCTGCCTCCCCACTTCTCACTTCAGAAAAATAGAAAAAATAAAGAATTGGAGGATCTGATTAGTCCATGTAGTGAGACATAATTATATAGATATTGCAGAATGATAAATGATATTAAGTTTTAAGAGATGAATTAACTGTAAAAACAATTCCTCCATCTCTAGGAGATTAATACTAATTAAAATGAGATGACAAGGAGGAATAATGAAGGATATATAGACAGAAATGGAAGTACTAGTAAATGATGTAGAGATGTAAAAAAAAGTGAAAAGCAGGAAATTGTATTGTATAAAAAGGTCATACTTCCCAGTGGTTCATGAAGTGTTAGATGGACTGCCATTGATAATAGGTTCCCTTTACTTTGAACAAAGTCAATGGGCATAGTCCAATTTAGAAATCAATAATACATATACTTTATTCATAAGATTTTTACAGTCTCAGACTTGCCAACATGAATCTTTGCCTTATGTCTAGTGATTCTAAATCCCTATACTCACTATTGGAAGGTGAAGTGAGTAAGTACAGTTTATTATGAATGTAAATTAGCAGAGGATGGACCTTCTGTCAATGAAATACATTATTTTGGCAGTGCAGTTTCTCTTTTCCTCTTTATCCCAATAATAGAGACTATAGGCTATCTCCTACTGTTTCCTCTTCTCTCCTTCTTTATTTTTAAAATAGAAAACCCTACATGTTAGATGAGAACATGGTCTTTTAGCTATAATTTCTAGCCCTCATGGTAGGCAGACATGGCCACAGAATCCTGACAGAAATGTGTCATTTCTAGGTCATCTACTTAAAGATGCTCTCCCTAGATTATCTCTACCTCTCTTCCTGTTGACAGAGAAACGGTGACACCAGAAACAACAGGGAGAGGGCTGTGATAACTTTGACAGAGTTGCTGCATTATCCCTGCTCATCTGCCGTTCTCCTACCCTTGCCTTGACTAATATATGAGGTAAAAAAAAGAAATTATCTTATTTATGATCTTATATTAACTAAATGTCTAAATATAGACTCTTCAAATAACTAATCTGTCTTGTTGAAAATTTGTTCTTGCATCCTTGTAACATTAGCTGCAAATAAAGTCACTTGTTTATTTATTTTTTATTTATTTTTATTTTTTTGTGTGTATTTTTCTGAAGTAAGAAGGGAGGAGGCAGAGAGAAAGACTGCCACATGTGCCCCACTGGATCCACCTGGCACACCCACTAGGGGGCGATGCTCTGCCCATCTGGGAGCTCCATTGCAACCAAAGCCATTCTAGCACCTCAGGCAGAGGCCATGGAGCCATCCTCAATGTACGGGCCAACTTTGCTCCTATGGAGCCTTGGCTGCAAGAGGGGAAGAGAGAGATAGAGAGAAAGGAGAAGGGGAAGGGGGAAGAAGCAGATGGGTGCTTCTCCTGTATGCCTTGGCTAGGAATAGAATCCAGAAATTCCATACACTGGGCCGACGCTCTACCACTGAACCAGCTGGCCAGGGCCTGTCATTTGTTTATTTTATTGAGATATTTATTTTAATTTCTTCCAAAACTATATACTGCTTGAAATAACAGTAATCCAAGAACTCTACAGAATTTCCCCTAATCCCTTGAAAAACATCAGATTGTGGGAATTTAGCCCAAAGGGGATTTTTTATCCAAATAATAAGTCAAAAGAATAGGTATGAGATATATTGGGATAATCAATTTATAAGTTATAAAATGTAATCACTGGGATGTGCACCTGAAACTAATATAATATTATATGTCAATTTGAATTGAAAAATAAAAATGTTTAGAAATGAAAAAAATTTTAAATATACCTTAAAAAAGAAATCTATTGGGTTTTACATTGAACCCCATTATTATATTTAAAATCTAGGGTACTATAATTAATATATATGAGAAAAAAGAGCTACTATTATCTTTTTTATAGGAGTGTATAAATTGTGATATTTCCCATCTATAAAAGTTAAAAATATATAAACATTTTGTCCCAGATATTCTGATCCCATGAATTTACTATATAAAAATATACTCACTAATACACACACCCACATTGGTATACAGATCATAGATAGATAATAGATAGATAGATAGATAGATAGATAGATAGATAGATAGATAGACATATACATATATACACATATGTATATATTTCTTACTGTGTTGTTTAGAATAGGAAAGTAAATAAAAACAATATAAAACTGGAAACAACACATTTTGGTTCTTTAGAAAATGATTGGTACAATTATAAAACATTGAGATAATATTTTATTCAGGTATTTAAAAAGTAAAATAGATCTCACTTTATAGATAAATAATTGATAAATGCATATAGCAAAAAATATGTAGAACAGTCATACTTGGATTTTAGTATATATGTATAGAAGCTTAGACACTTGCTAGAAGAGTGACCAAATGTCTCTTATTAGTTAGCTCTGGAAAATATAAGAACCTAAAGTGGGTAAAATAAAATGTAACTTTAATATTTACAGTATTAAAATAAATACCAATGTATTTTTACATGAAATTTTATTAAATTAATATTTTTTATAATTTTTAAATTTTATTTAGAAAATTAACTTTAACACTGGGACATTGGTTAATAAGAGTACATAGTTTTCAGGTAAACATTGCCATAGCATTTGAACTGTTGATTATGTTGTATACCCTGTGCCCAAAGTCAAATCATTTCCTTCACTTTGTATTTGTCCCTCTTTACACCCTTCCTCCATCCCTGTCCCTTTCATCCACATCCCCTTCCCCCAGGTAACCACTTCACTTTTATCTATGTCTATGAGTCTCAGTTTTTTTTTTTTTGTTGTTGTTGTTGTTGTTTTTAAAGACATACACTTTAAAATTTTTTATTTATTTTTTATTTATTCATTTTAGAGAGGAGAGGAAGAGACAGAGAGAGAGAAGGGGGGAGGAGCTGAAAGCATCCAAATCTCATATGTGCCTTGACCAGGCAAGCTCAGGGTTCCGAACCGGCGACTTCAGCATTTCCAGGTCGACATTTTATCCACTGCGCCACCACAGGTCAGGCCGAGTCTCAGTTTTATATGCCACCTATGTTTGAAATCATATAGTTCTTAACTTTTTCCTGATTTACTTATTTCACACAGTAGAATGTTTACAAGGTCCATCCATGTTGTAGTAAATGCCATCAAGTCATCATTTCTTAGGGCTGAGTAGTATTCCATTGTATATGTGTATTACATCTTCTTTATCCCATTCCCTGTCAAGAGACACTTTGGTTATTTCCATATCTTGGCCACTGTGAACAATGCTGCAATAAACATGGGGGTTTATATGTACCAATGTTTTCAAGTGTTGTGGGTAGATATACAGTAGAGGGATTGCTGGGTCATATGATAATTCTATTCTTAATTTTTTGTGGAACCACCATACTTTCTTCCATAGTGGTTGTACTACTTTACATTCCCACCAGCAGTGAATGAGGGTTCCTTTTTCTCCACAGCCTCTCCAACAATTGTAATTACCTGTCTTGTTGAAAATACCCAATCTAACAGGTGTGAGGTGGTATCTCACAGTAGTTTTGATTTGTATACCTTGAATAGCTAGTGAAGATGAGCATGTTTTTATTTATGTGTTGGTCATTTGTATGTTCTTTTGGGAGAAGTGTCTGTTCATGTCTTTTCCCCATTTTTTTTAACTGGATTGTTTGCTTGTTTCTTGCTGAGTTTTGTGAGTTCTTTATATATTTTGGATATTAATCCTTTATCAGAACTGTTTTTTGTAAATATCTCCCATTAAGTTGGCTGCCTGTTTATTTTGTTGTCACTTTCTTTTGCTGTGTAGAAGCTTTTTAATTTGATGTAGTCCCATTCATTTATTTTTGCCTTTACTTCCCTTGTCTTTGGGGTCAAATTCATAAATTGTTCTCTATGGCCAAAGACCATGAGCTTAGTAACTATATTTTCTACTGTGTAATATATTGTTTCAGATCTTATATTTAGATCTTTGAAACATTTTGAATTAATTTTTGTGTAGGGGGACAAACTGTAGTCAAGTTTCCTTGCGGTTTTTCAATTTTTCCAGCAGCATTTATTGAAGAGGTTTTCTTTCCTCTTCAAATATCGTGTGTTTTTGATCCTTTGTGGAAAATGATTTCTCCATATATATTAGGTTTTATTTCTGGGCTCTCAATTCTATTTCATTGGTTGTTATATCTGTTTTGCTACCAATACCATGCAGTTTTTATTATCATGGTTCTATAGTATAATTTGAAGTCAGGTAGTGTGATACCTTTGGCTTCATTCTTTTTCTTCATGATTGCTTTCTCTACTTGGGTTTTTTTATGGTTCTATACAAACATGATAATTTTTTGTTTTATTTTTTTTTAAAAAGACACTGGGATTTTGATGGGGATTGCAATAAATTTGTATATAATTTGGATAATATGGCCATTTTAACTATGTTAAACCTTCCAATTCATGAACATAGAATATTTTTTTTATTTTGTGTATCTTTCTATTTCATTTAATTAAAACATATTTGTATTCACTGGTCAGTATCCATATAGAATTTTATATGTTGTTAAAATTACATAGTTTTATGAGTGTATAAAGTATTTAAGAGCATAGGAAGTTTTTATAAGAGTGTGGGAAACATTAATAACAGTGTGGGAAAGGTTTATAAGAGTGTGGGGAGGGTTTATAAAGCCTTAATATATATATATATATATATATATAGTAAAATAAATATAAAGTCACTACTTCACAGATTTTTGCCTGCCGCGGGGGTTGTGGAACCTAACTCCCATGATAGACGAGGGACCCCTGTATCTCAGTCACACAGGGTTTGTCTTCTTCTCAGAACCAACTGCAAATGCATTTTATCTTCTGTCTCCCTTTTCATCCCATCCCACCTTTAGTTAATTTGGTGCTTGAATCTTTCATGTGCACCTGTGAATCTAGCTGGGGTTTCTTCACTACATTATAGTTGTTCAATTTGTTGAAATTTCAAGGGGAAAGATCAGGAGTATCTCTCATGCTGCCATTACTCCGACATTATCTCCTAAATTAATTTTTAAATAGGAAAAAATGTAGCCTTAGAGAAAGGGTACTTGCAAAGCAAGCAGAAATAGATTAGTATTCACCTGAAACCAAGAATCAATTTTTCTTTCACACACACACAAGAGCCAGAGCATAATTAAACTTTGTCTCTAACTACCTGTCTCTAGGAAATCTAGAAAACAGAGGAGAAAATAGAGTAGGTTAAGCAATCAACCAATCCACAGTATTCACTTTTCTACTGTGAAATAACCTGTTTTTTTTTTTTAACAAATCAATGAATTAAAAAATCAAATAAACAAGTAAAAGTGTAGGGGACTTCAAAGTAAAAGACTTTTAAAAGTGTAAGACCCTAATATAATGTATATATTTTGTTTAGATCCTCATATGAACAAGAAACTGTATTAAGGTTATATTTATAAAATTTGCTGAGTATATAAAGTACTAAAAAAATAAACAGGTCAAAAAGTCCTTTTTTAATTATGAGAGAATTATACAAGTTTAAAAGAAAATAAACTGATTCAGGAACAAAATTGAATGCAGAAGTCTTTATTACACTTGGTAAAAAAAATTTAGAAAACACTCTCGCAGTTTTGGGAAAAAATAAGAAAATTTGAAAATGTTTTATATTCTTTGTAACATTTATAATATAGAAATTACTTTTGTTTGTTTTCCATTTTATCATTTATCTTTTGAGTGCAGAGAACTCAACTGTTCTTTTCTCTAATGTGCTTTTAGCTCTAGTGAGTACCTGGCAAGTAACAGGTATTCAAGAAATGTTTGCAAAGTGAATAAATAAATGTTATCACAATTTTAATATACATAAGAGTGATATTTGTAAAATTCTGAGTTCTTCAAACAGATTATGTTAAGAAATAAATATTAAGAAAAAATGTTTAAATAAAATACAGTTTAAGGAAACATAACTTTAAGTATAACATTGAGGATCTCATTAGCTCTCTATACTTTGTGTAAATTTAGTCAAGTGGTTTAATATTTTGTGAGCTCCCATTATTTTCAGCTATGAAAAATAGCTGAAATGAAGCCTTTAAACAATGATAAAATTAAGTTTGATTCTTCAAATCTTACTACCACTCACTAACATAATACACATTTTTGTATAAGGGTAATATAACTTAATAAATGAAAATATTACATAGATAGTATTATTAAATCATTTTATTCTATTAAATCTATTTCTTCAGAAATGAATAAATAAGTTACAAACACCTAAAAGTTCCCTTCTAATTTAAAATGTTATTATTTTGTGACTTATAATATCCTATTATACTTTAACATGAAAATTTATAGTATAATCTAGTTTGTTTAAAAAATCAGTATTTTAGCCCTGGCAGATGGCTCAGTGGTAAAGCATGGGCCTGGCATGTGGAAGTCCCACGTTCAATTCCCAGCAATGGCACACAGGAAAAGTGCCCTTCTGTTTTTCTACCCTTCCTCCTCTCCTTTCTCTCTATCTCTCTCTCCCTCTCCTGCAGCCAAGGCCCCATAGGAGTAAAGTTGGTCTGAGTGCTGAGGATGGCTCCATGGCCTTTGCCTCAGTCACTAGAATACGACACTAGTGGCAACAGAGCAATACCCCAGATGGGCAGAGCATCACCCTCTAGTGGGCATGCCTGGTGGATTTCAGTCAGGCGCATGTGGGAGTCTGTCTCTATGCCTCCCTGCTTCTCACTTCAGAAAAAAAAATCAGTATTATTGTTTCTTTAGGAATTTTAATGACTATATTAAGTTTTACAGGGAATAAATTTCCTTTTTTATCTCAATTATCTTTATTTAATACCTCTCATAGCTATATATCTGTTATGTACAATAAACAATGCTTAGATGCAGAGCACAATGAAAATATAAATTTAATATTCATATGTCATAGAAAAGATACCAATAATATTAAAATTTTCTGGGTAGCTTCTACATTGTATATTGAATTTGCTGTGTTTTACATGAATAATGAAATATACTAAAATTGATAGCACAATCCTTTTGTTAACAACAGTTATGAGATAAAAGACAAAATATAGAAGTATTATTTTAAAAAACAGCACATCTAACCATAAAAAGATAAGTTTGTTTTTCCATTTACATATATATCTAGTGTTATGAATATTATAACATATTTTTAAACTCATTCATAGTTTTGTTGGGTGGCCCATTTTTATAAGCTTTATGGCTATTACTATAAATATAAAAATACTTATGAATTAATCTTCATGTTTAAATTTAAAAGTTTTTTGGTATAAGCTTTTGCAATTAAACTGAATGATCTTTTAACATTTGAGACACCTACTATGTTTTAGAACATAGAGTTATGTAAAATGTCTTCATCTCTGGGAATAAAACTATCATAGAAATTGGCCTTTTGTGTATATTATAAAAGAATAAAATAGTTTCCCTGTTAAGTCTTTAAAAAATGATAAAATTAAGTTTGGTTCTTCAAATCTTACTACCACCCACTAACATAATACACATTTTTGTATAAGGGTAATATAACTTAATAAATGAAAATATTACATAGATAGTATTATTAAATCATTTTATTCTATTGAAGTGTCATATATTTGCAAAAGAATATTCACAAATCTGTATAGGTTTCAAATGGTATGGTACAGTTAGAAACTTATGCAAAGATCAAATACAAATAATTTATTGATAGTTTAGTAGCAAATAAATCTTTTGCTATGATTATTTCAAACACATTAGGAACAACTGCAATATTTTATGTTCAGTAGAACTTAGTTTAAAAAAATGTTTTTATTGTTTCCTATGATTACAAAAAAGCTCATTAAAAACAAATTAGAATAAATCAGATGTGAATCAGAAAAATGAAAATCTTTTGCAGTCCAAATCTCTTGGGAAAAAAAAACACCTCTTTTTAACATTTAGAGTATGTCCTTTCAAAACTTGTTTTTACATATTTCAGACATAAAATTCCTCAGCAGTGATGGGATGACCATTAGCCATTACTGTTTTAAAGTAAAATCACCCACTGAAAAAGAGCATTTTACTGAAGGCACCTACCATTCTTTTAAACTGTAGTGGAACAAGAAGTGTCCGGACAGTGCTCATAAGTCACTAAGCAATGATTTTATTGTGGCAACAGAAAGGAAGCTCTATGTTGTACAAGGGAAGCATAATATGAAATGAGCCAGTCACAATATTTATACAGGCAATTATAGGTTTTATACTGCATTATTGAAATCTTGCTGTCTAGACAAATTACATGATTTGAGGATATAGGTAAATATATAATATTTTTTTCCTCTGGACAAAATTAAGCAATTACTTATCTGGCTGATTAGTTTTCTTAGAAGTGAACTTGCACAAACAGCTTTGCAAAGGGACAGACAATAGACATATTCCCAATGCACTGATCTTACTCTATATTGTAGAATTGTCTGACTCTTTTTTTTCCAGGCATAGGGATACCAGCTGAACTCCTTCTCTTGCCTGGATATCAGCCCTTGAAAACCAGATCAAATACAGGAGTCCACAGCCCTGACCACAGAGCTCTTACACTCAATCCACATCCTTGAGAAAAGTAACAAGGCCAGAAACCTTATTCCTCTGGAAAGCATCTGGGAGGAACACAGAGATTAAGAAAGAAGACAGACATTCTGAATCAGTCAGTCTCTAGGAGAAATGCAGAGATAGGAAGAAGGTAAGTAGTCCATTATCTACCTCAAGAATGAGCACACTGACACCTCACTACCTCTTGTCCTTACATAAATAACTGCACAGATTTTATCCTTGGAACCATTACTAACATCCCCTGAATCATATAAAACGGGTCAGAAAAACAAGGGTGTTAAGGCAGACATTGGAATTGAAGCCCTCTGCCTCTTAGGTTTGCTGGAAATTTGATTAAAGACTTTAGTCCTCATCTCTGTGTATTGGCTTCTACCAATGGACAACACTAGCTCGGGCTGGTTCCAGTATCAGCTTGATTGCAAATAAGGACCTTACTTGGGCTGTTAGATAAATCCTCTAAAATCAAAATGAAGAAAACTGTTTATATATGTTTGTCTTTTTGGTTTGGGGGCTTGGAAGGGGATATGGTAAACAAGTTCAAATCTCTCCTACCCTAGTCTATGAATTCATATGCATTTTACCACTCATGGTTTTTACACTAAAGAATAAAAATGGTGAATTTATTTAAGAAAATAAACCATAAATCATGACATTATGTTAAAAGTAGGACACTAAAGGTTTCTGCACCGCAATTCCAATGTTTATATGTGTTGGGGAGTCTTTTTTGCCAATATGTGTTACCAGCAGGGTGTCCTACAATTCAACTCAGTTCTGAAACCATCTACCTGGAGATAGCTTCAGTCTCGTAGGTTAAAGGTTCAGTGCTACAGGGTTGCTCCCAACCCCAATTTCAGATGCCAATCCCAAACCCAAGTTATCATCTGTGCTTCCGTCAGACCAGCTATTGATTGCAGGTTGCTATTACTCCCTCCTTAAGTTTGTTTAATTTGGTAGAGCAACTAACAGAACTTAGAGAAACATTTGACTTTTAGATCATGGGTTTATTATGAAAGGTTATAACACAGGAATAGCTAGAGAGAAGAGATTCATCGGGCAAGTTATAGGGTAAAGAGCACAGAGCTTCCATATCTTCTCCAGGCAGCTTACTCTCTCTGAATCTCCACCTGTTCACCCACACAGAAGCTATTTAAAACCCATCCTTTTAGGTTTTTATGGAAGTTTCATTACATAAGCATAAACAATTGAGTCATTAGCCATTACTGGTGATTGAACTCAACATCCAGCTTCTTTCTCTTCTCCAGAGGTCAGGAGAATGAAACTGAAGGTACCAACCCTCTAATCACATGGTTGGGTCTCCTAGCAACCAGCCTCCAACCTTAGTTGAAGATCAAAAGTCACCTCATTAACCTAACAAATGACAGCTTTATTGCTTTTATCATTTAGAGAACCTCAAGCATTTAAGAGCTTTGAACCAGAAACAACAGATGAGGACCAATATTTATTTTTTATTATAAATCACATTATCACAGGTACATTTGTTCTAACCCTTAAAATAAAATATGCAGCCTGACCTGTGGTGGCTCAGTGGATAAAGCATCGACCTGGAAATGCTGAGGTTGCCAGTTGAAACCGTGGGCTTGTCTGGTCAAGGCACATATGGGAGTTGATGCTTCCTCCTCCTCCTCCTCCTCCTTCTTCTTCTTCTTCTCTCTCTCTCTCTCTCTCTTTCTCTATCTATCTCTCTCCTCTCTAAAAATGGAATAAAGTCTTTTAAAAAAATAAAATATGCATGCAGATAAGTGCATAAATCCCATAAAGATGTTTGTTTTCAAAAGCCAGTTAAAAATTATTTTTGTCCAGCTGCTAATTTTAACAATGTCTTTAAAACTAAAAAGAAATTTAGCCTGGGATATAAAAAAAATGCACAGCTGACAAGGAGATGATAGAAGAGCCCAAAAGTGAGAAATATGGCCTAAGTAATGGTAGCTTTTAGTTGTAATGAATAGGATACATGTAAGGGTTAGGAAATAGTTAATTTGCTTGCTAGTCTCTCATAATGGCTCCATGGCTTTTACTTTGAAATGTAGCAAAAAGTTTACCTTTACAGGAATGTTGGGGGAAACTTACATTGGGGAGGGACCTGACAATTAGGGGAGTTGAAATCACAATACAGGGGGTTCTCCGGTTACAACAGTCTGGGCACATGACATTTCGAGTTTACAACCCTCAGTTCCATAAAAACTTGAAAAAGTTGAGACATGAGTTTTCTGCTTATACCGTTAGCATCGTACTTACAGACTACTGGGCGAACTACTGTAGTTTTGTTGCGCGTGGCAGAGGAATACATAGTAACACGACTTATGAGTGAGGAAGTTGGCGTCCCCCATTACGCGTATCTATGCCATTTCAGACTGTTAAAAACGTCAGTGTTCTGTTTGTGTTAGGCTAGGGTGTGTTTCAACTTACTCCAAAATTCGGGTTATGTCACTGTCATAGGAATGGAACTGTGTAATAACCCGAGGACCCCCTTAGTTGTTTACAAAAGCCTAGCGACAGGATTTACTGTGAAAAGTCAAGGCCTATAAATTAAATGGACAATTAGTTTGCCAATCTTTAATCTTTTCTTTGTACTCAAAAAAGATGGAGTCTTTTTACAGGTAACTTAGGCCAGGTTCCAGTGTTCCTGGGAGACACCTGCCCCTGCTGCCTTGAAGATTTACCAAGGACACCAGATAGGACCACACTGATTGTGCCTGTGCTACATCAGAAGAACTTACAGAGGGGACGTTCCTGCAATTGAACCCCCATCTCCTGCACATTGTTACGTGGCTAACTGCATGGAGTTTAACCTTTTTTCCTTTTGCCCCTGATCCCTATTAAAACTTCCAGCACCAGGAGAAGAGCAGCTTTGTGGAGTGAATTTCCCTTCCTTCTTTGAGCTACCGGTTTCTCTGGTGAAGACACACCTGTACCTACTCAGTCCTTATCTCTTTTTAAGTTGGCAAAAGGGGTGATGGGTAACCCCACATCTAACTTTGTTTCTAGTTATAGTAAGTAATTAACAACTTGTGTAGTTTTTGTGTAACATAATTTTTCCTAGTGAATATATACAAATAATAAATATCCTCATCTTTCCAAAAGCATAGCATCATACAATTATTATGCCTTATGCCCAAAACAAAAACATAATAGAAGAATTGGTAGCGCAATACAATTGTTATTCATAAGTAAAATTGGCCACCTATGGATATAGACACAAATGATAATTTGTGAATGATTGTGTAAAAGGAACTGAAGTACTGAATGTTTAAATCACTAAAGTTTGTTTATCATAATTTCTATTAGCTTTCATTCTTTGATCTTGAAGTGACTTTCTCATAATAAGAAAATTAAATTAGTTGTGTCAACCTCATTTGGAGAAGTGAATCAGTAGACTAAATGGGTTTTTCTCCAACATAGTCATCTATCTTTAAAAAATAATTTCATAGTGTATATGTGCCACATCTTCTTTATCCAGTCTTCTATTGAAGGGCTTTTTGGTTGTTTCCATGTCTTGGCCACTGTGAACAGTGCTGCAATGAACATGGGGCTACATGTGTCTTCACGTATCAATGTTTCTGAGGTTTTGGGGTATATACCCAGTAGAGGGATTGCTGGGTCATAAGGTAGTTCTATTTGCAGTTTTTTGAGGAACCACCATACTTTCCTCCATAATGGTTGTACTACTTTACAGTCCCACCAACAGTGAATGAGGGTTCCTTTTTCTCCACAGCCTCTCCAACATTTGCTATTACCCGTCTTGTTGATCATAGCTAATCTAACAGGGGTGAGGTGGTATCTCATTGTAGTTTTGATTTGCATTTCCCTAATAACTAATGAAGCTGAGCATTTTTTCATATATCTGTTGGCCATTTGTATCTCTTCCTGGGAGAAGTGTCTATTCATGTCTTCTTCCCATTGAATACTACTCAGCCATAAGAAACGATGACATCAGATCATTTACAGCAAAATGGTGGGATCTTGACAACATTATAAGGAGTGAAATAAGTAAATCAGAAAAAAACAAGAACTACATGATTCCATACATTGGTGGAACATAAAAATGAGACTAAGAGACATGGACAAGAGTGTGGTGGTTACCAGGGGTGGGAGGAGGGGGGACAGGGGGAGGGTTGGGGGGAGGGGGAGGGGCACAGAGAACTAGATGGAGGGTGGCGAAGGACAATCTGACTTTGGGCGAGGGGTATGCAACATAGTTTAATGACAAGATAACCTGGACATGTTTTCTTTGAATATATGTACCCTGATTTATTAATGTCATCCCATTACCATTAATAAAAATTTATTTAAAAAAAAAAAAAAAAAGTGAGGAGACTGCCCTGGCCAGATCCTCCTTACACAACACAAAAAAAAAAAATAATTTCAAATGTTTCATGTGTAATAGCTGTTAGTATTGTCAAAATAAACATAAAATGTTCAAAAAGTTACTGTAATTGTTTGATTATCTACTATATAGTTATTATATACTATTTTTATGACTTATGCTTACTTATTTTTACAAATTTTTTTCCACACCTCATTTTATTATACTATCTCTTTTAAATAATATTTTTACCTTTAAATTTTAACCTATTAACTGGAGAAAATATTATGTGTGTGTGTGTGTGTGTGTGTAAACAGTTATGTAATTAACAATTCATTTTATGTTCTTATAAATACAGCAACAATGTTATTCCATTTTGAGAAAACTACACTGTCATTATTGCTTTCATAAGAAAAGTCCAATTGTCTTATATCGTCATGATTAGATAATATTGCTTAAAATTCTAAATATGTGATGTTAGAAAAGTAACTGATGCACAGTATAAGTAAATGGTTATGTAAATATGCATACATATTATAAACAGTAAAAACTAATTATATGTGAAGAATTTTTTATACTCTGAATGTAATTCTCCCAGCAAATTGAGTGTGGCACAAGTAGGTTTACAGTTGTAAGCAACAAAACAAAGTTCAATTTTGAATTATTATTTATTAATTGTGGTATTATTTTACATAAAACTATAAACCTACTTGTGCCCCACCCTGTATATTTGTCTAAGATCCAGAGTTCTGAGTTTTTATGAAGTTCTCAATGAAAAAATAATATCTAAAGCCACAAAAGTTGTTTTCTTAGAGGATGGAGTTTGGAACGATATCAAAAAAAATTTTTTTTCTTAAGCTAAGGGCAAAAATATTTCCAGTAACTATTGGAACATAAACACATGACTCACAGAGTGTGATCACAAAAAAATACTAGAGTAAAAATTGGGCACAGAACAGGTATTAATTCACTGAGATAAAATGTGTTCCTTCGGTTCTGTTTTACACTCTATTAAAAATCTCAAATTACTGCTGGATTAATAAATAAATACTGAGTCAATTATGTTTTCATTTTTTGTGTTTTATTTCTTGATAGATTTGTGTCAGTGCTGAAGACATCATCTCATTCCATCTAGTTCTATTGTAGAGTGGAAAATACCATTTGATCAAAAAGTTTCTTAAACATTTTCTTAGTTAGTATATTTTTTAAACTTGAGTGTGGAGGAGCAAGGGTCAGAATTAACTAAGTCCAGGAAACTAATTGGTATCTAGATTCATAATATAGGTAACCAGATATGTAGCTTTGTAAAAATGAATTAAAGAATAAAATACTGGGGAATTATTTCTACTTCTAGTACAAATCAATCAATATTATAAAGTATTCATTAATAACCAGAATTATAATATGGGATAGGAAGAGTTATGGATCATAAAAGGAAAACATTCAAATCTAGGACCTTCTACTTTAAATATACCAGCTCTGTTTTGAATATTTTCTAAACCTGCATTTTAGTTATCAGCTTGAAGTTATGTGGATTTATTTTTGTTGTGAAGGGTGAAATTGCTCCTATAGTCTGTTAACTTTATTTTAAGAATAAAAGTTATAATACATTTTGTTTATGAATATAATTGAACCATAAATTATGCTTGCACAAAACACATATAATCAATAATTTTTATGACCTACTAGTTGAATTTTAACATTAAATCATTGTGAATTAGAACCAGGAAAGAATAGTTTCTCACCAGTATCTGTATGACAGGGGAAATTATTTTTGTTTAAAGCATACATTTGCTGGTATTAACTGTTTTGGGAAGCTTAATCTAAAATTTTATCTTATGAATGCTGGTTCCTGAGTTGGTAAATAGCACTTAATAACCAGTTATTTGTCACATTTTTGGATGCTATGATTACCCTCTATTTTATATACTGTTTAAATATGTCCTTATTCTCACTGAAATATTATTACCTCAATAACTTAGAACATCAGCATTCTGGACACAATTACAGCAATTTTAAGCTTCTTCTCCACATTTATAAAGAATAGAGATTATTACAGAGTTATGCAGAAGGACTCAGAAACATTTGATATTTTTAACACAATAAGAATTTATAGAAATTTAAAGCTGGAAAAATAAACACGGTGTTTTCATTGTTGGCTCATATGTACTCCTACTTAACTTCATAGTTTCTCTTATTGTAAATGCAAATAATATAGTTAATAAATAGTTAACAACACTTACAAAACCATTTTCAAAGGAATTGCAAGTTTTATTCAAACACCATTTTGGATAATGAAATTTATCCAAAGAAGAAGTCAAATATTTCAGCTCTATTGCTATTAATATTTCTTTCTCAGTAGGTATATAACTGGAGAATCCAAATTACTTTATCTAACATGAACTGCATATGAGAGAGAGAGAGAGATGTGTGTGTGTGAGAAAGAGGTCATTGGTTATCATCATCAGTCTCTTTTCTCTTCATCATTGATTAACCAATAGCAAACGGTCACTTCTGAAGAAGCTTAGTTTGCAGAAAAAGACTTCCATTTGAAGAAGAAAGTAGATTAAATATGGAGAAAAAAATGTTTTTATCTCTAAATAGATTAGCAAGTCTTGGTAAAGAGAACCACAGAATTCTTTTGACAAGTTCTCAGTATTGTTGTGGAGGTGATTTTATCTAATACAATGGCTTTGTTCAGAGTTTCACCTTGCTTTTTCAAATGTAGCACAGTGAAAACTGAAAATAGATATTATGTATTTAAAAAACAAAACAAAAATACCTCTTTCTAATTGAGAGTTGGAGAAAAATAATTTTTCTCAAATATCTTTTCCCTAGTATCTATTATCGAATAACTATTAGGAAACATTTAATTTTAAGTAGTACAATATGAAAATAAATGTCAATAATAATAATATATAAAAATATGTACTACCTGAAGAATTGAAATTAATTTATACTAAATCATTACTTTTATATATTAGTCAGATGCTGGGGTTATGGTATTAGTAAACCTGAGATCCTTCTTATGCACAGATAAGGATGTGCTTTTTGATAAACTGAGAAGCTAAGATCTAACCTTTCCAGCCACAGATTGTTTAATTATCTTAGTAACAGTTCTAAATTATTCTTCAATATAGGTCTCTGTCTTACTGTTAGTGTGTCATGCTGTCTCTCAGGATTGATATATTTTTTTCTTCTTTTAGTAAACGACCTATCATCTGCAAATAATTTAAGTTAATTATCTGTTTAAAAAAAACATTGATATGGTCAGAAAGATATTGATGCATATGAAAGGGTCTGAAAGTGACATGGGAAACAGAATAGCTGGTTTCTTTTTAAGATTCTTTCTCCCTACTCTCTGGACAAAGTATCTTCAGTAATTTAATATCACAGAACATTGTATTGTTTTGTAGAATTTTTCTTTAACTCTAAAATATATAATATTTTTCCTGGATAAATTTTTATTTCTTATAATAACAAAGCTACATAAAATTTTATCACTAACAAGGCCCCAAATTATAGAGGATGGCTCACTGAAATATGCTTTTATGGTATTCTGAGAGAGACTAGATTTTGTTTTCAGCATTACTTACCCTCCTAAGTTTATCCATCTTTGAATGAAAGTAAAAATATTTTATCTTCTTGGGGCATCAAGACTTTCTAGAAGGTTACCTATTTTGGCCTCATATTTTTAATTTTCTGAGATTACTTAAGGAAACAAAAAGTTAATTTTTAAAAGATATGTAAATATGCTTATTAGAGAAAAAGTTAAACTTAAAAAAATCTAAATTTTTATGAATATAACAACAGTTACATAAATAATGATGCCACTGCATAATGAAATACTATGAAGCCATAAAAATCGTATTTTAAAATGTTGTATAATATAAACCTGACCTGTGGTGGCACAGTGGATAAAGTGTTGACCTGGAATGCTGAGGTCACTAGTACAAAATTCTGAGTAGCACTGGGTTTGCCCAGTCAAGGCACATATGGGAAGCAACTACTATGAGTTGATGCTTTCCACTTCTCCCTTATTTCCCTCTTTCTCTCTCTAAAAATCAATAAAAACATTTATGTGTTTAATAAAGTAAGAAACATAATATAAGAAATATCTTAACTTGTAGTTTAAAGAATCTAAAACTAGGATGATATCAGAGTAATGGCAGCATGAGAAATAGTCCTAATCTCTCCCCTTGAAATTTCAACAAATTAAACAACTATAATGCAGTAAAGGAACCCCAGCTGGGCTTGCAGGAGTGACTGAAAGATCCTCATACTAAACTTACTAAAAGGTGAGACAGAGTGAGAAGGGAGGTAGGAGATAAAACACATTAGCAGTGGGCTTTGGAGAGGAGATAAGACAAACCTGGCGTAACTGGGTTTTTTTCTCTGTTGGACTACAGGAAGGAGGGAAGCTCAGGCTGTTTGTATTCTGTCTGAGGGATATAGTGAGAGAAATTTGGGGTGACTGGGTCTCCTTCTGCTGGGAGGACTGGTGAGACGGAGAGGCAGGGAGGCAGATAAATCAAAGTGGGAAGAGCACTGAGTCATTGCCTGTTTTCTCATGGTCTGCCTGAAACCCTCGCTCAGCAGAAACAAAGAAAACTAAAGTGCAGCCCCCTGCTTTCAGATCCTTCCTCCTTCATCTCATGGCAACAATAGCACAGAGCCAAACCCCACAGCTAGCTCTCCAGAGCCACTCTATACCCTGAAGAGCAGAAGTGGTCCATATTTGGTCCCCAGGTTTGTTGAGATATGTGAAGGAGCACCCAAAAGCCTGAGATGACCATTGTTAGAGTAGTAAGGCAGGAAAGCTGAAGTGATAGCTGGAAAGCTCTCACACATGTCCACCCACCAATAAGACTGTTGCACTGCCTACATCACTGCAATAGCAACATCTCAGCCGAAACCCAGGAACTTCACAGAGCTAAAAGTTGTAATACAGTGACACCTACTGGAAGAAACCTTTCAAAACTAAAATTTGTTTCTCCCTTTTTTTCTTTTTTTTTCTTATTCTTTTTTCTTTTTTATTTTTGAATTTCAGTTTTTGAGTTTTTATATAATTCTTATTTTTTTGTGTTTTGTCTTAGTATTTTTTTCTTTGCTTTATATCTCATATCTTGTGGTTTTTCCTATTTACCTGTCATAATTTCTATAATTTTTATACTTTTATTGTATTTTTTAAATTTTTCAATTTTTCCAGTTGTTTTCTTTGTTAGGATTCTTAACAATAACACTTTCAAATACCATCAAAAAGAGGAAATAGACCCTGGCCAGTTGGCTCAGTAGTAGAACGTCGGCCTGGCATGCAGGATTCCCAGGTTTGATTCCCAGACAGGGCATGCAGGAGAGGCGCCCATCTGCTTCCCCACCCCTCCCGCTCTCCTTCCTCTCTGTCTCTCTCTTCCTCTCCTGCAGCTGAGGCTCCGTTGGAGCAAAGATGGCCCGGGCACTGAGGATGGCTCTGTGGCCTCTGCCTCAGGCACTAGAATGGCTCTGGATGCAACAGAGCAATGCTCCAGAGGGGCAGAGCATCTCTCCCTGGTGGGCATGCTAGGTGGATCCTGGTCGGGCACATGTGGGAGTCTGTCTGACTGCCTCCCTGTTTCCAGCTTCGGAAAAGTGAAAAAAAAAAAAAAAAAGAGGAAATAAAATACCATTGCTACACAAGACAGAGACATATTTCTGAAAGAAAATCAAAATCTCCAGAAAAAAATCTCAATTAAATGAAGCAATGTGTTAAGTAATTAAAAATTGAAGTTCTCATAATACTCAATGAAATGTGAGAAGACACCAATAGGCAACTTAATGAGCTCAGAAAACAAATTAATGACAAAATGAATACCTCACTAAAGAAGTTGAAACTTTAAAAACAGAGATGAAGAACTCAATACATAAATTGAAGACTGAGGTAACAAGCTTAGCTAATAAAACAAGCCAGATAGAGGAAAGAATCAGTGACATAGAAGACAGGCAACTAAAGATGTTACAGAGAAAAGAGGAGAGAGACTTGCACATTAAAAAAAAAAAAACCTGAGAGAACTCTACAAGAACTTTTTGACTCCAGCAAAAAGAGCAATATAAAAATAATGAAGATAACAGAAGAAGAAGAGCAGGAAAAGGGAGAAGAGCTTATTCAAACAAATAACTGATGAGAATTTTCCCAACCTATGGAAAGAATTAAAGCTTGGAATCTAAGAAGTAAACAGAACACCTAGTTATCACAACCTATACAGACCTACTCCAAGGCACATCATAATAAATTTGTAAAACAGCAATGACAAAAAAGGAATCCACAAGTAAGCTAGGGGAGAGAAGACCATAACATATAAAGGAATGTCCATTAGGTTATCATCAGACTTCTCAGCAGAGCACTCTAAAAGCCTGAAGAGAGTGGACCCAAACATTCAAGATACTGAAAGAGAGGAATTACCAGCCAAGAATACTGTATCCATCAAAGTTATCCTTTAACTATGAAGAATAAATAAAAACCTTTATAGACATTCAGAAGCTGAGGGAAGTTAACACTAGAAAACTGCAGGAAATACTCGAGGAGGTTATTTGACCAGACACAAGAACAAAACAAACCAAAACTGCACATAAAAGCTCAAACAAGGTCATCATAAAAACAAGGATAATCTGTCCCAACAATAATATAAAAGGGGAGAGAATAAATATCTGCAGTAGCAAAGGAAAATGGAGTGCAGAAGCACTCATAAGACAAAGGACTTTTGTACATATGAACATTTTTCTCTTAATAACCTAATGGTAACAACCAATGAAAAAACTATCACTGAAAAACACAGTTTGAAAAAAGGGGAAATGGGGGAAAGAAGTATGGAACACCACCAAACAAAAACAACTGACAGAAACAAAAAAGAGAAGAACAAATAAGATACAGAGCTACCAGAAAACAAAATATAAAATAGCTATAAGAAATTCTAAAGTATCAGTAATTACTTTAAATGTAAATGGACTGAATTCACCAATAAGAGGCATAGAATTGTAGATTGGATCAAAAAGAAAAACCCAACCACATACTACCTCAAGAGTCACATCTAAGCTGCAAGGACAAAAGTAGATTCAAAGTAAAAGATTGGAAAACAATTCTACAAGCTAACAATATCTAAAGAAAAGCAGGTGTAGCCATACTCATATCTGACAATGCTGACTTCAAGACAACAAAGGTAACCAGAAACAAAGATGGACATTTTACAATGGTAAAGGGTACATTGCATCAAGAAGACATAACACTTCTTAATATATATGCATGGAACCAGAAAGCACCAAAATATTTAAGACATCTATTAACTGATCTAAAATTACAAGCAGACCAAAAAAAAATTGTACTTGGAAATATCAACACACCATTGTTGGTTTTAGATAGATTACTCAAACAGAAAATCGATAAAGAAATATCAACTTATGTGAAACTCTAGACCAAATGGACGTAATAGACATTTATAGCACATTTAATCCCCAAAAATATCAGATTATACCTTCTACTTCAGTGTGCATGAAACATTCTCAAGGATAAACCATATGTTGGGCCACCAAACTAACATCAAAGAATTTAGGTAGATTGAAATTATATCAAGCACATTTTCTAATCATAGGGATTTGAATTAGAGTTCAACTGTAAAATGGAAGTAAAAAGACCAACAAATATGTGGAAATTAAACAACATACTTCTAAAAATTACTGGATCAAAGAAGAAATAAAAGCAGAGATCAAAATATATATACAGACAAATGAAAATGACAACACAACATACCAAAATATCTGGAATGCATCAAAAGTAGTACTAAGAGGGAGATTTACATTACTACAGGCTTATATCAAGAAGAAAGAAAGATCCCAAGTAAAAAATCTAACTTTAAACCTAAAGAAACTAGAAGAAAAAAGAACAAATGCAACCCAAAGTCAGCAGAAGAAGGGAAATAGTAAAAATAAGAGCAGAGCTAAATGAAATAGAGAACAAAAAAACTATATAAAATATTAATATAACAAAGAGTTGGTTTTTAGAAAATATTAATAAAATCAACAAACCACTGGCTAGCCCTATGGAAAAAAGAAAAAGCACTCATATAAACAAAATCTGAAATGAAAGAGGAGAAATTACCACAGACATAATACATCATAGTAGAATATTATAAGAGATTATATGCCACCAAAATCAACAACCTAGAGGAAATGGATAAATTCCTAGAACTATATAATCTTCCTAGACTGAACCACAAAGAAGTGGAAAGCCTAAATAGACTTATAAGCAGGGAGAAAATAGAAACAACTATCAAAAACCTCCTCCAACCCAGCACTGCCTTTGTTCCAGTAATAGCTGCATTACTGCTGACTGACCTTATAACCCTGTGCACCTTGTAAAAGTTATGGTTTGAATTTCTGCTTTTAATAATGTTATATTAAAGTTTTAATTAATGAAAAAAGAAAAAAAAAACCTCCTCCAAAACAAAAGTCCAGGACCAAATGGTTACACTAGTGAATTCTACCAAACATTCAAAGAAGATTTGGACTTATTCCTCTCAAAGTCTCCCAAAAAATAGAAGAAGAAACAATACTCTCCAATACATTTTATGAGGCCAACATAATCCTCATACCAAAACCTGGCAAGGACTACACACAAAAAAGAAAACTACAGACCAATATCTTTAATGAATGCAGATGCAAAAATCCTAAACAAAATACTAGCAAATCGAATACAACAACACATTAAAAAAGTAATAAACCATAATTAAGTGGAATTCATTCCAGAAGCACAAGGATGGTTCAACATACAGAAATAGATCAACATAATAAACCACATCAACAAAACAAAGAACAAATACCATATGATCTTATCAATAAATGCATAAAAGGCATTTGATAAGATACAACATCTTTTTATGTTAAAAAACACTCAACAAAATTGGAATGGAAAAAAAGTACCTCAACATAATAAAGGCCATATATGACAAAACATCAGCTGCTATCATACTAAATGGTGAAAAAATGCAGGCTTTTTCTCTAAAATCAGGAATTAGACAAGGTTGCCCACTCTCTCCACTCTTATTCAACATAGTTCTGGAAGAGTTAGCCAGAGTGATCAGGAAAGAGAAAAGAATAAGAGGCATCCATATCGGAAATGTAGAAGTAAAGATATCACTTTTTGCAGATGACATGATACTGTATATAAAAAACCCAAAGACTCCACCAAAACATTATTAGAAACCATAAACCAATACAGTCAAGTAGCTGGATACAAAATCAACATACAAAAGTCTACTGCTTTTCTATAGGCCAAAAAGAAAACTTCAGAAAATGAACTCAAAAAAACAATTCCTTTTTCATTTGCAATAAGAAATAAAATAAAATACCTAGAAATAAACTTAACAAAGTATGTGAAAGACTTACATACTGTAAACTACAAAACATTATTAAAAGAAATTGAAAAATACACAATGAAATGAAAAAAATACTCTACGTTCATGGACTGGAAGATTCAACATTGTTAAAATGGCCATATTACCCAAAGCAATATAAGAATTTAATGCAATCCTCATCAAAATCCTAATGTCATTAAAAAAAATACCATGTTTGTATGGAACCATAAAAACCCCCAAATAGCAGAAGCAATCCTGAGGAAAAAGAATGAAGCCAGAGGTATTACATTACCTCACTTCAAATTTTATTATAGAGCTATGATAATTAAAAGTGCATGTATTGGCAGAAAAACAAACATACAGACCAATGGAACAAAATTGAGAGCCCAGAAATAAAACCACATATATATGGCAAATCATCTTTAACAAAGGAGCCCAAAACACACATAAAGAAAAGAAAGCCTCTTCAATAAATGATGCTGGGAAAATTAGAAAGCCACATGTATAAGAATGAAACCTGACTACAGTTTGTCCTCCTGCACAAAAATTAATTCAAAATAGATCAAAGACTTAAATATAAGACTTGAAACTATAAATTACATAGAATAAAACATAGGTACTAAACTCATGGACCTTGGCCATAGAGAACAGTTTATGAATTTGATCTCAAAGGTAAGGAAAACAAAGGCAAAAATAAATGAATCTGACTATATCAAACTAAAAACTTCTGTACATGAAAAGAAATTTGCAACGAAACAAATAGGCAGCCAACTAAATGGGAGATAATATTTGCAAAGAACAACTCCAATATGGGGTTAATATTAAAAATATATAAGAAACTCAGAAAGCTCAAAATCAAAGTAGCAAACATTCCTATTAAAAAATAAAGAGAAGACATGAACAGACACTTTTCCCAAGATGACATACAAATAGCCAACATGTATATAAAAAGATGTTCATCTTCTCTAGCTATTTGAGAAATGCAAATCAAAACTACAGTGAGAGGCCCTGGCCTGTTGGCTCAGCGGTAGAGCGACGGCCTGGCGTGCAGGGGACCCGGGTTCGATTCCCGGCCAGGGCACATAGGAGAAGCGCCCATTTGCTTCTCCACCCCCACCCCCTCCTTCCTCTCTGTCTCTCTCTTCCCCTCCCGCAGCCAAGGCTCCATTGGAGCAAAGATGGCCCGGGCGCTGGGGATTGCTCCTTGGCCTCTGCCCCAGGCGCTACAGTGGCTCTGGTCTCGGCAGAGAGACGCCCCGGAGGGGCAGAGCATCGCCCCCTGGTGGGCAGAGCGTCGCCCCTAGTGGGCGTGCCAGGTGGATCCCGGTCGGGCGCATGCGGGAGTCTGTCTGACTGTCTCTCCCTGTTTCCAGCTTCAGAAAAATACAAAAAAAAAACAACAAAAAAAAAACAAAACTACAGTGAGATACCACCTCATACTTGTTAGATTGGCTATTTTCAACAAGACAGGTAATAAAAGGTGTTAGAGAGGCTGTGGAGAAAAAGGAACCCTCACCCACTATTGGTGGGAATGTAAATTAGTACAACCATTATGAAAGAAAGAATGGTGGTTCCTCAAAAAATTAAGAATTGAATTACTACATGACCCAGCAATCCTTCAATTGGGTATCTACCCAAAACCCTCAAAAACATTGGTATGTAAAGACACATGCACCCCCATGTTCACTGCAGCATTATTCACAGTGGCCACGACATAGAAACAACCAAAGTGTCCTTTGATAGAGGATTGGATAAAAAAGATGTGGTACATCTATATAATGGAATACTACTCAGCCATAAGAAATGATGACATAAGATGATTTATGACAACATGAATGGACCTTGAAAATGTAAGGTATTTTTCTCCGCCGAGAAGGAAGGAAGAGGGCCAGAGCTGCAAAGTGTGGAATAATAAATGGCTTTATTGAGTACAGAGCGCACATCCCGCCAGGCAAGGTTCCCTGGACCCGAGGAAAGAAACATGGAGGCCAGGGAAGTTGCACGAATTAAACTGCGTGGGAGATATTTAAAGGGTCCCTCTAGGGAAGTGGAGCTACTATGACGTGGTGAAATTTCACTGGCTGGCAGACGATCGCTTCTTTCTAAATGGTTCCTGGGAAGCTTCCTTTGGCGGGCTTGATTGTGGGCGGTCCTAGCCAAAGTTCCCGGGCCTGGGTTCCCATGTGACCATACCCCTATCCACCAACCTTACAGAAAACGTTACACTGAGTGAAATAAATAAATCAGAAAAAGCTAAGAACTGTATGATTTCACACATAGGTGGTATATAAAACTGAGATTTATGGACATAGATAAAAGTGAAGTGGTTACTAGGAGGACAGAAATGTGAGGAAGGGAGAAGTGGACTTAGGTGAATGGGGAGTGGGTGGGGGAAACAGATAAAGAGGGAAAAATATAAGGTGATGGAAAATGGTTTGACTTTGGGTGATGGGTATACAACATAAGCTACAGTTCAAATGCTAAAGAAATGTTAACCTGAAACTTATGTACTGTTATTGATCAATGTCAACCTGTAAAGTTAATTGTCTAAAAAAATTTAAAAAAACAATTATAACAAATCTAAAACTATTACATTAGTATATTTTTGACAATATAGAAGATTCAACTTCAACTATTTAAAAAATATATTACCTAAACATTCATACATGTATCTATAACTGTATATATTGATATTAAAATCTTTAACAGTGAAATAAAATGCCTTTTCTAAAAAATAAAAATCAACTGTGGTAACAACAGATTTCTATTTCAAAATATTATGGACCTCATAGCAGACCAATGTTTTTATCAAAGATACCGAGGAATGCAATAATAATGTCAAAATATTTTTGACATAGCAATACTAGAAAATATGAAATCAATAATACAAATGAAATGCTTTAAAATAAACTGTATATTAAGTATAATAAAAATATAAGCAAGAAAATCCTGAACATTCATTAAAAAACAAGTAAAAAAACAATTGGACAAGAAGAAAAAAAATCTATCTAAGAACTGGTTATTAGAAAATAATAGTAAATTGATAAACCACTACCAGATTTAGAGAGAAATGAGAAGACATACAAATAAACTGTTTCAAAAATGAAAACAATTACTATTTATATTATTATAGATATTAAATAAACATATTTTATCATTAAAATACTTTATTCAATACATTTGAAAATATAGATAAAATCAACGATGTTTTTGAAAAAACTCATCAAAGCTAACACAAAAAGTAGGCAATATGTTAGTTTTATATCAGTTAAGTAAACCTTTAAATCTAAAAAAAACTTTTAGAAAATAGATAAATACAAGCCTCTATAGAATCCTCCATGATTTAGGAGAAACTTATACAAAATAAAAACAGCAAATCTTAAACAAATTCTTACAGAGAAAAGAAAGAATAAGTTAATAACTTCCCATTCAAACTTATTTCATGAGGCTAGCATTAAATCTTGTTAGCCTCAAACTTAATGAGGTCTTTAGAAAAAAAATGTAAATTTCTCTCATTAAAATAATATTAGCAAATTGAATATTAACAAGTGAAGCTTAGCAATATTTGAGAAAAATAATAACTCATGATTAGTGGGATTTTTCAAATACACAGGAAAGTTTAACATTTGGCATTCAATGTAATTCACCAGATTATTTTTAAGAAAGATTAAATAATTATCTCAAATATCTTAAAACATCTAATACACATTCACTAAGGAATAAAAAGAAAATTCCCTAACCTAATAAGACAATCTAGAATAAAATGTATAGCAAACATCATATTTAGAGGTCAATTATTGACAACATTATCACTAAGATTAGTGATGAGATAAAGATGTCCTTTCAATATGGGTGGTGAGCATACAATGCAGTATGCAGATAATGTGTTATATATTTGTAATCTTGAAACCCGTATAGTTTTATTAACCAACATCACCCCAATAAATTCAATAAAAAAGTATTTGTGAAAAGAGTAAGTAAAAAAACAAAAAAATAGTGAATTCATATCACTCTTAAAATTGTATTTGTATACTTATATTTAAAGTATACATAAATAAAATTGATTTTTATATTTTGACCATATATACATATGTACAGTGACTACTATATGTTTAATATTAATTTTAATAGTTGCTCTGTTTAATCTTTGAAATTTGAATGTAAGTAAAGTGATTTAAAATTAATATTAAACATATATATGGTATAAGGTCAATAAGCAAAAATCAATTATATATATACCTCAATAATAAGTAAAAAATGAAATTTTAAAATAGTAATTTTTAAAGTTAGTATCAAAAACATAGAATTAATTAATTCTAATAAATATCTCTATGACATAAGATCTCTGCTCTGAAAACATTATAAATTATTGAGAGAAATAAAAGAAGACCAAAATAGCCTGACCAGGCGGTGGTGCAGTGCATAGAGCATCAGACTGGTACCTGGAGGACCGATGTCCAAACCTCGAGGTTGGCAGCATGAGCACGAGCTCATCTGGTTTGAGCAAGGCTCACCAGCTTGAGCCCAAGGTCACTGGCTTGAGCAAGGAGTCACTCAGTCTGCTATAGCCCCTTGGTCAAGGCACATATGAAAAAGCAATTAATGAATAACTAAGGTGCTGCAATAAAGAATTGATGCTTCTCATCTCTCTCCCTTCCTGTCTGTCTGTCCCTATTTGTCCCTCTCTGTGTCTCTCTCTGTCTCTATCACCAAAAAAAAAAAAAAAAAAGACCAAAATAAATAAAGATATATATTATGTACTTATATTGGAAGACTCAATAGCATTAGGGCATCAATTTTTACAAATTAATCCATAGATTAAATGTCAGAATAAGAAAAATCTTAGCAATTCTATGGAGAAAATAGTAAGCCACTTTTTAAATGAAAATGCAACTTTCCAAGATACTAGTAAAAAAAGAGAGAGAGAAAGAGAAAGAAACAAAGTGAGACTTTTACTATTAAACATTATAACATCTTACAAAACTAGACTAATAAGGCAATATGTTAGTAGTACAATTGGGCACCTGAAATCTGTATAACTATATTAACCAGCATCACCCCAATAAATTCAGTATAAAAAAATAGAACTCAATTGAATTGAATAGAATTTGTCTAGAAACAGATTTAAACATCTATGACTAGTTGTTATTGTCTTATGACAAAAGCTATAATGCAATACATTGGAAAATAATACTCTTTCACTAAATGATATTAGGTCAGACTACGTGCATATCTGGCAAAGAACTTACTTCTATACACAGAATTCCTAAATTCAGTAACAATGAGACAGTCAATACAGTTAAAAAAGGAGATGGGTGTGAGGCAAAAGATTTCAATAGGCACTTCAAAATATAAAATATCTGAATAGTTGTAAATCTCATTTGTCATAAGAGGAATTCAAATTAAAAACGAAGTTGAAACAGCATTATTAACCTATCAAATACTAAAAATAAGAAAATTGTCAAGTGTTTCTGTAAGTGTGGAGCAACTGAAATTCTCATATATTGCTGGTATTAATATATATTGATACAGTCTCTATGGAAACATTTTTCATAGGATCTACTAAATCTAAATACAGGTATACACTAGATTGGGCAAGTCCACTTACAAATAAAAACTTAACAGAAGTGTATATATGTGTTTATCAAATTGCATTTAGAAGTAGTTCACAGAAACACAATTCTTAATGGATAAAACTGGAAACAATCTAAATGTCCATCAAAAGAAAAAAAGATAAATATATCATGGAGTGCAACCTAATAAAAAGAGTAAGCTATATTGCTATAAGGAAAAATATAGATTAATTTGAAGTGAAAAATTAAGATACAAAAGAATATAAACATATATAAAACTTAAAACCAGGCAAAACTAACCTGTGGTGTCAAAAGTCAGAGAGTAGTTATATTTGGGGAAAGAAAGTGACTAAGGAAAGACATGATGTTATTTTTTACTGTGTTGTCAATGTTACTTTCCTTATGTTGATTGATGTTTATATGAATGTTTTATGCTGAGAAAATCCATTGAGCTCTACACTTTCAATATGTGCACTTATATTATATACCAATAAAATGCTTATCTCTAAAATGATAAGAAAATCTATCTATTTCACAGTTTTATTACATGGACTAAATGAAATCCTGTATGAGAAAGCATTTTGTAAAGCTCTGGAAACATTATTATAGTTGCTCAGAAAATGTGATTACTCAGCAATGAGAGTATATGGTCATATTATGAATACCGACCCAATAAAATTTCACCTTGGACACCCCTGACCTCTTTTCAAATTTTATTTCTTGGCTCTATTTAGAGAACAGCTTGATTTCTTCTGAAATTCTGTTTCCAGCTTTGTGAATGCCAAGAAAGTCATTTTAATATATTGGCCCTAGATTTACTTTTAAAAGAAAGTAACTCTGCTTCCCTAGCATAAAGTTTCAGGAGAGAAAATGTGATGTTACATTAATCTTTAGGATCACTACCTATGTCCAGTTCCTTTCTCCATTCTCTCGGATCAAGTAAAATTCTGAGACACATAATAACAGAGGGATTGCCTGAAAATAATAATATACAGAGCTTAAAATCAGAAAGAATACCCAAAGATTTGCCCCAGACTCCTTCTCTTTAGTAAGAAGTACAATAGCTTCAAATAGACAAAAAATAAAATTTGAGATATATATAAATAGAGCAAAATTCTAGCTTCACCAGTTACCAGATATATACACTTAAACTAATATTTTTTTAACTTTCTGAGACTCCTCTTTAATAAGATGAAGATAATAGCCAACTAATAAGTTTGTTAGAGGATTAAGCAAATTCATATATGTAGAATGCATAGAAAAGTTCTTGGATTATAGCAAGTGTTCAAGATTGTTAACCTAAAAAAATTATAACAAACAAAACCTAAAACTTAGTTTATTGACTTTCCAGGGGCTTGTGTCATTCTCCAATTCAATCCTTTTCCCAGACTTTCCTAAGCTAGTGCCTTCCCTCTTCTATGGTCACCATTTTGGCCCCTACTGTGCATGCCTCACAGTTCTGCTTTGTCATTTGGCTTCTTCTGTGCATAAACTCAGTGAAAGAAATTCCCCTCACAATGTTCTCACTTCCCCCATTAATGTGGTGGAACAACGCTGGTTACCACCTACCTCGGGATGGCTGTAAAGCTGTCCTGCCTAGTTGACTTGGTGGGATATTGTCCAGAATGATGCAGGTTACTCTCCCAGGTGACTGTGAAACTGCTATTTCCCTACTTACTCAGGCTTAACCAGAACCTCCTTCTCTTTTGTTATTAACTAACTGCCTACTCTGACAATACTACTAAGACCAGCATTTCTAATCTGGTAAATCAGGTTTAGAGTAGCAATATGCGGTGTTAAATCACAAGTGTGTTTAGCTCTGTAAGATCCCAGTACTGTCCTCCACTGCTGCCATCAGTATGGCCCCAGCGTGTGTGGGCTCAATGGGCTTGGGGAACTGGCTAGCTTCTTTGTCATTTGGCCCTCCCAGAAATGGTGACCACATACCTCTATGTGCTCCCCTCTGACCACATACCTCTGTGCCCTGAATCCAGGACTGGCCACAGCAGGTACCTTTTGCTAAGAAGAAAAAGTGATTCTATAGTACCTGTTCTCGGGTTTGCAAATAATTTGCTCCACTACCAACAGTGAAGGGAAGCAAGCTGTGGGAGTCTACCAGGCATCAGGGCTCCATGGCTTTGTTTCTCTGTCTACAAAGCTGATGGCCAACAACCATGGCCACTCTCCCATGCTGTGTCCCTGACAAGGTCTCTGAGGTTGGCAGCAGTTCACACTGTTCACTCCTGCAAGAATGCCCACTGAATCACTTTGCTCCTCCTGACTGAAAGGAGTGTCAACTCCAGGAGAAACCCCACCATGAGCTCCCAGCTGCAGAGCTGTGTCTGTGTCTCCTCTCATTCCCTCTCCCTTCTTGCCTTCTGTCACGTCAATAGTCAAGGCCAGGCATGTCCACATTGAATTAAGGCAGACAGTAGAGAAACTTCAGACCTAGAAAGCATTGGGCCATTCCACTTAATAGAATCTTGCAATGGCGTATGAGCAAACAGGCAGGGAAAACCACTTTTTAGTCAGCAAGCAAATGAACAGCAAAAATGGCCCCTCACAATGGCAGGCAGGCAATCCACAATCCACCATCCACTATTGCCCCTGAGTGCTAGCATCCATAGCCTTACATAGGCCATGCACACATGACCCTTCCACGTGCTCATGCACTAAACAAGCAAAAGTGCTTGCAGCCAGTAAACCAGCAGGTAAGCCTAATATAACTGTTTTCCCAACATTCTACCCCTTTAAAGTTGCTTGCTTCATAATCTATGCTACAGGTATCTTCTGTGATGGTCCCTGTACAAGGAGTGAGGTACATGACATGAACAGAGACTGCAGCAACAGCACAACTTATACAATAATTACAAAGGTGCCCTTCACAATGTCTCCCTGAGCACTCTGCCCAGGGAGTTAATTAGAGGCCTACCTCCAGCTCCCTACCCCATGGTAGGTGGGAGGACCTGTATAGCCCAGAGCCATGTCCATTGAAGAAACTGTCCTTGGTGCATCCCTGCAAATGGATGGGAGTGGCTTCCTGGTGCAATAGGGCCTCACAGGTGCCAAGCCCTCCCCTCATGAAAGTCTCACATAGTACTGTCCACAAGTGGCATTTCCATCCAACAAAGGAGCTGGTGCCCCCCCTCTGGTCACAGTCTAAGAGTCCACTACACCACTCAATGATCAGTCCACGATAGCCCAGCTGTCTGTGCAAATCACCAAGGTAAATATTCATTACAGGCAACTAGCCACACAGCTCTTCATTTAACAGACCTCAGTGCCTTTCCTTAAGCACTTTTTCCATTGTCACAAACCCCATCCAAACCTGTCAGCAACTCAGAGGGCCTGGCAGGGTCAAACACATTCAATGCCTGTGTCACCTTAACACTTCTCTTAGTTGCTGCTCCTGTGAAAAAGCACCTATCATCTTCTAATGTCAACACTTGCTGCAAATTTGAAGTGGACCAGTGGGTTGCCAATTTCACATGGGCTCTCCAGCCCCCTGCCCATCCCTGTTGGATGGGTCTCTCAGCCTTTCCTCAGTTCAAACTGGGATAACGGGTCTTGGAAATCCTCCTCTTTCACAGCTGTCTCCAACAATTAATCTTGCAACTATGCAACCCAAACATCAACCATTTTATTGGCAGCTGCTGGGACCACCTCTTTCCCCCACTTTTTCAGTGGCTGGAACCTCTGTTGTGTCTAAAGCTGCTGCCAAAACCTCTAAAAGGACTTATTAGACTTGCCATTCAATTTCTCCCTATCTGTCCCAGCTGCAGTCAAATCTACTCACATCAGTGTTCAGGTGGCCTTTACAGGCCCATTTCTTTTGTTAGTTGGGGGGAGGGGTCAGGATGGGCAGCAGCCCACACAGCCTTACAGTCTGTCTTGCAGAGAACAGGATGCCATCTGACCGTATGTCCTACAACTGCAGCAACCAGGCTACAAGATGCAGAGCCAGACCACAGAGTGCTTACTACTTGTGGAGGGGGCTTTGTCTGCCTCTGAAGGACTCTTGGCTGCTGTGTCTTTACCTTTTGGGTGACCACTGGCTTGGCTCTGAGGCTGCAGATGGCAGCTTCAGCCTGAGCTTCCCTCTCAGAAGTGGAGGAGTTAGAAACATCTGCTCTCACCAACTCAGAGCCACTCCCCCAGCAGGAATGCAGCTCCATCTTCTGCACCTGCTTTGGTTCCTGCAGCTGCCAGCTCTTGAACTGAAGCTGAGACTCAAGCTCTTCAACCCACAGTTATTCCTCCAACAGTGGCTGCTTCCAGAATTCAGCTTCCAGGGAAAACTTGTGAACCTATAATTCCTTCTCCAGAGATTTCTCCAGTTCCAGATGCCATTGGTGCTCAGCCTGCATCTCATGCTGCAGCTCCTGAATACAGTTGGCCTTCTTCTCCAGCAGTCACTCCAGTTTATAACGCTGTTGGCACTCAGGCTCCAGCTCACCCTGGAGCTTTTGACTTCATGCAGCCTCATGCACAGAGCTCTTGGTTTCTGCTCACAGGGCTATAAAATACACCCAGCCTACAGTCCCCAACAGGCAACTACCAGGAACAGCCATGCCTCTATTTCACCCTTCAATGCTGTCAGTGGCTCCATACCAACCTGCTATGAATCATGCCCACTATGCCAGATGTAATGCTGGTGGCCAAAGCCAGGCAGGTCCACATTGGATTCAGGCAGACAGTAGAGAAACTGCAGAGCAAGTTCTGTTTTATATAGTCTCATAATCGCAGATGAGCAAACAAGCAGAGAAAACTACTTCTCAGGCAGCAAGTAAATGAACAGCAAAAATGGTCCCTCATAGTGGTGAGCAGGCAATCCACTATCCGCCATCTGCAATCTCTCTTGAGTGCAAGCACCCATAGGCTTATATAGGCTATGCACACATGGCCCTTCCACATGCTCATGCACTAATCAAGAAAAAGTGCTATAGCCAGTAAAACAGCAAGCAAGCTTTTAACACAGCTGTAGTCCCAATACTTTCCCATTTTGCTACCACTTGCCCACCTTTAGATGTTTCAAAACAAGTCTTTAAGGCATGTTTTTTGCCTTGAGCAGGGAATCCTTTGTTGAGTTATAGCTGTTTAAATTGTTGAAACTTTAAGGATAAAGACCAAGGGAATCTCTTATGTCCTCATTCCTCTGACCACTACATTTTCAAAGACATTATTTTTTATAATCTAAATATCTTAATTTGTTTGAGTATTTCCTTAGAAAGATACACACTATTTCATCTAATTCAAGGTGAATAACTCATGTTGAATCATTTAGATTATAATTCAGTGGCCCAGAGGCATATTCCCAGCCCCTGAGAAGCAAAGCATGTGCAACTATTTTTTAAATGAAAATAGATAAATGAGTCTTATATCTGATAAATAGAGAACAATTGAAATGTACACTGTTAGTTTTTCATAATTGCTATAAGATACTACACAAATTTGGCTTAAAGCAACACAAATTTATCACCTTTTAATTCTGTACATCAGATGTCTGACATGAGTCTCACTGGACTAAAATCAAGGGATCAGCTAAGCTGCATTTCTTTCTGGAGCCTTAGAAGAGAAGCTATTTCCTTGGTTTTCTAAGCTTTTTATGACTGCCTGCACTTCTTGGCTCATGGCTTCTTTCTTCATCTTCAAAATCAGTAACTGTGGGTCAGATCTTTATACTAAATTATTCTGATCTTTTCTTCCTTCTCCCTATTCCACGTTAAACAAGGATTCACCAAAAAGAAAATCTTGAATAACCTCCATTTTTTAAGGTCAGCTTATTAGCAACCCTAACCACATCTGCAATTATAATAGCCCTTTGGCCTGTAAAGTAACTTAGGTTTTTGATATCTTTGTGGAGCTATTTATTCTGCTGTCTATAGTAACTAATATCATAGCTCTGTTATTCTTTAAGTGTAAAAATCTACAAGCATTTAAAATATTTTTATTTTGTTCTTCTTGTTGCCTTTAATTAAATTATACCCATTCTTGTTCAACACAATAAAATATGATGTGATGTTTGCTAGTTGAGGATTACATTTAATGATTCATCAAATATTGGATATTTATAATTAAAAAAACTTTGTTCTGTGTGCTGAGGAGATAGCAGTGAAAAACATAAATTTCTACTATTGAGCGTGTCTTCTAATAAGAGAAGTAAACAATAACACACAATGATATTACACATATAATAATAACACACATAAGATATATAATATCTTAAATAAATTAAGGAAGTCATATAAAGCATTTTTCTTGTAAATGTGGATAATGGGAGTGCAGAGTAAGAAGGAAGTTTCTATGAGGTTCTTAGAGTGAAGGGCCTAGAAACTCTGATAGGACTACCTGAACTGTTGGCAGTGGTATAGATTTCACTTTGGTTAAAATGTAACAGGATATAATAACTAAACTAGATACCTCATCATTCCAGGAAAAGCACGTAGGAAGCTATAGTTTTAAAAAAGATTAGTGATACATCAGAAACCACTGTCAGCCACCCAGCCTTTATATTGTACCTTATCAATAAGCCCAGATATCACCAGCAATCAGTGGCACTCAAAGCCATATCTATCCAAAAATGAGACAGAGACCTTTGCAACCCTAAAAGGCCTGTCCCATGTCATTGAAAAATACAAATAAATAAATAATTTAAAAAGCCTATTCCAGTTTCACTTACGACATTTAATGCTCCATACTGGATAGCTTTCCTAAAAAGGAAGTAGAAATCTTCCACTCAGTCTTCACTTTAACAAAAATGAAGGCCGATGAGGTAACATTTTAGTTTAAAACGTAATCCTGATAGAAAAAGAAAATTTCAAATGACCAGGGGTTGAAATTTAAACAACCCAGAATAGAAGAGATTCCATTTATTGGTTTAGAAAGATTTTGAGAAGAGCAGATTTGAGGAGAATTTCAGGAGTTTGTGTTGGCTCAGAGTTTATAGTAGCTGCCAGAGAAAAGAAGATATAATAAAATATACGACTTAAGGCATCCAAACAAAATTTCTCCAAGGAAGTGAAATATTTTTGTTATATTCCATGGTAATTTCCATGAGAAAATATTTTTCTTAAGCAGACACGTAGTGTCTACAAAACTTTTCTGACTTCTTCTTTAAGTAGGTAGAATGACTTATTTCATTATTAAGGAAGAAATAATTAGGTGTTCTTGGTCCACTGTTTGCTTGAGTAAGTGTGGGAGCAGCATTTGAAAATCTACTTTTTAAAGAAAAGCCTGATTCTAGATTATAAGATGTGAAATCTTCAGTTTTTAAACAGAAGAGCTAATTAATTTTTAAAATATATTGTTTAGGCTAAAAATAGACTGACTGAATTCTAAATTAAGCCCATTTACTGTCCACTGTTTGTGATTTTTATCCTACAACTAAACTTAGACATCACAGTCCAAATTGCTTACACCGCAGATGGTCTTCTAAGTCGAACAAATTTAGCTACCAATATGTCAGCAGTATTTTTTGGCTTTTACTCATTAAGTGAAAAAAAAAAAGAGACTTGTAGCATTTTATTAAAATATTACTTACTTTGACTCAGTAACAGGCCAATTAAATCTTTGTAGTTGGTATTTCTGTTGATCAAAAATAAATCGTTGGAAAACTATATTGAATCTCTAGAGACAGGAAATAGTGTACCTGTATATATATTATACTTAACTAATCCATTCAAATGAAATGTAATAGCTAGAGGTAGATATTTATGTCTTGTTAAATTTGTTTTTCATGTTTATGTTCATGCTATGTTTCATTATATCAAAATAATGCAAAAATAGCATTTAAAGTATGTTTTGTAAAATGCTTATTTTATTCCCTTTTAAATTATTCCATTTGGTGTATGATTATTTAATAAAGTAGAATTAATAAAAAAGTGCCACAACTATAATTTCTGTATTCTAACAGCAATTCATCAACTCTTGATTCTAATATAAAATTAACATGTAAATTTTACCATATAAACTTGAAGAGAAAGTGGCAAATAATTTTTAATTGTTGATATGCTAATAAATGTCCTATTATCATCCATTATTATGATTTTTACATATTAAGGTGTAAGTTTCTTCCTTTTAATTAAACCACAAAAGCATTGCAGTGTCCTGTGTCTATTAATGTGCTGATATTGATGCAGACATGTATTAAGCAAACCTAAGCCAGGCTCCCAGGAAAGTGTCTTAAATTGAGGTTCTGAGAATTAGGTCATTTTGATTTGTTTTGGCAGTTATGCCTTGTGTTTTAATTTATTTGTTTAATTAAAAGTTCTTGAGTTAGTGTATGAAAACACAGGTACAAACTAAAAACAAAAACAAGACCAAATAAAGAAAACATTGAGCATTAAGTACAATATAAGAAGAAAAGAACAGTTTTGTTTTTCTTTCTTTTTTTTCTTTTTTGACAGATACAGAGAGTCAAAGTGAGGGACAGAGAGGGACAGACATGCAGGAAGGTTGAAAAATGACAAGTATCAATTCTTCTTTGAGGCACCTTAGTTGTTCAATGATTGCTTTCTCATATGTGCCTTGACTGGGAGGCTACAGCAGAGTGAGTGACTCCTTGTTCAAGCCAGTGACCTTGGGCTCAAGCCAGCAACCTTGGACTTCAAGCCAGAGACCTTTCAGCTCAAACCAGAAACCTTTGTGCTCAAGTCAGTGACCATGGATTCATGTCCATGATACCACGGGCAAGCCAGGAACCCCGTGCTCAAGCTGGATGAGCCCGTGCTCAAGCCAGTGACCTCTGGATTTCTAACCTGGGTCCTTCGCATCCCAGTCCTATGCTCGAGCCACTGCCTGGCCAGTCTGTTTTTCTTTCTTATTTAATAACAAGCAAAGTCCACATTAATAAGGAGAGATCAACTTTTCCGAAGACTATATCATAGTTCCTGGCATCTGATCAGCATTGGTAATAGAATAGTTTCATTTTTGGAGGAGCTTGTAGTCCCCACGAATCAGGAGTTCTGATGCAGATCATAAATATGCAATTGAAAATATAAAAATTGACCCTCAGCTCTTTTCCATTAATTTGAGAGGGACGGAGGGTAGGAAGAGTGAGGGTGGGGAGAAAGAAACATCAACTCACTGTTCCATTTCAGTTGTTCACTCATTGGTTGCTTTTCCTAAGTGCCTTGACCAGTATTGAATGCACAATCTTGGTTCCAGGATGATGCTTTATCCACTGAGCAACCCATCCAGGACTGCAAATACTTACTTCTGCATGTATCTTTCTATGTTTCTATTTGTTAAAGGATGGTGAAATTCTGAAGCTATGATTAGGATGTGGTGTTTGGAGATAAGGGCTGAAGGGTCTACTTTCTCGACAATGACTTGATGCTATAGTTTCTCAAACCTGGCTCCACCAGGGGTTTGGCTTCAGTCTGTTTTAAAAGTCACCCAGCTGATTCTTCAATGAATCTAATAATCTAGGCTAGATCTATCTATTCAACAAGTAGATTATAGCATCATTATGTAGAGCTTTAAAACAAAAACACATGTATACAGTGGCTTCAGGGAGCCTTGAGAGTAAGGCAAAGAGAACAGAGCTTTCAGGGAATCAAACTTCTAACATAATTACCAGCAAAATATGCAAAGACCTTAAAGAAAATTATATGATTGCAAATTTATATATTTTTAAAATCAAAAATAGATGATGGGATGAGGTTAAGAGTACAAGAAGTTTTTTGGCGCTGGCCAGTGGCTCAGTGGATGGAGCACAGGCCCGGCGTGTGCATGTCCCATGTTTGATTCTCAGTCAGGGTTCACAGGAGAAGCAACCATCTGCTTCTCTCCCTTTTGTTTCCTTGTTCTCTCCTTCTTCCTGTCCTGCAGCCAGTGGCTCAATTGAGCATGGCCCAGGCCCTGAGGATAGCTCAGGTGGTCAAGTGCATCAGCTTCTGGTGCTAAAAATAGCTTGGTACTTGAGCACTGGCCTCACACAGGGTTGGTAGGTGGATCCATTAGGAGTGCATGCAGGAGTCTGTCTCACCATCTTCCCTCCCCTAACCTAAATAAATAAATAAATCTTTAAAAAATAATATTCATAGAGAAGTTTTCAGGACAGGCAATGCCTATGAAAAATAAAAGATAAGAATGTAGAATTGGATAGAGAAAGTCTTCACACCATGGTACTGTTCTAACACTTGTGAAAGGAATGGAAAGAGAAAGTAGGATTGGCAGTCGGCTTCAATGCAGGTTCTTACTAAGTCTTGGCCGGTCCAGTGGGGAGCAATGATTGTTAGTTGGAGAGGTGCTGCATTGGGTTTAATCAGCCTGTCTCTATTCCCACTGTCATACTCAGTGATTGGCGGAGGGCTGAGCAAGGAGGCCTCCTCGGGAAAGCTGAGGCAAACCCTGGAGGTTCTATGAGCTAGAGCAGAAGATACCTACACTCTTTTTGGGTAGATGGCAAGTTTTTTCTTGAAAAGAGACAAAGTTCTGTGCCGCCAAGACTATCACAAAATGCATACAACACATTATCAATATATTTAATTTCTTTCAATTACCATCCTCAGCTCATAAATCACTAGTGAGAAGTTACTATCTCCTGGCAAAGATAGCTAGCCACCAATTCCAGAGAAAGGGGTAATAACTTGCAATCACCATATATCCACAGTTTGTTTACCTACATTTCTGACTTGATTACTATAAGATTTTGGTGGGGTGTACTCTATTTTTATACAAACTTTATGTATATCTCAATCTTACAGTTATCTTATAAGAGAGAGCCCTGAACATAATGTCAGGTTGAACTGATGGGAAAACCTACTATTGGGTAATCATGAAAACTTTCTGTATTCTGTCCTGTTGTATTCTAGCCAGCCTAGATGATGCTGTTGGTAGATTTTTAAAAAGTCAATATTTAGAATGAATGCATTACTTTTTGAACTATTTTGTTTGTTTCTAGGTTATGTTACACATTCCATGAATAAATGATGTTTTGGTACAAATCGATTTATCTTTTCTTAAGTTGACTTCAGTTAATTATTGTCCTATGCTATAGTTTTAGATGAATCCAAACATTATGCTTAATTTGCTGGAGCAATTTATATTAAAACATATATATAAAAACAAGTATCAAGGCATTTTTTACTTTTTTACTGGTGTTTTGTAATAATAGACTGACCACTTCACATAGATAGTAAATCTTCAAAAGTAATTACTGAATCCAAGGTTAAACAGTATTCTCATAAGTTATTTTATGTCCTCAAAAATCATATCTTTAAAAAAAATATCAGTACCGTTTCACTATTAAATGACATTCAAAAGATTATTTAACACAACCATCCACCTTATTCCCCAAGGATGTTCAATTATCATTCTGTTAATCGCTTCAAGTTAAAAGAGCATCACTTTTTGTGAAATTCCAGGGTGATTTTTTCCCAACACATATAGTCCTCAACTTACTGCTATTTTTCCATACTCTAACAACTAAACATAAGTTACTAAGAGCAACAAGAAAAGCAAGATAATGTACAGTGCTTCTTTAATTTAGAGGTAAAGTAGTCAATATCCCAAACTTGATTACGTTCAGCATGCAAGAAATATTTCTATGCAGAATTCTTTTTCAGGTAGAATGAGAGAAAACACTATTCCAGAAACTTTTTCCCTAAATTATGCAAGCCAAACATATTTTGAAGCTTATGCCTTAATCAAAGCCAGTAACTGATAATAATGTTAAATTTACCAAACATATTGTTAACACACACACACTCACACACACACACACACACACACACACACACGTATTTTCTGAAGTGAGAACAAGGGAGGCAGAGCAACAGACTCCCACATGCGTCTGACCAGTATCCACCCGGCAAGCCCACTAGGGGGCAATGCTCTGCCCATCTGGGGCGTTGCTCAGTTGCAATTGGAGCCATTCTAATGCCTAAAGTGGAGGCCATAGAGCCATCCTCAGCACCCAGGACAACTTTACTCCACTGGAGCCTTGGCTGTGGGAGGGAAAGAAAGAGATAGAGAGAATGGAGAGGGGGAAGGGAGCAGAAGTAGATGGGCACTTCAAGTGTGTGCCTTGGCCGAGAATCAAACCCAGGACTTCCACATGCTGGGCTGGTGCTCTACCACTGAGCCAACCGGCCATGGCAAAAATACATATATTTAAATACAAATAATAAAAAGAATTATATCTTCTGGTTTAATAAAATTGAATTGTATTTTTATGCTTTTTAAAGTTAGGGAATAACTCGTGCCCGCATTTTTTGGTAAGATATTAGATTGCATCTTAATAAAAAAATGCAGCAAAAGTAGGCTTACAGTTGTTTATATGAAAACTCATAAAATAATTAATAAATAGTAATTGAAGAATATTCTGTGTTTGGGTACTAACAACTCTAAATTTACTTTTGTCCCACTCTATACAATAGTTACCACTAAGGCAACAGTAAAGAAAAAGAAGAAGAGGAGGAAAAACTTCAAGTTTACAATTTACTAACTGGATTTATATTTTAATAATTGTTTTTACTCATTCATGACAGATGCTGTTACTTTTTTTATTGAGATACAACATTGAACAAAATAAAGCTCCTACATTCATGTAATTTATACTTTAGTGTATCTGTGGGAGACATAGTAAACAAAATAAACAAGAAACAAATAGAAACAATAAATCCATGCTGTGATAAACACTATAGTAAAATAAAACAAAGTCAATATGGAAAGTTATCAGGTGAGATAGAATGTTGTTTTAGTCAGATAAATGGTAACACTTATCTGTTACTTGCAATTGCCTCTTCTGATTCAAAACAATACAAAAAATTAGAAAAGAAAGGAGGAGTAGGATCTGATTGGTCTGCCAACAGCAGAATTTCCTTTTTATGCCTTCATGGCAAAAAAAATTGTTAATTTATATTTTTATAATAATAATATAATATTAATAGAATGGTTAAGGTATAGAATTTTTATATGTAATACTAGTCTATTGTATTTTAAGAAAAAAATTAAGATATATGGTTAAGAATTCAAATAATTCATATTTTTAATCTTTCAATAATCATTATTATTTATTTGAATGCTAATTATTTGTTTGATTTAATATTAAATTGCTATCAAATTTAAATACATAAGATTAAAGTTAGTGGAACCAAATTCATGAAGGAGGTGAATATTTCAGGATTTTTATATATTCTCTTAATTATTTTTACAGAAAAATAATGTTATTTTTAAGTTTTATTGAAAAATGTTGGCTCTAGCTGGTTGGCTCACTGGTAGAGTGTTGGCTTGGCATGTGGAAGTCCTGGGTTCAATTCCCAGTCAGGAAACACAAGAGAAGTAATCATCTGCTTTACTAACCCTCTCCCCCCATCTTTCTCTTCCCCTCCTGCAGCCATGGTTAGAATGGTTCAAACAAAGTTGGTCCCGGGCACTGAGGATGGCTCCATCACCGTACCTCAGGTGCTAAAATAGCTCAGTTGCAGAGCAACAGAGCATGGCCCAGATAGACAGAGCATTGCCTGGTAGAGAGCTTGCCGGGTGGATCCCTGTTAGGGCACATGCTGGAGTCTGTCCCTGCTTTCATGTCTATCACTTAATAAAAAAATTGTACATACCTATAGATGCCCATATCATAAAAGTACAGTTAGCTATATTATTGTAAACTTAGTACATGCAAATGGTACTCACTCACACATCATGATTTAATACCATCTGACTTCTAATAGTTTAGATTTGTTTTTCTGTTTTTAATCTGATATAAATGGAATCAGAATCTGTACATTCTTTGTGTCTGGCATCTTTCATTTACCATCATATTTGTTAGATTTAAGCGTATCATGTGTAAGTGTAAATTGCTGATTTTTATTACTATGTGATTGTGGTACATTTTATTGTTTTATACTGGAATAATAGATGTAAATTCAAGTAGTTTCAGTTTGTACTATTTTGAGTAACTCTGCTATAAACATTCTACTCCACACACCTTTGAATGAACATATATATCCACTTCTGTTAGGTATTTATATGAGAATTGATGGCTCACAGAGTCTATGTGTTCAGTTTTGTACAAGCTAGTAAAAGGTTTTCTAAAGGGCTCTTACTATTAGTAGTGTATATATTTTCTCTTTTTTGTTGTTGTTGTGTTTGCAGTTTAGCCATTCTGAAAACCACGTAGTGGAATCCCGTTGTGGTTTTAATCTATGACTAGTTAAGTTAAGCATCTCTTCAAGTGTGTATTGGTTATTTAGCTATCATCATTATAAAAGTGTTTGTTCACATTTTCAACCATTTTTTTTTTCCTGTATGTGTTGTCCTCTCCTTAATGTTTTGTAGGAGCCCTTAAAATATTCTTTATGAGTCATATATTGGGAAGATGCATTGTGAATATTTCTCCCACTTGAACTGACTTTTCACATTCTTAATGATGTCTTAATTAGATTGTTTATATAGGTCATGTTTACAAAAGCCATGGCCCAGAAAAGTATAAATGAGCAAAGTGTAATCAACAAATTAAAAATTTTTTTTTTTAGTTTTTCTAATTTTATTTTTTTAATGGGGCAACATCAATAAATCAGGATACATATATTCAAAGATAACATGTCCAGGTTATCTTGTCATTCAGTTATGTTGCATACCCATCACCCAAAGTCAGATTGTCCTCTGTCACCTTCTATCTAGTTTTCTTTGTGCCTCTCCCCCTCCCCCTTTCCCTCTCCCTCTCCCCCCTCCCCCTTTCCCTCTCCCTCTCCCCCCTCCCCCCGTAACCACCACATTCTTATCAATATCTCTTAGTCTCACTTTTATGTCCCACCTACGTATGGAATAATGCAGTTCCTGGTTTTTTCTGATTTACTTAATTCACTTCGTATAATGTTATCAAGATCCCACCATTTTGCTGTAAATGATCTGATGTCATCATTTCTTACCATTAAAATTTTTGATTTTATAAAACCCTGTTAAGAAAAGGAAAAGGAAAGTCACAGATTGGGGGTGGGGGATGAATATTTGTTACACATATCTGGTAAAGAAATAGTGTACAGAATATATAAACTCCTGTAACTCAGCAATAAGAAGGCAAATGACTTAAAAAAGAGTAACAGACACATTATAAAATACATTCTACAGTGTCATATAACAGCACACCACCATGCTCAACATCATTAGTTATCAGAAAAATGCAAAGTAAAACCACAAGAAGATACCAAGGTACATCCAAGAGATTGACTAACATTAAAAAAAAAAAAAACTGATAACATTAAGTGGTGGCAAATATTCAGAACATCTAGAAATTTCACATGTTGACAATACAAATCTAAAGTGGCATAGGCACTGTGGAAAACAGTTTGAAATTTCTTATGAAGTTTAACATACATTTTCATTTTTTAATTTTTAATTTTATTTATTTTTTATTTTTCTGAAGTGAGAAGCAGGGAGGCAGAGAAACAGACTCCTGCATGCGCCCGATCAGGATCCACCCGGCAAACCCACTAGGGGGTGGTGCTCTACCCATCTGGGGCATTCCTCTGTTGCAACCCAAGCCATTTTTAGCACCTGAGGTGGAGTCCATGGTGCCATCCTCAGTGCCCGGGCCAACTTTGTTCCAATGGGACCTTGGCTGTGGGAAGGTAAGAGAGAGATAGAAAGGAGAGGGGAAAGGGTAGAGAAGCAGATGGGCACCTCTCCTGTATGCCCTGACCGGGAATCAAACCTGGGACTTCCACACACTGGGCCGATGCTTTACCACTGAGCCAACTGGCCAGGGCCACCATACATTTTCTACATGGAGTGCCAATTTTACTCCTGGATGTTTCTCCAAAGGAGGTAAAAAATCATATGCAGGCCCTGGCCGGTTGGCTCAGTGGTAGAGCGTCGGCCTGGCGTGCGGGGGACCCGGGTTTGATTCCCGGCCAGGGAACATAGGAGACGCGCCCATTTGCTTCTCCACCCCCACCCCCTCCTTCCTCTCTGTCTCTCGCTTCCCCTCCCGCAGCCAAGGCTCCATTGGAGCAAAGATGGCCCGGGCGCTGGGGATGGCTCCTTGGCCTCTGCCCCAGGCACTAGAGTGGCTCTGGTCGCGGCAGAGCGACGCCCCAGAGGGGCAGAGCATCGCCCCCTGGTGGGCAGAGCGTCGCCCCTGGTGGGCGTGTCGGGTGGATCTCGGTCGGGCGCATGCGGGAGTCTGTCTGACTGTCTCTCCCCGTTTCCAGCTTCAGAAAAATACAAACAAACAAACAAACAAACAAACAAAAAAATCATATGCACACCAACATATATCTGCAAATAATCATGACAATTTTATACATAATTGCCATAAACAGGAAACAACCTGAAGCTTCTGTTTTTCTTTTTTTAGACAAATTGGATAAACAGTGAGATTAAGAATGCAGGTTTCTGTTTTTTTTCTGTGTCCCAGGTATTTCCTTCCCATTCGGTGGATAAGAGTCTTGCTGTCTCGAACTCCTTTAGAATGTTTGTAAGAGGTTAATTGTCTTCCCTTCAGATGTTCTGAATTTTACTCTTTGGTTTATAAATTGCTTAAAAGCTTGGCAAGTGTTTTAAAGAGGTGACTAGACACGTGTTTGAGGAGATATTTGCTTGCTGAGTGAGTGAATTAAATGGACAAAAATTCCAGTCATTTCTTTGTCTACAATCCTTTCTAGATTCCAGTTGGGCTTGCCTATAAAGGAGTATATTACAAGGGGAAAAGAAACTAGCAATCATTCAGTTTGCTGAGCATAATATGGAAAATTTTAGATCTCTAAAGGATTCCTAAGGCCAAATTTCCAAACTGTATATTTTCTGAAGTCTGAATAATGCAGATGTTGGAGGAAGAGAACTTCTAAAAGTAATCTTAATATTTTCTTGATTTTTTTTTTTTACATTTTGTAACATGTTGTCTATATTTTACTTTTTTATTAATTTTAATGGTGTTTCATTAATAAATCAGGGTACATATGTTCATAGAGAACATCTACAGGTTATTTTGACATTTGATTATGTTGCATACCCATCATCCAGAGTCAAATTGTTTTCTGTCACCTTCTATCCGATTTTCTTTGTGCCCCTCTCTTCCCCCCTCTCCCTCGCTCTCCTCCCTCCCTTCCCCTGTAACCACCACACTCTTGTCCATGTCTCTTAGTCTCGTTTTTTATGTCTTGATTTTTTTAAGGTTAAACAAGTCATGTCCTCTGCTAGTAAATGTTACCAGGAATCTGTAATCCCAGCTGACTGAAGAATTTGAAGAAAATTATCTACTTCTATGATAAAAAATTATGATAAATAATTGAGGATGTGAGTAGAAATAAATCTTTCAATATATATCTTTTTAAAGGTAGATTTTTATATAATAGAATTATAAACTCATGCTCCTAAAAGAGCATTCGACGCCCTGGCCGGTTGGCTCAGCGGTGGAGCGTTGGCCTGGCATGCGGGGGACCCGGGTTCGATTCCCGGCCAGGGCACATAGGAGGGGCGCCCATTTGCTTCTCCACCCCCCCCCCTTCCTCTCTGTCTCTCTCTTCCCCTCTCGCAGCCAGGGCTCCGTTGGAGCAGGGATGGCCCAGGCGCTGGGGATGGCTCCTTGGCCTCTGCCCCGGGTGCTGGAGTGGCTCTGGTCGCGGCGGGGCGATGGCTGGAGGGGGGGGGGCGGCAGAGCGTCGCCCCCTGGTGGGCGTGCCAGGTGGATCCCGGGCGGGCGCATGCGGGAGTCTGTCTGACTGTCTCTCCCCGTTTCCAGCTTCAGAAAAATTAAAGAAAAGGAAAAAGGAAAAAAAAAAAAAAGAGCATTCGAGGCACTGATTAATACTAGCTTGCATTTTAAGAAAAAGAAAGTGAAGTGGCTTGTCCACAATTGTAAAACCTATTTTATCAGGATTAAGATAAGAAACTATTTCTTAAAGAAATTAGAACCTTAAAAAAAAAGAAATTAGAACCTTAATAATCTGTCAACATTTTTAAATAACAATTTTTTTCTTTTATTTTTATTTGATTAGATTAATTGGAAATTATCTATAAACATTTTCAAAAGTAACAATAATTAAAAGGAGATTATTTAGTTTAAAATTTCTAAATAGTTTTATTTCTTCTTTCTCATACTCAGAGTTCACATAGGATATAAATTTGATTATATATATAAATCAAAATTTGAATTAAAAATATTTTTCTTTTACCTGACCAGGCAGTGGCGCAGTGGATAGAGCATCGGACTGGGATGCGGAGGACCCAGGTTTGAGACCCCAAGGTGGCCAGCTTGAGCGTGGGCTCATCTGGTTTGAGCAAAAGCTCACCAGCTTGGACCCAATGTCGCTGGCTCGAGCAAGGGTTTACTTGGTCTGCTGAAGGCCCACAGTCAAGGCACATATGAGAAAGCAATCAATGAACAACTAAGGTGTCGCAACAAAAAACTGATGATTGATGCTTCTCATCTGTCTCCATTCTTGTCTGTTTGTCCCTATCTATCCCTCTCTCTATCACTCTGTCTCTGTAAAAAATAAAAATAAAAAAAATTATTTTTAATATTTCTGTCTTATGGAAGACTAACTTGACTTCAAAAATTTAGACGTTTACAAGCAGACCAAGATTGTCCTTCCCTGCCTTTATTTGTAGGACTTTTGATCTATATTCTTTAAGTGATTTCTGGAATTTGGCTCACATGTTTACTTCAGCTGGTTTTAGTAGCTACATATTTTTCTCTCTACTTGCCTTCTGTCCAGAGGATCTCTGCAGGTAGCTACCTGTAGAGAGAAAACCTATACCTCATGTGGGACTGTGAGACATTATCATAAAACCCTGTGTCCTCCCCTAACCACCACTGAGGCCTCCCACTTCAGGCATATGCCAGGACAAGCCTGGTTCTTATCTCACTTTAGATCTCCTGCTTTTCTAGACTCTGTGCCCAACCAGCTGATAGAGACAAGCTGTTCCATCATTGTCTACGAAGGAGAAAAATATTTCTAGTCTAAATCACTGTTTCATTTCTCTCTAAGAACAACAGCTATCGGCAATATTTAGGGTTATCATCAATAATAAGCATGTCATTTTACTGATGAGGAAGGTCTGGTTTACACAAGATTTCCCACTGCTGCTGTCACTAGCAGAGATTCTTAATGTAAAAAAATCTCACACATTCTGACTTCACAGCAAGCTTGGAAATGATATTCCTGGTAAAATGAATTAGGCAACAGAATGAGTATGGCAGCCATTTTCCACTCCATTAAGATATACAGGGGTTCTCAGGTTACGACACAGTTCTATTCCTACGGCAGTGATGTAACCCAATTTTTGGTGTAAGTCGAAACACACCTTAGCCTAAGTCAGTTACCTATCCTAACACAGTTGTAAAATCATAATCTAGAACATGAAAACACAACTAAACCACAGGAAAAGAAAAAAGACATAAATATACTGTACTGTACAATGTACTGTAGTAACAGAAAAAAATGACAAAAAATGAGTGTGAAGAAAGTGTGATGCTAGTGGCATAAGCCAAAACACTTACTTCTCAATTTTTTTAAGTTTTTATGGGAGTGAGCATCATAAATTGAAAAATCATATGTCAAGACTGTTGTAACCTGAGGACTCCTGTACTCTTTTGTGTGGACCCAGACATATCCACTTACTGTAGGATTTTATGATAACTTTCTGTCACTTGTTTCTTGAACTCTGACAATTTGCGATAGGAATCAATGCTTGATTTTTTTCTTGGAGCTTAAGTTTGGGAAATACAGTAAAAATAAAACAGGCTGGGCATATTTAACCAACCACTCATAATAAACTTAGTCAATATTAATAGGGGTATTATTGCAGATCAATTTAAATAATTACCTCTCCTCAGTCCGCATCAGAAAGTCTATAATTACAGACAGACTAGCAAAAGTTCTGGAGTTGAAGTGAGAGCAGATTTATCACATTTCCACTACCAAGTCTATGGTTTATATATATTTAACTTCCAAATAATAGCTGTCTTCATAATGACAGATGGTGTTTAACCATTACCCTATGATCATCTATTATCTAAAGTTAAATTGCTATATATCATATATATGTATATCTGTGTATATGTTTGTTTGTATATATTTAATATGTATACTATATATATTATATATATATATGTATATATATATATATATGCACGCTGTTCACAAAAGTTAGGGGATATTTCAAAATGAATATATCACTTGGGCTCTTTGCAATTACAGTGTCACTTCTTTGGATACCATAAATTTTTGACTGAGATATTCTGCAAAGACAATATCTGAGTTTTGAATTGTAGGTTTCATTGCTGGCCCAGAACACATGACAATACCACAAATGTATTCAAATGCACAATGAGCTATACAGCCATACTGAATAGTATAACCAACAAGTCTAAAGGTTTTTCCCAGAACACCATGAACCATAGTTCTTGATAGACTCTGTCACCATTGGCCATAGGTCTGTTCTAAAATACGTTCAATTTTTAGGGTAGGTGCAGGGCTTCCAAAAAAAAAAAAAAAAAAAAAAAAAAGAGCATCTAAGCATATCTCAAAGCATATATGGGTGATCTATGGTTTTAGGATCTCCAGGACTCAGGTGGCCTTTCTCACCTCACTACCTTTATTCCTTTTTTGTTATTATTATTAATTTTAATTTATTGTGTTTATGTGGATTCAAGTGTCTCAGTGAATATAAATTCCTCACCTCCCACCCCTGTGTCCCTTTTTATATCTCTTTGCCCTCCTCCCCTAACACCTTTCCCCCTTCCCTCTGGGATTTGCTGTCCTGTTATCTGTATCTATTGTATGTGTTATATATACATAATTTCACTGATCCCTTCACCCTCATCCCCCTTCCCTCTGACAGCTGTCCCTCTGCTCCCTGTGACCCTGCTTCTGCCTCTATGCCATTCCCCAGTTCACTTTGTTCATTAGATACCACATATAAGTGAGATCATATGATATTTGTCTTTCTCTGCCTGGCTTATTTCACTTAGCATAATAATCTCCAGGTTCATCCACGCCATCACAAAAGGTAAGATTTCTTTCTTTTTCACAGTCACATATTATTCCATTGTGTATATGTACCACAGGGAGGTTTTTTTCCACTCATCCACAGATGGACACTTGGGACTAGCCTCATTCTTGATGTAATTTCATGTTTTCAGTTATGATTATTATTTTTTATGGATTTCTTTTCACATTTAAGTTATATGATTGATTTGTGACCCTGAGTAAATGTCTGAATCAAGTTGGGAAGTAAGCAAATAGATAGCACATCTTTGCAACTAACTATTCATGAGCAATCTTGAGCAATTTAGCTTCTTTAAGCATGGTTCTTTATATATATAATTGGAATACTAATTACCTCATATTGTTTTTAAAAATAAAATGGTATAACATTTTAAATACCAAGTGCAGTGTCTGGTATGTATTAAAATCTTAATAAAATTAATTATATCCAAATTTATATTTAGTCTTAAGTGCAACATTTCAAGAGATTTACTGATAAACTAGAGTGTAACCAAAAAAGACCCATCACGTAGAATGTTTTAATGAGGAAAAATCACATAGCAGTATTATAACAAGCTCTTTTTTTCCCTTTGTAATAGAACAAAACTCCAAGTGTGTATGTGTGTGCACACTTGTTTGAGTATGTTTAAATAAGCAGAGATGACATTATGAAGCAATCCAACTGTCAACTATAGTTACCTCTGAGAAGTGAGATTAGAAAACAGAGAAAGAACATCACATTTTTATTAGTAATTTTTAATAGGAAAAATGGAAAAGAGTATAAAAACCTTTGAAAAATTCTGCATGCTTTTCTCCATTTTCTAAGTATTCTTAGGTTAATTACAGTAATCATTTAAAAATGAATATAATAGAAAGTTAAGGGGTCTGAAAATTATTTTATGATAGAAAGAAACTGAAGATGTTTAGTTTAAAACAGAGATAAAGCAGAAGTCATGGCTATCTTCAAATATTTTAAAGACTCTCATGTAAAGAATAATTTGAACTCATTCTGTAATTCTCTGAAGAATAAAAAATGGTCTGGGTAAAATAAATAAACAGATTAAAGTAAGTTTTGAAGGAGATGCCACTCAATGTTAGTGTGAAGAAGAGGCCATATGTTCAGCCTGGCCTGTGGTGACATAGTGGATAAGATATTGGCCTGGAATGCTGAAGTCACTGATTCAAAACCCTGGCCTTTTCCAGTCAGAGCACATACAACAAGCAACCAATGAACAACTAAAATGAAGCAACTTGCCTGAACAGGTGGTGGCACAGTGGATAGAGCGTTGGACTGGGATGCGGAGGACCCAGGTTGGAGACCCCGAGGTCACCAGTTTGAATGCAGGGTCATCTGGCTTGAGCAAAAGCTCACCAGCTTGAACCCAAGGTAGCTGGCTTGAGCAAGAGGTTACTTGGTCTGCTAACGGCCCACAGTCAAGGCACATATGAGAAAGCAATCAATGAACCACTAAGGTGTCAAAAACAAAAAACTGATAATTGATGCTTCTCATCTCTCTCTGTTCCTGTCTGTCTGTCCCTATCCATCCCTCTCTCTGACTCTATCTCTGTCCCTGTATAAAAAAAATAATAATAATAAAAAATAAAATGAAGCAACTATGAGTTGATACTTCTTGCTCCACTTTCTTCTCTCTTCTCTATCTATAGAATTAATAAATAAAATCTTAAATAAAATGGAAGAGGTCATATGTTCGTATTTCAGGGATGTTATTTGCAAGTGAAAATTACAAAGAGAGATCGAATTAGATTCTGAAATAGTACCCTCAGTGTTATTTTTTTTACGTGATAAATTATACCTATACATTTTGGTATACCCAAGTTTGCTAATGACCTAACTAAGATATATTGACTAAATAACAAATTTCAGGTAATATAGTCCACATGGAGAAGGAAGAGGTAAATAAGGTATTTCCAACCCATTAAAGAGTTCATTGTCCAATTAGAAAGCCACTAGGAAAAGCAGTATGGAGGCTCAAAAATTAAGAATAAAGTAACCATAAGACCCAGAAACCCCTCTTCTAGATATGTATCCCTAAAATTTGAGAACATTTATTAATAAAGATATATGTATACCTATGTTCAACATAGCATTATTCACAGTGGCCAAGACATGTAAACAACTATAGTGTCCTCTGTTAGATGATTAGATAAAGAAGATATAGTAAATATATATAATGGAATACTACTCAGCCATAAGAAAAGATGAAAAACTGCCATTTGTGACAATATGGTTGGATCTTGAGAACATTGTGTAAGCAAAATAAGTCAGACAGAAAAGAGTCAAAACCATATGATTTCATTCATATATGTGATATAAAAGTGAAAGTAACAAATGAACAATCAGGACAAAACCAATAAACAAAAACTGATGGACACAGACAACAGTATGGTGGTTACAGGGGAATGAAGTATGGGGATCGTAAAGGGTAAAGGGATCAAATATATGGTGATGAAAGATTTGGCTTTGGGTGGTAAACACACAATGCAATATATCATAGAACTGTACACTTAAAACCTATATAATTTTATTAACCAACGTCACCCTAATACATTTAATAAAAAAGAAAGACATTCACAAATAATAAAAAATTTAAATATAATAATTTTTAGGGCAGAAATATATATAAGGTATTATGGAAACATAACAAAGAGAATGAAAGACAGAATTAAATAATAATTTTCTATTAGGTAGTGTAGTATTTGTTTTAAAATGTCAGCCAATTTTCTAAAGCATACTAAATCAGTACATAAATAATATTTGCAAACGGTTTAACTTTAACTGTGAAGATAATCTAGATACAGTACATTTATAAACTATTATATAGATAAACAGATTGCAATAGTACCCCCAGAAATTCAACTAAGCCCACTGGAAGTGAAGAAATGCTTAAGAATAAAGGAAAATTGTTCCCTTCCCTTCTGTCAAGTTACAGAAAATAGTGAACTTGATTCTTATGTTTTTACTAAATCAGTTTAAACAAAATTGAATTTGTGAAGGATAATTTAAAGGTTATAGAAATGAAACTAATGAATCCTAAAAAAGAAAAAAAGAAAGAAAATTAAAGACCTTTCAATGAGGTGAAAGGCTTAACTATATGGTAATTGCAAAGGAGGCAATGATGCAATTCAAATTTTAAAAGATATAAATTATGCAAGTGATTTCAACAGCAGAGGGGGTATTTTTCCTGATGTGAAGATGTTGTAAAACTCATGAACAGAAATCTGTAAATTAAGAACAAAGGATTTACAGTTTAGTTAGAAGCCAATGACAGTCATGCTAATAGAGGTCAATGCTGTGGCCCACTCTCAATCTCAAGAAATGGTTCAGTCAGTGCTCTTCTCCTCCCCAACACCACAACAAACTGGGAAGTACTGACAAATCAAGCCCAAGGAAAAAGGGTCTGGATATTTGGAGATATTAAAAAATAGATAGAAAAATCTCACATCTGCTTGTTGTAATGTTTTAATACTCCCCATTAGATTCCTAATTGTAGTCATTTTCTTTTTGATTTGCTTCCTTTTCTCCCCAAGTCGCTAGTGAAGTAAGAAGCATCTATTCTCAGTCTAGGACAAGTAAGCTTAATTGTTCATAACAGTTCAAACCATAGCTCTGCAAGAAACTCAAATGTATTTACCTGTTTATTCCCAATGTGTTCTCTAAACATTGCCTGTTATAATTTAAATGTTTTTTCATTCACAGTGAATAAAACCAAGTAACTAATTTTTTCTTATTTTAATAGAACTAAAAATAGCAGGCAGAACAAACACACTTACTGTATTGACCTGTTTTATTCCAATTACTACATCAGTAATTCTGACATTGAGTCAGCTATTTCAGACTGTAAAAGAAAAAAGAAGGCCAATCCAAAATTCACATAGCTATTACAATTTGAAATCATATGGCTTTTTGTTTGCATTTTCCATCATATTTCATTACAGCAGATTCCTAATACACCCCCTCCCCCCCACCACCACCAAGTAGATAGAACAAAAATGTTTACCAACGAATTGCATTAGGAGAGCCGTATCTTATACTTTTACCAAATGGGCAGGCTCAGTAACAGTCAAATTACTGAAATAACTGAATTTTTAAAAATGAATGCCAGTTCAATAGGTTTTTTTAAAAAGTCCTTTTGCTTGTTTATGGTTTTAAATTATTTTCTAATTGCAGTTTATATTCAATATTATTTTGTATTAGTTTCAGGTGTGCAACATAGTGGTCAGATAATCAAGTCCTTTAGAAAATGTTCTCACCCCTCATATTTTCATGAACCATCAAGTACCTTATATCGATATTAGAATATTATTGACTATATTCCTATGCTGCATTTTATGTCCTCATGACTATTTTGTAACTATCAACCTTTACTTCTTAATCTCTTCAATTAATAGGCTTTTAAGTCACAGAAAAGTCGAGAAATGGCAAATAAAATTGAAGTAGTTATTTGTTTGAATAAATTTCCTTAGTTAAAATCTTTTTGAAAATCACAGCTAAGTGTGGTGATTGCTGAGAGGAGGAGGGGAAAGGGAGGTACAACAGGGTATAGGGGGTATAAATGGTGCTGTCCGGACACTTGACTTAGGGTAGTGAACACACAGTACAGTGTGCAGATGTATCATAGAATTGCACACTTGAAACCTATATAATTTTGTTAATTAGTGTCATGCCAATAAATCAATAAAAAAATTAAATTCCAGGATTTGAAAATAAAAGTTTAAAATTAAACTAAACAGGACTTATTAACTGTGAAAATTATTTCACTAAAGTGCTTTTTTTTATAACTTTTTAAAACTTTTTTAAATTTTAATTTATTGTGTTAACATGAGTTCAAGTGTCCCACTCAATATAACACCCTCACCCCCTCTCCTGTGTCCCCTACTACAGCCCCTTTGCCTTCCTGCCTCTAAATCCCTCCCCCATTCCCTATGGGATTTGCGGTCCCTTTATCTGTATCTATGTATTGTGTATATATATTTTCACTAGTCCCTTCACCTTCTTTGATGCCATTCCCTCAACCCCCTTCCCTCTGCTCCTTGTGACCCTGCTTCTGCCTTAATTTTGTTCTTCAATTTACTTTGTTCGTTATTTCCACATAAAGATGAAATCCTATATCTTTCTTTCCCTGTCTGGCTTATTTCACTTAGCATAATAATCTCCAGGTTCATTAATGCCATCACAAAAGGTAAGATTTCCTTCTTTTTCACTGCCATGTAGTATTCTATTGTATATATGTACCATCGCTATATTTTTACCACTTGTCTACTGACGGACACTTGGGCTGTTTCCAAATCTTGGCTATTGTAAACAATGCTGCCATAAACATGGGGGTGTTTATCTTCTTTTGAATCTGTGATTTGGTGTTCTTAGGATATACTGTATTTCTAAAAGTAGGAAGTTTGGGTCAAAAGGAAGTTCCATTTTTAATTTTCTGATGAAACATCATACTGTTCTCCACAGTGGCTGCACAAGTCTGCATCCCACCAGCAGTGTAGGAGGGTTCCCTTTTCTCCATACTCTCACCAGCACTTATTGTGTGTTGATTTGTTAATGAGTGCAATTTGGTGTGAGGTGGTATCTCACTGTGGTTTAATTTGCATTTCTCTGATGATTAGTGATGTTGAACATTTTTTCATATGCCTATTGGCCATCTCTATGTCTTCTTTGGAGAAGTGTCTATTCAGTTCTTTTGCCCACGTTTTTGTTTTTGTTTTTTAAATACTTTATTCATTTTTTAGAAAGAAGAGGGGGAAAGAGGAGAGAGAGAGAGAGAGAGAGAGAGAGAGAGAGGAGGAGGAAGCATCAACTCCCATATATGCCTTGACCGGGCAAGCCCAGGGGATTTTTTTTGGTGTTGTTGTTTTGTATTTTTCTGAAGCTGGAAACGGGGAGGCAGTCAGACAGACTCCTGCATGTGCCCAACCGGGATCCACATGGCACGCCCACCAGGGGGCGATGCTCTGCCCATCAGGGGCATCGCTCTGTCGGGACCAGAGCCACTCTAGCGCCTGGGGCAGAGGCCAAAGAGCCATCCCCAGCGCCCGGGCCATCTTTTGCTCCAATGGAGCCTCGGCTGCGGGAAAGGAAGGGAGAGACAGAGAGGAAAGAGAGGGGAAGGGGTGGAGAAGTATATGGGCGCCTCTCCTGTGTGCCCTGTCCGGGAATCAAACCCAGGACTTCCGCATGCCAGGCCAACGCTCTACCATCGAGTCAACCGGCCAGGGCCAAGCCCAGGGTTTTGAACCAGTGACCTCAGTGTTCCAGGTTGATGCTCTATCCACTGCACGACCACAGGTCAGGCTCATTTGCCCACTTTTTAATTGAATTGTTTAACTTCCTGATGTTGAGTTTTAGAAGTTCTTTATAAATTTTGGTTACTAACCCCTTATTAGACATATTGGTGAACATGTTCTTTCAAGGTCTGGGTTTTCTTTTTATTTTGTTAATGATGCCTTTTCCTGTGCAAAAGCTTCTTAATTTGATATAGTACCATTTGTTTATTTTTGTCCTTTATTTCACTTGTCCATGCAGATAAATCAGCAAAAATATTACTACTAGAAATATCAGTGAGTTTATTGCCTATGGTTTCTTCCAAGATGTTTATGGTTTTGTGACTTACATTTAAGTCTTTTATCCATTTTGAGTTTATTTTTGTGAATGGTATAAGTTGGTGGTCTGATTTCATTTTTTTTTTTTTTTTGCATGTACCTGTTCAAATTTTCCAACTCCATTTATTAAAGAGAATGTCTTTACTCCATTGTATGCTTTTACCTCCTTTGTCAAATATCAGTTGTCCATAAAGGTGTGGGTTTATTTCTGGGTTCTCTGTTCTGTTCCATTGATCTGTATGCCTGTTCTTATGCCAGTACCAGGCTGTTTTGATTGCTAATGGCCTTGTAGTATCATATAACTTGATATCAGTAAGTGTGATACTTCTCACTTTATTCTTTAGTTTCAAGATTGCTGAGGCTATTTGTATTCTTTTTTGGTTCCATATAAATTTTTAGAATATTGTTCTATATCTTTGATGTATGCCATTGGTATTTTATTAAGAATTTCATTGAATTTATAAATTGTTTTGGGTAGTATGGACATTTTAATGATGTTTATTCTTCCTATCTATGACCACGGTATATGCTTCCACTTGTTTGTATATTCCTTGATTTCTTTTTTTAATGTCTTATAATTTTCTGAGTACAAGTCTTTTACCTCCTTGGTTAAATTTACTCTTAGGTACTTTATTTATTTATTTATTTATTTTGGTTGTTGCAACAGTGAAGGGGATCGTTTTCTTAATTTCTCTTTCAGTTTATTATTGGTATATAAAAATGCCACTGATTTCTGAATATTAATTTTATATTATGCCACTTTGCTAAATTCATTTATCAGTTCTCATAGTTTTTTGACTAAGACTTTAGGGTTTTCTGTGTACAGTATTATGTCATCAGCAAATAATGATAGTTTTACTTCTTCTTTTCCAATTTGAATGCCTTTTATCTCTTCTTCTTGTCTGATTGCTGTGGCTAGGACTTCCAGAACTATGTTGAATAAGAGTGGTGAAAGGGGGCACCCCTGCCTTGTTCCTGATCTTAAAGAGATGACTTTTAACTTTTGGAGACTGAGTAGGATGTTGGTTGTGGGTTTGTCATAGATGGCTTTTATCATGTTGAAGTATGTTCCCTGTATTTCCACTTGCTGAGAGTTTTGATCATAAATGGGTGCTGGATTTTATCAAACTGCTTTTTTCTGAGGAGAAGAAAATGCATATATATGTGTGTGTGTGTGTGTGTGTGTGTTTTAACTCATATTAAGTTTTATTAAGAGATTTTCTTTTTTTTCTTGCAAATGTGTTCTGAACTCTTGTGTTGTTTCATTTGCTTTGCTTTAACAGATGTCTTTAGAAAGGGTGTTATCACAAAATGAAATGCAGTTTTCATGCTTAATATGTCCTTAGTTACTGAATTGCTAGCTTTAATTTTGTTTTTTTTTCCTATAAGATGTTATTTGCCAATGTCATGTTGCTTGTTTCATTATCATTACAATAATTTTTATCATTATATTGCATTAAAACAATTTTACTTTTTATTTCCTTGTTTATAAATTCTGAGAATAAAAAATGTTTCTAAATTATCAAATACTTTTAGCAAGAATTCATTATTATTGGGGAAATTTATGCTTCCAAATATAATATTTTTAAAATTTTTATTGAATTTATCAGGGTGATATTGGTTAATGAAATTATGTAGGTTTCAAGTATACAGTTTCATAATATGTCGTCTATATGTTACATTATGTGTTCACCATGCAAAGTGAAGTCTTTTATTCACACTGTGTATCCTCTTTCCCCTCTCCCTCCTTCCTTTTTTTTATGGTGATCACCCTACTATTGTCTGTGTCAATGAATTGTTTTTTTCTTTGTTTAATCCTTTTACCTTTTCACCCAGTCCTCAAATCTTACTCCCCTCTGAGAGTTGTCAGGCTGTTCTCTGTATCTATGAGTCTGTTTCTATTTTGTTTGTTTGTTTATTTTGTTCATTAGATTCTGCATTATATGAAATCATATGGTATTTGTCTTTCTCTGACTGGTTTATTTCACTTAGCATATACTCTACAGGTCAGTTCAAGCTGTCATAAAAGGTAATATTTCTTTTCACGGCTGAGTAGTATCCTACTATGCAAATATACCACAGCTAATTTTGTCCACTTATCTATATATTAATAGGCATGTGGGCTGCTTCCAGATCTTGGCTATTATAAGTAATGCTGCAGTGAACATACAAGTGCATATATTCTTTCAAGTTAGTTTATTTTGGGTTTCTGCTTTATCACCCAGCGATTCCACTTCTGGAACTATACCTGAAGAGATTCAAACAATACAACATTTGATAATCATAATAGTCAAAACTACCAGCTTAAGCAATGGCTTAAGCTGAACAAAAGGTAGAACAAGAATATTCAAAATCACCTTCAAAAGTCTGTTGACCTCAGTTAAAACATTCACTAAGGTCCCCATGACTTTGACCTATTTGTGACAAATCATCTCTGAAACATCTTCTTCTGGCTTCTTGTATGTTTATTGTTGTTTTTCTTATTATTTGTAGACAAAAAATTCAAACCACTTTGAGAAAACTTTTAAAAATCTATGTTTAAATCTTTGACACATTTAAAAATTGAGAATGACTGGCTATATGTTAAATCTTTATAGGTTGGTGGCTTAATCTATAAACTTAACTGGTATGTTTTATGATTCTGCCAATTTGGAGAATTTTTTCTCTTTGTGTGTTACACTTTATTAAATTTCATAATGCAATTAACTGGAAGTGTCAGACTACAAAGAGACAGAAATTTGTCAAAAGTTCTTTTCTGTTCCTTTTTCCCTCTAAACAAAGTATCATTAGGCAACAGAGACATATGGTCAGCACTAAAATTCTCTTTGTGACTCAAAGACTTGTTCTTAGAATTTGAAACCTATCAGATTGAAGAAATAGAATAAAAATGTCCCATACGCAAAGCCAAACTCAATGGGCATGACTGGGTGGCTGTTTCAGAGATGAATTCTGATACTGTTTACAAACTTTCGGGTGTCTAAAAGATAGGCAGTGATGATGTCCAATCACAAGTTTCCTTTCATTGTGTTATAATAATCAAAAACACATTTAGTAAAGCTAAAGTTTCTAACTTTTATAGTTTCTCACTTTCAATGCATTTGACAGAACATATGTTCTAACTTTATGCTATTCGAAGAGATCATACTTTTGATCAAAAAGTGATAACCTCATTATAAATAAGTAATAATTCACGTTAGGTCAGACATATTGAAAATAATTCCCCAATACATAAATTCAGTAAAAAATCTCCATTCATTATATTTAATATCCTATGTTTCAATCTTGCTCTTTAATTAACAATTAAATGGTATAGGGTAAGGTCATGCAAATATAGCTTTGTTCATACCCCCCAAAATAAATGCTCTGCTTCAACTATGAACTCTTAAGTATACTAAACATTTTGCTGAACACTGCCAGTTTATGATGAAAAAGATATTAAAATTAGAGGAACTTAGGATTTGTTATCAGAAGCCCTAGTTTCAATTCTCAGCTCTGAAATTATTAACAATGTGAAAAAGGGCAAACCAAATATTAGCTCTGAGCCTGTTTTCACATCTGTAAAAAAAAAACATTTAACATAATTATTTAAAAGAACAATTGAGAATACAAGTAAATGTTAATTTATATGGACTATATATTTTGCTTACATTCATTCAACATCTGGTAAGAGCCAGGTACTACACCAGTAACTGAAGAGAACAGAGGATCTAATGTCTAGATCCTTGGATTCTGTACTCTGCTTGAAAGAGGCAGATTATAAATATCAATGTAATATGGCCACACTATAACTGAGGAAATATTCTGAATACTGTGGGACCTCCAGGTAGAGAGAGACCAGCTCTCACCTTGGATGTCAGAGAAAATTTCACATAGGAGACAATGCTTAAGCTGAATTTTCAAACAAGAATTTTTTTTAATAATTTTATTTTTTTAATGGGTTGACATCAATAAATCAGGATACATATATTCAAAGATAACATGTCCAGGTTATTTTGTTGTTCAATTATGTTGCATACCCATCACCCAAAGTCAGATTGTCCTCTGTCACCTTCTATCTAGTTTTCTTTGTGCTCCTCCCCCTTCCCCATTTCCTCTCCCTCTCCCCCCACCCCCCATAACCACCACACTCTTATCAATGTCTCTTAGTCTCACTTTTATGTCCCACCTATGTATGGAATAATGAAGTTCCTGTTTTTTTCTGATTTACTTATTTCACTTCGTATAATGTTATCAAGATCACACCATTTTGCTGTAAATGATTGGATGTCATCATTTCTTATGGCTAAGTAGTATTCCATAGTGTATATGTGCCACATCTTCTTTATCCAGTCATCTATTGATGGGCTTTTTGGTTGCTTCCATGTCCTGGCCACTGTGAACAATGCTGCAATAAACATGGGGCTGCATGTGTCTTACGTATCAATGTTTCTGAGTTTTGGGGGAATATACCCAGTAGACAGATTGCTTGGTCATAAGGTAGTTTTATTTTCAGTTTTTTGAGGAACCACCATAATTTCTTCCATAATGGTTGTACTACTTTACATTCCCACCAACAGTGTATGAGGGTTCCTTTTTCTCCACAGCCTCTCCAACATTTGCTATTACCTGTCTTGTTGATAATAGCTAATCTAACAGGTGTGAGGTGGTATCTCATTGCAGTTTTGATTCGCATTTCTCTAATAACTAAAGAAGATGAGCATCTTTTCATATATCTGTTGGCCATTTGTATTTCTTCCTGGGAGAAGTGTCTGTTCATGTCCTCTTCCCATTTTTTTATTGGGTTGTTTGTTTGTTTGTTGTTGAGTTTTATGAGTTCTTTGTATATTTTGGATATTAGGCCCTTATCTGAGCTGTTGTTTGAAAATATCATTTCCCATTTAGTTGGCGGTCTGTTTATTTTGTTATCAGTTTCTCTTGCTGAGCAAAAACTTCTTAGTCTGATGTAGTCCCATTCATTAATTTTTACCTTCACTTCTCTTGCCTTTGGAATCAAATTCATAAAATGCTCTTTAAAGCCCAGGTCCATGAGTTTAGTACCTATGTCTTCTTCTATGTATTTTATTGTTTCAGGTCTTATGTTTAGATCTTTGATCTATTTTGAGTTAATTTTAGTACAGGGGGAAAAACTATAGTCGAGTTTCATTATTTTGCATGTGGCTTTCCAGTTTTCCCAGCACCACTTATTGAAAAGGCTTTCTTTTCTTCATTGTGTGTTGTTGGCCCCTTTATCAAAAATTATTTGACTATATATATGTGGTTTTATTTCTGGGGTTTCTATTCTGTTCCATTGGTCTGAGTGCCTATTTTTCTGCCAATATCATGCTGTTTTGATTGTCGTGGCCCTATAATATAGTTTGAAGTCAGGTATTGTAATGCCCCCAGCTTCATTCTTTTTCTTTAGAATTGCTTTGGCTATTCATGGCTTTTTATAGTTCCATATAAATCTGATGATTTTTTGCTCTATTTCTTTAAAAAATGTCATTGGAATTTTGATGGCAATAGCATTAAATTGGTATATTGCCTTGGGTAATATGGCCATCTTGATTATATTTATTCTTCCTAACCAAGAACAAGGAATATTCTTCCATCTCATTATATCTTTTTCGATTTCCCTTAATAATGGTTTATAGTTTTCATTATATAAGTCCTTTACATTCTTTGTTATGTTTATTCCTAAGTATTTTTTGTTGTTGTTGTTGCAATCGTGAAGGGGATTATTCTTTTGAGTTCATTCTCAAATGTTTCATTGTTGGCATATAGAAAGGCTATTGACTTCTGTATGTTAATTTTGTATCCTGCAACCTTATTGTATTGGCTTATTGTTTCTAGTAGTCTTTTTGTGGATTCTTTGGGGTTTTCGATGTATAGAATCATATCATCCATTTTCGATATGTATGCCTTTTATTTCTTCGTCTTGTCTGATTGCTCTGGCTAGAACCTCTAGTACCACATTAAATAAGAGTGGAGAGAGTAGCCAACCCTGTCTTGTTCCTGATTTAAGGGGGAAAGCCTTCAGTTTTGTGCCATTTAATATGATGTTAGCTGATGGTTTATCATATATGGCCTTTATCATGTTGAGATATTTTCCTTCTATACCCAATTTGTTGAGAGTCTTGAACATAAAATTCTGTTGTATTTTATCGAAAGCCTTTTCTGCGTCTATTGATAAGATCATGTGGTTTTTGTTCTTTGTTTTGTTGATATGGTGTATTACGTTAACCGTTTTACGTATGTTGAACCATCCTTGAGATTCTGGGATGAATCCCACTTGATCATGATGTATTATTTTTTTAATATGTTGTTGTATTTGATTTGTTAGTAATTTGTTTAGTATTTTAGCATCTGTATTCATTAGAGATATTGGTCTGTAGTTTTCTTTTTTTGTGCCATCCTTGCCTGGTTTTGGTATGAAGTTTATGTTGGCCTCATAAAATGTGTTTGGCAGTATTGCTTCTTCTTCATATTTTGGAAGACTTTCAGTTAATAGGAACCAAGTCTTTGAATGTTTCATAAAATTTGCTGGTATAGCCGTCTGGGCCTGGATTTTTATTTTTGGGGAGGTTTTTAATGGTTTTTTCTATTTCTTCTCTACTAATAGGTCTGTCTAGGCTTTCTGCTTCTTCTTGACTCAGTCTAGGAAGGTTGTATTGTTCTAGGAATTTATCCATTTCTTCTAGGTTGTTGAATTTAGTGGCATAAAGTTTTTCATTGTATTCTACAATAATTCTTTGTTTATCTACGGTGTCCATGGTGATTTCTCCTCTTTCATTTTGGATTTTGTTTATATGAGTTCCTTCTCTTTTTTCCTTGGTAAGTCTTGCCAAGGGTTTGTCAATTTTGTTGATCTTTTCAAAGAACCAGCTCCTTGTTCTATTAATTTTTTCTATAGTTTTTCTGTGCTCTATTTCATTTATTTCTGCTCTGATTTTTGTTATCTCTTTTCTTTGGCTGGTTTTGGGTTGTCTTTGTTCTTCTTTTTCTAGTTCCTTAAGGTGTGAATTTAAGTAGTTCACTTGGGCTCTCTCTTGATTGTTCATATATGCCTGATGTGATATGAACTTCCCTCTTATCACTGCTTTTCCTGCATCCCATAGATTCTGATATGTTGTATTGTCATTTTCATTTGTCTGTATATATCTTTTGATCTCTGCACTTATTTCTTCTTTGACCCTTCATTTTTTAAAAGTATGTTGTTTAGTTTCCACATTTTTGTGGGATTTTTTTCCTCTTTTTTGCAGTTGAATTCTAGTTTCAAGGCTTTATGATCAGAAAATATGCTCGGTACAACTTCAATTTTTCTGAATTTGCTGATGTTGTTTTTGTGGCCCAACGTATGGTCAATTCTTGAGAATGATCCATGTACACTGGAGAAAAATGTATACTTTGTCACTTTGGGATGAAATGTCCTATAGATGTCTATCATATCCAGGTGCTCTAGTGTTTTGTTGATTCTCTGTTTGGATGACCGATCTAGAGCCGTTAGCGGTGTATTGAGGTCTCCAAGTATGATTGTATTTTTGTTAGTTTTTGTTTTAAGGTCAATAAGTAGCTGTCTTATATATTTTGGTTCTCCTTGGTTTGGTGCATATATATTAAGAATTGTTATGTCTTCTTGATTCAGTGTCCCCTTAGCCATTATAAAATGGTCATTTTTGTCTCTGAGTACTTTTGCTGTCTTGTAGTCAGCATTATCAGATATGAGTATTGCTACGCCTGCTTTTTTTTTTTATGTTATTTGCTTGGAGTATTGTTTTCCAGCCTTTCACTTTGAATTTGTTTTTATTCTTGTTACTTAGATGAGTTTCTTGTAGGCAGCATACAGTTGGATTTTCTTTTTTAATCCATTCTGCTACTTTGTGCCTTTTTATTGGTGAGTTTAATCCGTTTACATTTAGTGTAATTATTGACACTTGTGAGTTCCCTATTGCCATTTTATAGATTGCTTTCTGTTAGTTTTATGTCTTGTTTGATCCTTCTCTTTTGTTTTTCTATCTTTTGTTTTTATTTGGTTGTATTCCATACAGCTTTCCTCTGTTGCTATCTTTTTTAAATCATGTGTTTCTGTGGTGGTTTTTTCAATGGTGGTTACCTTTAAGTAATGAATAGGGTTCCTACCCTGCTCATTGTAGTGCACTATTTTGTGAGTACTTTTCCCCTCCATTGTCCTTTGCTACTGTTAATCTCCATCCTCTCCCCCGCCCCCTTATTTTTGTTGTTGTCACAGTTTAAATTGGTTTTATTGTGTTCTTCTTGGAGCTTTTACTTGTGGCTTTTTTTTTGTTGTTCTTTGTATCTGATTGGAGAACCCCCTTTAGTAATTCCTGGAGTGGGGGTTTTCTGATGATAAATTCCCTCATCTTTTCTGTATCTGTGAATGTTTTTATTTCTCCCTCGTATTTGAAGGATAGCTTTGATGGGTATAGTATTCATGGCTGAAAGTTCCTCTCTTTCAGGACTTTAAATATTGGGGTCCACTCTCTTCTAGCTTGTAGAGTTTCTGTTGAGAAATCGGATGATAATCTAATGGGCCTTCCTTTATATGTTGTATTCTTCTTTTCCCTGGCTGCCTTGAGAATTTTTTCTTTGCCGTTGGTTTATGCCAATTTCATTATGTTGTGCCTTGGAGTAGGTTTGTTGGGGTTAAGAACACTTGAGTTCTGTTTGCTTCTTGAATTTGAGGCTTTAGTTCTTTCCACAGGCTTGGGAATTTCTCATCTATTATTTGTTTGAGTATGTTCTCCATTCCATTTTTTCTCTCTTCTCCCTCTGATATACCTGGTATTCTTATGTTATTCTTTTTGATGGAGTCAGATAATTCCTGTAGGGCTACTTCATTTTTTTTAATTTTTGAGTCTCTTTCTTCTTCTCTCTGTTTTGCCTCAAGTTGCTTGTCTTCAATTTTATTAATCCTACCTTCTATCTGGCCTGTTCTATTAGCTAAGCTAGTTACCTCATTTTTCAGCTCGTAAACTGAGTTTTTCATCTCTGTTTGATTTGTTTTTATAGTTTCAATTTCATTGGAAATATATTCTTTGTGTTCATTGAGTTGTTTTCTGAGCTCCCTAAATTGCCTTTCTGTGTTTTCTTGTATATCTCTGAGTATTTTTAGGATTTCTATTTTAAATTCTCTGTCGTTTAACTCCAAGGTTTCCAATATATTAAATTTTTTCTCCATAGATTTTTCCTCATCTATCTGTGTTACCTCTCTTTCTTTTGTATCCATGATATTTGATTTTCTCTTCCTTGATGGCATCTGAGAGTGGTTTTGTTGATAGTATTAATGAGATTTAATAAAGAATAAAAAGTTAATAAAAAAATCAAAAAGAGTTGTTTTTTTAAATTAATAATTAAATAAAGAAAAATAAAATAAAATAAAAATTAAAAAAAGGAAATTATTCTACCCCTCCTTTTTTCCTCTCCTCTTCTCTCCCCTCTTTCTTGAGAAAATCTTCTGGTGAACTGTGAATTATACTGTACTAAATAGAAAAAACAATGCCTGTAATGGAGGGCCTGAATTGGGGAGAAGTAATAAAGGGGCAAAAAAAAAATGGGCATATGGACCCACAAAAAGCAAATAAGGAAAAATTTGGGTCAAAAATAAAATGATTTGCTTTTAGGTGTTGGTTGACTAAGAGTTATGATGAGAGGAATAAGACAGAAACAGGAAAATGGGAGACAAATTAAAAAATTACTATTGTATTTAGTGGAACAAGAACTAGATAAAATGGAGAGCCAGGGATGGGAGCACTGCTAGTGAATTAAAAAGGTGAAGTAAAAACCCCCCAAAATGCCACAAACATGAGTTTGAGTCCCAGATAATATAATTTGTTCGTTATTGAGGTTTGAATGAGAGGAGACATAAAGGAGAAAGGAAGAAACTAATACAGAGAAAAGAAAGAGAGATTAAGAGAAAAAAGAGGGAACCACTAAAAGAAGAAAAAAGAGGAGAGAGAGAGAGAGAGTTAAGGGTTTTGGAGTGCAACCCTCATAGAGAGAAAGGAAGAGGAAAGAAAAGATAATGGGAGATGTAACACTTATGGGTAGTGTAGTTCAAGGAGAGGAGAGAGTAAGACCGGGAGAGAGTTAAATGACCAAAATGGAGGAGGAACAAAAAAATCAAGAATGAAGATAAGAGAAACAAATGAACAATTATAATAAAATGGGATAGGTTATAAAGTCTGTGGATTATTCTTGATTTTGAGAGGTTATCTTCTTGCTTTTTCTTTTCTCTCCCTCTTCCTGCTCAGTGACTCTGTACCCCAGGTTCTGCCCCTTTGGCACATTCAGGTAGAGGTTTACAGTTGATAAGTCTCTATGGCGATGTCATGTATTGTGCTTCGGTCTCGTTGGCAGTCGAGGTTCATTAGCATTTATAGGCTCTGTCAGTGAGAGAGTCTGTGTTCCTGGAGCTTCTGTCCTAGTCTTTCCTTCCTCAATTAGTAGCCTGATAATCCAGCTATGGGGTTGCTGCCTCCTCTGCCTGGATAGTAAGAGGCTCAAAGAGCTGGCAACTCCCACTCTATTACCACTCAGCACAGGGCTCTGGGTAAGGCTCAGTCAGTCAGAGCTGCTCGCATAATCAGGCGAGGCTTCCACCCACACAAAGACCTCTGGCTCTGCCACTCTGTCCAGTAACATGGGCGGGCACCCACTCCTCGGGTGCTTGGAGGAAAGTCTCGCTCACTATCTGTGCACAGACCAGGATATCAGGCCGGCAGTCTCATCCTCTGAGTGAAACCCCCACCCGCACGGAAAAGTTCCAGCATTGGAATTGGCTCTTGCTCCCTCCCCATGCATGGCTTTTTCAGGGTGCTGGGGCGGCCTGGAGATTTCGCTTTTGGCCCACACAAAGTCCCCTGACTCTGCCCCTCTGTGGGATAACATGGGTGCCCACTCCTGAGGTGCTCAGAGGAATCTCTTGCCCACTCTCCGTGCGTGCTGACCAGGATATCAGGCTGGCCGCCTCACCCTCTGAGTGAAACCCCCGCCCGCATGGAAAAGTTCCAGCATTGGAATTGGCTCTCACTCCTTCCCTGTGCGTGACTTTTTCAGGGTGCTGGGGCGGACCAGAGATTCCGCTTTCAGCCCACACAAAGGCCTCTGACTCTGCCCTTCTGTGGGATAACATGGGCGCCCACTCCCGGGGCTTTTGAAGGAATCTCCCACCCACTATCTGCGTGCGCCGACCAGGAGATCAGGAAAATGGCTGCCCCACTTGTCTTTCTTTGTGTGGGTTTGGCGCGAGTGTTAGCTTGCATTGACTGGGTTGCCACAGGCACAGTTTTCCTCGGCTTGGATCTCCATGCCACAGCCTGGTTCGGCCGTTTGTGCCGTGGCCTGGATCTATTCACCCCCTTTGCCTGCCTTAGTTTCTATATTCTCAGTTCCCAGTGAAAGCAGCCTTATTTAGGTTAGTGAGGAAGGCAGAGCATTTCTTACTCCCTATTTCCTTCGGGGTTTGATTATATATTTAGCCAATTTTTCGCTTGACCATACCTTGGGATGTATTGCGAAACATCTGGAGGCTCCAAGGATAGGTTTTTCTGTTTCTGGTTGAAGATCTTGTTGAGTTTTGGGGGAGATTTATTGGTATCGCTTCCTACCACGCCATTACTCTGACGTCATCCTAAAACAAGAATTTTTTATGGGGAAAGGGGATTAACCAGGGAATAAAAACCACACATACATATAAAGGCATAGAAGGGTAATAGCAAATGGTACTTAATAAAATTTGAAACACTTGGTTAGATGAAACATCTAGTCTATGGGAGAATGCTAGCTGATGAGGCATGAAAACTTAATCAGGGACAGATTGCGAAGATTTCTGAAAATACAAAGACATTTTGATTAGATGTTAAGGATACTAATGAGCTATGCAACTAACCATTATGCTTAGGAAAACTTGTCTAGCTGTATGAAGAATAGTTTCCTGTTTTCAAGACTAGGCATCATTATGTATCTCAACTAATACCCACTGTAGAAATTCATGTGTGAGGTGATGAGGTCAGAGTTAAAGGACAGAGACCAGTGTTTGGAACTAGATGATTTTTATGATTTGTGACATGTTTGATTTCAATGATTATATTAAATATATTGAGTAGAGAGCAATTGGGGAAAATAGTTGCTTGCTCCATTGACACTTTTATTTCACAGCAGTTTTATTTTTTAACATTTAATGTCTTTCTGTTACTATAAAAAGATTAAAGCTCTGTAAAATAAGTAGTCCATGACCTTTATTTCTGCAGCATCATCTCTAACAGATACCTAGGTTTCAGTAATGTAGCAATGATTTCCAAATAAATGATGCTCTGTTTAGGCTCTGTTCCTTTGCACACTTTGCTTCCTATGCCTACTTGGAAGCCTCCTTCATACATTCATTATTGAGATTATTGTGATAATGTAAACTCTATTTGACTAGTTTCTACATTTGTTTTCCCTTCTGGTACCTGGTAGGCATGCAAAACAATTTTAGTGAAGAAATAAAATATGAAGCATTATATTGGAGCAACTTTACAGGATGAAGGTTTATCATGTGCCACGTATTTCTTCCAAGAATCCTCAAAGTTAGTGGGACTGCCTCTGAATGTAGTCAGTATACTAGACTCTACTCACCTGCATTGTGAGTCTCTTTTTCTAAGAATAATGGCAATGAGGTGATCCAAAATTTAAAATGATAGGCTTGGCTAAAATGTAAAAATCAAATGTTTTATTAAAAACCTCATAAATTCTTATAGTATTCTTTTACACATTATACAGCTTACAACCTTAGATGGACAGGTACCTGTTCTCTATAAATGCAATAAAAAGGAAGCTTTCCTTGCTTGCCATCTCTGCCCTCATCTCTGTATTTTCTTGTGCAGGGGAGCATTGTTTGAGAATGATCAAGAAAATGACACAGAAATATCAAAGTCAATGCCAATACTGTATATTAAAAGAATTACCTCACCATCAAATATATTTTTTGTTTGCCTTCTGCTCACCTAAATGAATAAAACAGGTTAATGACATCCTCACTATTTTAGGAACACAACTGCATCCATAATGAAAAGTCCCTAAAGGGCACATACACTGTAGAGGTGACTACCTGAATTAAAACTGTTTGCCTGATTAAATAAAAATAAAAGCAAGTATAAACTGCACATATTGGAAGGATTCTTGCTTTCTATCAAAACATAAGAATAAACTAAGTAGTTTTAACTCTTTTTAACATAAAGCCTTATAGGATTCTTTCAAAAATAATATATTCTTGCACATATTTCTCTATTTTTCAAAGAAAACTGACTTTATTGGCTAATAAATATGATAATGTCCACATATTTTATACTTTCTTCTAATTTTCTATTGTTTTCTAAATTATTCAGTAGTTGATTAATTCAATTAAAATAGAATAAGATTCTTTAAAAGGTAAATGACACAGGCCTCAAAATTTAAATGCGTTTAATATTTTTATTTAAAATTTTAGTAGATAATACTGTAAATTGATTATAACTTTTATTATTTTTTTAAATGTGTACATGTTTATCAACATAAAGAATCATTTGTTTCTAGGTAAAACATTCTCCTTTATGTCAGAAAGCAAAAACATACATTATTTAAATGTATGTTTTCAAGATTGTAAATCAATTTAAATAAGCTGTTATGTATTTTTGTGTGTGTGTGTGTGTGTGTGACAGAGACAGGGAGGGACAGAGAGAAGAACAGACAGACTGGAAGGTAGAGAGATGAGAAGTAACAATTCTTTGTTGTGGCACCTTATTTTCTCAGTGATTGCTTTCTCATATGTGCCTTGACTGGGGGGCTACAGCAGACTGAGTGACCCCTTGCTCAAGCCAGTGACCTTGGGTTTAAGCTGGTGAGCCTTGCTCAAATCAAATGAGCCCATGCTCAAACTGGTGACCTCAAGGTTTCAAACCTGGGACCTCCGTGTCCCAGTCCAATGCTCCATCCACTGCGCCACCACCTGGTCAGGCTGTTACGTATTGTTTAATAGAGCCATTAAAAATTACTGTATTTCTTTTCTAATGTGTTCCTAAAAACCATTTTTCTCAGCAATACAAAATTTAATTTAAATTTTAAAAAGAATAAAAAAAATGCATAGATTTGTCTTTCTAAAAAAATTTCACAGGAGAACATACTAACCTTTATTTTGATCTTTGGTTATAATAAGAAAGTAGCTTAAGATGAGTAAATATAATGCTAATATCTATCCAAACTCACTGATATGTAGTAAAGTTATACACTGTAAAGACATTGCTTAGTAAGAATAGAAGACAGAGTCACTATTTAATTCAGTTTAAAGTAAAAAGTTTATTTAAGTGGCCTGTTATACTGGAGAATGGTATATCAGGTTACCTTAAACTAATATAAGAAAACTACATATCTCGTAAGTTTAGTGTTCTAAAACCTAGTGAAATAACTTTATAATATTGAAATATCTTGTTAAAAAAGAAATTGTGTGTGTGTCTGTATATATGTATGTGTAACAGTAGACAATTAATTGGCTAAGTTTTATCTGCTCTAAATTGCTTCTTTTTTTGTTTTTTGTTTTTTTTTCTTTTCTCTAAATTGCTTTTTAATGCTGTGTGACATATTTCATCCATCCAGCTTAAAAGTGGTTCCATAAACAATATAGAATATTTTTACCAGATGGCACTTCAATGATAGACATATGTTAGAAGGAATATAATGAACATCAAGATAAGCTGTAAAGTAGATAATTGTCTAGGATGAAGGGGGACTTGTGTAAAAAATAAATAAACATAAAACAGAAAGTACCCTTAGAAGTTCAGAGAAAGTGTTCAATATGTTCATGCAGAGGAGGTAAAGTTTACTTCCCATACAAATGCAAGGGAGTCATATTGGGATGATGTTCATTGTAGGTAATATTGGACATGAAGCAATGAACTACAGGTGAAGAACACCTCATCTAACAGTGGTATAAACTTGACAATTCTCACAGAAACTGTTGCTGCAGCAGGTGTTAGCATCAGATGCAGAAAAGAGTAGTAGGAAGAAAGAAAAGTTAGAGAACTACAGAGGAGGGCAATGAATATTACTCTAAAATTTGGTACATATCCTGCAGGAAACAACTAAGATAGTTACTAGCATAATGCTATCAATAGAACTATATTTCAAAGACAATATAGTGTATCAGCAAAGTATAAGTTAGAAGGGGTGACATTTGGGATGTACATAAATTAAGCAAGTTATTATAAAAGTCTGTGCCAGTTAAGTTGAGAACAGAGGAGAATAAGGAGCAATATATGTAAAATCTTAATATTGTACTGACACCAATATTAACATAGTAACTAACATTTACTAGAACTTTACTGTCAGGCCCTAGGTTAAGCACTATACATGGTTAATTTTATTTAATTTTCCCTAAACTATAATAATTAATGGTAATGTTATCTATATCATACAGATGAGGAAATGAAGATTCTGAGAGGTTAAATAATTTTTCCAAATTCTCATATCTAGTGATAGGTGAAAGGAAGAGATAAATTACAAGATTTCTAACTATAAACTCATGTTATGAACCACAATTTAGATAATTGATTGTTCTGAGGAAGAAAAGAAGAAAAATCAAAGCTGACTGAACTGGAAAAAAAAGCTCTGCCATTAGTAGAAATTGAGACATTAATCAAATGTTTCATTCCAGCAAGTCTTGCCTGTACAGGCTTGATTTCAGTATAACGGATTTGTCCTTATAGCTAAGGAATGTACACAAGGCAATGTGCTTGCTGAGAACACTGAGATCCAGAGAAAGGACCTAACACTGGCTGACCATCTTTATGCCAACACTCAGAACTGTGATGTATTTCATTTTCATGCCTGCCAAAAAAAAAAGTGGTATAATTTTAATATATAGATGAAGAACAGGACTGATATTGGTTAGGCAACTTACCCAAAGTTATCTGGCTAACAACTGATGAAGACAAAATATTTTGTATCACCCTCTTATCACAGTCCAATTCCTTTTTTAAAATACTCAGGCTCAGATAACTTTATGAATTTTCTAGTTCATTCTTCAATCACACCTCACTTCCAAAAGAATCTCAATGGTCATCCCTTCAAAAATTGAAGCTTATTGGCTCTACAACTGTTAAACTGCAATTCTTTCATAATTATATTAAATGCTGATAAATGTCTGAATACTTCTTTCTCACTAGGCAGCTATTTCCAAACTCTTTTTTCTTCGTAGACATGACTTTCACATATACACTTTACCAATATACTCTCAGAAGTCCATAATGACCTACTAGATTCTGAGACCTCACACACTTTTTAGAGCTAATCCTCTTCGACTTCTGTGACTACATCCTTCTCTGCCAAGTCCTCTTGACTTTCATAACACTGTTTCTTCATTTTCTTCCATCTCTTTGTCCTTTCTTCTCTGTGTTCTCCACTCCTACTTATTTCTGACTTTAGTATAGTCTTTCCCCTGAAAACTTGTTTTTTTCTCTTATTCTCCTCTTTAATGAAGAGATAGCTTATTTCAATCAATTCATTTTCCCCTAAAAAATAAATCTAAAAATTTTATTTACTGACCAAACTCTTATTCTGTATTTCAATATGTGGTTTTATGTATGTATTTCTTTCAAGTGTTTCCTTCTCCTGATTCCTACCTTAACTAATAATACCATTTTTCTCCTGCTTATGTGATCTAGAAATTTTAAAGCCAACTTCTATGTGCCTTTCTCCATGACTCTTTTCTTCTAGTAATTAATCAGTTCCTTTCAACCCAGTCAAACATATTCATTTCTGTTTTGTCAATGAATTATGGCATAATTGAGTAGTTGTGACAGAGACTCTATGGCCACAAAGCCTAAAGTATTTATCTTCTGTCCCTCTACAGGAAAAGATTGCAGTCTCTTTTAGAGGCCATTCAAGCAATCCCTTTACTGGTTTCCTGGTTTCCACCTTTGAACACAATTAATTCATTCTTCACATGATCAACAAATTAATCTTTTAAAAAAATGTATGTCAGGTGATTTTGCCCTACTGTATAAAATTCTTCAATGACTTTCTACTTAACATAGATTAAATTTAATACTATTTGTCAGGGCTTAAGACCACAGTTTAGCCACACTGATCTTTTACCTATTTCTAAATGGGGGGAAAATGTCAGACTCTCTTTACAGTGTCTTTGTCCACTCTTCCCTTGTTATAAAGTACTTCACCCCATATTCTGAAAGGCCCCATACCTCTCACTTCATTGAGTCCATGTAGAGACACCCAGTCCAGATAAATTTTGAAGAGTTTTATTAAAGGAAGAAATTTTAAGTATGCCGGTCGCATATGGCTGACACGGGGCATCTGCAGACCCAAATTGTGCAGCCCCAAAAATAGTTCAGTGGCTGCTTATATACCCTTGATCACATGGGCAGGGTAGAGCATGACATCATGGCACAATTATTAACAAGATTATAACATTTGTCTAGGGGATACACAGAAACATTAAGACTTTCAAGGTAACACAATCAAAGATATTTACAAATCTTTCAGGGTTCCTCTCCCTCACTAGCCTAGAGGTATTTGACTATCAAGATTCCAGGAAAGGGAGGAACTACAATCACTGCAAGGTGGTATGAAAATTCTGCCTATTGAAAGAGAAGAAGTTTCTCAGTTAACGTTAATCCTTTCAGAGAATTTAAAACCAAATGACCCTAGTCGTCCTTGTAAGTCAGGAGACTTTTACATTCCATTTCCTCCATTTTCCAAGGAAAGGAAAGGAAAGCCTGACCTTTTCCTCCTAGAATATCAATATTAATTTGCAGCTTTTTGGTACCTTACAACACCTTCTGAGTAGAAAGTGTTTACTCAAGATATGCCTTCCTATAATTCAGTTTATAGCATAAATGTGACCCTGTCTCATTCACCTAATTCTACTACTCTCCCCATCACTATCATATTACCTAATTTTATTGTAAGTTTTACACTTACTACTATTATTGCCTCATTCACAAAACAAAGTATTTTATTTGTGAATGAATTCTGATAGTTTAATATATTGAGAGACTTTTCTTTATTTTAACTGGAAGTCTATTGCCCTGAAAATTATGGGGTTTTTATTTTTTATTATAACTCTTTCTTCTGAGACTACACAGAATAACTGGTATTTCTCTCAAATGAGTAGGTAAAAAATTTCTAAAGATATCTATTTTTGTTCTCTTTCTCTTATAAATATCCGGCCTTCAAGCTTTCATTTGAAAGTGGGTATTAATATATTTATCAACTTGATAGACCACTCCAACCTGATGCTTTCTTTCAATGTCCTCTTTATTACTAATTATTAAATGCCCCTTGTCTTAAATTCAGTATCAACAAGAATATATAACTAATTTCTTACTTACCCTTGATACAAAGGTAATGAGCACCTTCAAACAAGAAGACTAAATACTAATTACTCTATGTCACCAACTATAACATTTAGCTTAATCTGAATCAGGGACAAGAGGCATAGAGTATTGAGGTGTTAATTATAAAAAATCTTTCTTCACTTTTCTAAGTCACTTCCATAACAGCTTTAGAGTATAGCAGCAATTACTTACAACAAAGGCCAAATTACTATAAACACAGCTTCAAGTAAAAATACTACCAATGACATTTATAGAGCAGGTTCAAACCATAAATCTCATCTTTGCCTGGAGAAGTGTGTCAGAGATTATTTACCCTGTCAGATAAAGCATTACTTTATTCAAATGAATCAAATGTGAGAGGCATCAAAGCTCTTTTAATCTCCTTCATGTCTTTTATTATTGAATACTTTATGGTTGGGGCTCTGGCTTCTTTTTTTTTGTTTTGCATATAAAAATATGTTCGGAGGATAATCACAAAATATATATGGACTTCTCTTTACAAACTTTACTTCATCTAGATACAGTATTTGAAAATGAAAACTCCAAAATAAACTAGTAGAGCTGGTTTTCCTGACTGACTTGTTTAGAGAGAGTCCTATTGAGCCTTGCCCTCCCCTGGAGGAAGGGCACTTGACTCTCCTGAAGAAGAGTTGCCTTTAGTGTTGACCCCCAGGAACCCATAAAGGGTGTGGTAAATATGTAGACACTATGCAAGAGTCATATTTGGACAAATGGCATCTAACAACACAGAAACCACAGCAAAAGAGCAAAAAATGTTTTTGTTTTCTTCTTAATAAAAACACTAAGTGTTTAGTTTGAAGAGAATACAATCATTTCATTGTGAGACCTCCAAATCAATCAGGAGCCAGTAGAAAACCAGAACTACTCTAGGAATTTCAAAGAAATTTTATTACATAGGATTAGTTTCATACATGATAAGATGTTGGGCAGATAAAATAGATTATGCTCACTTTGTTAAAGATGGCACTGCCCACGTGAAATCCCGTTACCCAGGTGATAACATTAGTTGCCCTTCCTGCTTGGGATGGGCGTGATTATACTGTGTGTTGGGGAGGGCTTTCACATCAAAAGGTTTTAAAAGGAACAGAGATCACTTTGTTCCGGGAGAAGAGTGATTACATTTTAGGAGGAGCCCATGCTATAGGACAGCAGAGTAAGGCCACGTGTAGGAGACCAGGAGAAGCAGCCAAGATGGCAGAATATTGAAGGAGAAGCCAGTTTGTGCAGAGTTTGTGCAGAGAGGAGATGAGGAACAGAGGTGAATAAGGCTGGTGAGCTAGAAACCTTTGATTCTAGGAAACTCAGAAAAGTCAGTAGCTTTGTGAGCATTGAATGAGTGGGTTTTAGAGCCCAGTGTGTGTCTTTACTTGCCCGCCATTTGCAAGCTAGGATTAAAGATGTTGGCCCACCAGTTCTTGGCTCAATTGTTTCATTACCGTCTGTCCGAATCTAATGCAAACTTACATGGGTCTAATGGTGGCCTTGGCCACTGGCTTTACATAGAGGATTTGAAAAGTCAATGTAAAGTCAGTAGGCAGGGCCAGGGCCACTACCATCACAGCAGCCCGGTCCATGCAGGTTTGCATTGGATTCGGACAGTCGGTAAAGAAACAACGGAGCCAAAAACTGATAGGCCATTTTCTTTAATTCTAGCTTGCACCCGGCAGGCAAGTAAAAACACACACTGGGCTCCAAAACCCACTCACATTCAGTGCTCACAAAGCCACTGACTTATCCGAGTTTCCTAGAATCAAAGGTTTCTAGCTCACCAGACTTATTCTCCTCAGTTCCCATCTCCTTCCTTATCCCAGATACAAACTCTACACAAACTGACATCTCACTCAGCACTCTGCCATCTTGGCTGCTTTTCCTGGCCTACTCCACGTGGCCTCCTTCTGCTCTCTACTCTGCCCTCTCCTCTAATGATAATCTCAGGAACCAAGAGAGCAAGCTCTCGTTCTATCCCCATTTTATAGTGTAGAAATCCAAACCCTTAATCCAATATACAAAATAGGGAAGTCTCTAATACAAAGTCACTTCTCTGAGGCATGATTGGATTGTACCACCCCACATCAAAACGGGTGGGAAAGGCTTAATCCCAAAACCAAGCCCCAGGCTACACGGATTCTCAACACACATTAATATCACCTGGGCCACGGCCTCCACGTGGGCAGCGTCATCCTCAACAAAGTGAGCATAATACATTATATCTGCCCAACAGTCAAAAAACAGACAGTGAGAGAATTCAGATATTAGAAACAACAAAAAACAGCTACAGTGTCTGGGACAGAAAGGATACAAGGAAGAAGTAGATATTACAACATACAGAAACAATTAGAATCACATCTCTGTAGAAATTGCCTAGCAAGAGTTAGGATATCTAAAAAGGAATTATAGAACAAGAGTGCATCGGTTAAAATTACTCATCAAAGCACATATGAGAAGCAACTACCTAAGTTGATATGTCCCACTCCTCCCACTGCCTTTTTCTCCTCTCTCCAAAATCAATAAATAAAATATTTTTTAAAATATTACTCTTCGGTTTTCAATTGCAGCTTTATACTGGTTCAACCAGTGTGATCTGGTCCTGGTGTTATCATTTGCAGTTCTCAACTTTTCTTCCTTAGTTTTGCTGTGATTCTTTGGCCAATTTTACTCAACTAGTCCAGAAATAGTAGCCAGAAGTTGAATGCTGTCTTGTTTTTAAAAAATGAAATAAAGAGAGTGCCTTTTTTTTCGATTGTTAAAAGTAATTTTGCCCTAATTAAGATAAGGACAGTTGCCTGACCTGTGGTGGCACAGTGGATAAAGCGTCAACCTGGAAATGCTGAGGTTGCCGGTTCGAAACCCTGGACTTGCCTGGTCAAGGCACATATGGGAGTTGATGCTTCCAGCTCCTCTCTCTCTCTCTCTCTCTCTCTACTCTCTAAAATGAATAAATAAAATAAAAATTAAAAAAAAAAGATAAGGACAGTTAAAGCTTCTTCCCATTCTTAAACCAATCACTAACTATAGCAAAAGATAAAAAGATTAAAATGAGAGTGTGGACCAATCTAGTCCTATCCATGGGGTTTGAGGTAGATTAATCCCACCCAAAATGCCTGCTTACCTTTCAAAAGAGTATAAGTGCAAATGAACCTGGAACAGTAGTAAATGATGTCTATATTATAACTCCTCTGTGAATTCAACCCTGAAACTATACACAAAATTAATTTTCCCTTATAATATTTTAATTATTCCAGAATGAGAAAAAATGAATTAAACTATTATTTAAAGAATAAATAAATAAACTAATAAATCTGTTGATCATTAAATCAATATGAACATGTTTAATGGTATAAATAATAGGTTATGGGGCAACTTTGGAGATTAATAGAACTTTTATAATGTAACAACCAATAAAGTCCTACTTTGAGAAGTTCTATGCCATTATTTACCACATTAACAATTATTACAATAACACCCACTATTTATTGGGAATCTATTATGTTTTAAGAACTATAATAGGTACATTTCCTACATTAACACATTTAATATTTACAAGGGAATGAGGTAATTACTTTTATTATATGCATTTTAGAGATGATATAACTAACTCCAGGAAGTTCAGTAACCAACTCATTTCTCAGCCAGAAGATGAAAAGCCTGGAAATCAAGCATAAATATTCTAATGCCCCAGGAACTTAATATCTATACCAAACTATCTATTAGAAAAACTCAAGAAAAAGTGTAGGACAGCCTCACCTGTGGTGGAGCAGTGGGATAAAGTGTCAACCTGGAACACTGAGGTCACTGGTTCAAAACCCTGGCTTGCCTGGTCAAGGCACATATGGGAGTTGATGCTTCCTGCTCCTCCCCCTTCTCTCTCTCTCCCTCTTTCCCTCTCTCTCTCTCTCCTCTCTGAAAAACATCTTGGCTGCTTCTCCTGGCCTCCTCCATGTGACCTTTCTCTGCTCTCCTCTGCTCTCTCTTCTAATGATAATCTCAGGAACCAAGAGCGCAAACTTTAAAAAAAAGTGTAGGACAAAGTTCAGATTATACCTTATTCTTGGGGGGAAAAAAATTCTGTAATCATATCACATCTATCCTATCTGGTGACCAAATTGTCAACATTCCCATTTTCAGTCAAATATTTGAAATAATTTTTTGCATGATAAGAAATATTCTTCATATTTATTGTATTATATAGCTTCTCATCTTGAAGTGTCATATTACAATTCAGTGTTTCCTATTTTCCTACAGAATAATAAATTCACTACCCTGGCATTCAAAATATCTGTGATATGGTCCCTGTAGAGCCAGAAGCCATGGCCAGGGCCACCATCACAGCCGCCCGGCCCATGCAGGTTTGCATTGGATTCGGACAGTCGGTAAAGAAACAACGGAGCCAAGAACTGATGGGCCTTCATCTTTAATCCTAGCTTGCACCCGGCGGGCAAGTAAAAACAAATACACACTGGGCTCCAAAACCCACTCACATTCAGTGCTCACAAAGCTACTGATTTATCCGAGTTTCCTAGAATCAAAGGTTTCTAGCTCACCAGCCTTATTCACCTCTGTTCCCCATCTCCTTCCTTATCCCAGATACAAACTCTACACAAACTGGCATCTCACTCAGCACTCCGCCATTTTGGCTGCTTCTCCTGGCCTCCTCCACGTGACCTTTCTCTGCTCTCCTCTGCTCTCTCTTCTAATGATAATCTCAGGAACCAAGAGCGCAAACTCCCGCTCCATCCCCATTTTATATTGTAGCTTCACAACCTCTAATCCAATATACAAAATAGGGAAGTCTCTAATACAAAGTCACTTCTCTGAGGCATGATTGGATTGTACCATCCCACATTAAAAAGGATGGGAAAGGCTTAATCCCAAAACCAAGCCCCAGGCTACAACGATCCCCAACACACATTAATATCACCTGGGCAACGGCCTCCACGTGGGCAGCGTCACTTTAACAAAGTGAGCATAATACATTTTATCTGCCCAACAGTCCCAAACCTCCTTTTCAACTTTAACTCCCATCACTCCCAACTATATACTCTGAATTTCAGTAGCACCTCCCAATAAATGGACAGTTTTCCATGCTATTTTATATATCTTTGGACCAAATTCTAACCTTTTCACAAAATTTCTTTAATTCCCTGAGATGAATATAATAAGCTTTTTAAAAAAAGTTCCTGAAAACTTTTACTCATAACTCTTGTAGCATTTTTACATGACATTTTTTATTTCTTTTTCAATTATAATTGATATACAATATTATAGCAGTTTCAGATGTACAACAAACAGTGATTAGACATTTATGTACCTTATGGAGTAATTATCTCCATAGTCTAATACCCACCTGCACCAAAGATAATATTAAAATATTATTTACTATATTCCTTATGCTATACTTTTCATTCCAGTAACTACTTTTAAAACTGATAATTTATGCTTCTAATCTCTTTCACCTGTTTATAATTATTGACTATTCATGGCAGTTCCTGAATTTCAGCAGGTTTCTAAGTTGTAAAGATCATACCTTAGTCAATTGTGTGTATATACCATTAGCTATCAACACAGAACATATTAACATGCCTAATAATTGTGTTAATGGAATTAAAAAATCAGAAGTAGAAATGCTATAAAAGCACTTTACTCAGTTGTTTTAAAAGCCTATCTCAAGTCAAATGAGTAAGTATAAAAATTTAAAAAATACTGTCATCAGTACCAGCTTTAAGAAAGTAATTCATAAATAATAAATAAAAAAGAATCCAGAGTACATAATATATTAATTAAAGTTCTGTTTTGTACTTTCCAAGAGTCAATTGCCATTATCAACATTTTTAAACATTTGATTTATATTTCTATCATTTTTCATTTCCTCAAATTCAGAAACACAATGTTCCTGAGAAATTCTGCTTCTTCATCTATTACTCTTTGATTAATTTATTATAATAAATTATATAGTCTGATTTTCTTTTTATTATTTTGGGAAATATGATTCATAACTTTCTTAGACTCTTGTACTTGTAGTCTAAAAAAAAAGTGAAAATTAATGGGTTAAATTGACAGGTCTGTATTACCTATTGGTAATTTTATATAGTAAGATTAATTAAACAAAATTAGTGTTTAATTTCTGTATACCAGAGTTGTACCAAAGATCTCTAAAGAGTTTAACATTAGATCATTAAATACTTAATACCCAAGCACAATTATTTCATCAGATAACATGTAAAACAGAGAAATGGAGCATCAAGGGGCCAAGAGAGAGGTCTGCTGAATTGTGATTAGAAATGGAAGAATAAGGATATTTCTAGATTAGTGCTTTACAGAATTTTTGGTGGATTGGAGATACCCATATCTGCATTGTTCAGTATAGAACACACTTGCCACATATGGCTATTGAACACTTAAAGTACAGTTAATATTAATGAGAAAATTTATTTTTAATATTTTAATGTTAACTAATTTAAATTTAAATGGCCACATGTGACAAGTGAACAGTGCAGGTCTATAGCATAATATGCCCAGAATAGTTTCCAGTGGGAAACGTATTAGAAGGTATCATACAACCAAGTGACAGCTCACATTATTGGGATCTATAGTAAAAATGGCAGAATAGATTCTTAAACAAATAATAGGAGGATGCCAAACACAAATTTTTACTACCTTGTAATTGTCTAGACCAGGCATAGCCAACCTATGGCCCATGGGGTAATGAGTTTATACGGCCCATGATTAAATTTTTAATATTCTTCACTACTTTAAAATTTCAGCTACTCAGAAGTGGAAGCATCTTTGATTATTGGAAATCAAGATATTTAAGAAGATAGTGATACACGGAAAAGAATTCCACATGTGACTAATCTAGGGTTAACTTCCAATAATTAGTCGAATGGATTCGTGACACTTCTTTCTTTTAAAAAAAAATTCCATTATAAAGACTTACAACTTTTGTACTCATTTGTACTCTATATGAACTGTTTGACGTTTAGCAGCGCTGTGAAATCCACATTCTTTTAGGCGGAGTTTACCAGTGCGCACCCAAGGTCAAACAATTTGTTATTTTTGTGGTCAAGTGTGCTGAATCAAGTGGCATTGTAGCATAGACAATAGCTACAGTTGATAACTGAAAATGTGCCCAAGCTGTTTGTAAAACAAAATAATTGCTTTATTTGCAATATAACCCCTTCAAGCCCATTCTATTAATTAGATATTATTTCGATTGATTGCAATACAGTTTGGATATTTATACAGTATGTAATTATATTTTTATTAAAATATATTTTTATTAAAATAATATTGTATATTAAAATTTTTCACTCACATTTATTCATAAACAAATTACATAATAAAATTTTGTTTACTTAAACAAATTGTTTCTGTAGTTAACATTTTTTAATTTTAGTATTTTGTCTGGCCTATGAAAAAAGTTTTCTTTCTAATCTGGCCTGGAGGCAAAAACTGTTGGCCACGCCTGGTCTAGACTGTTCTTCCCTCATCTTCAAAGGTTATTTCAATGTGAAGGAGTACACTGGAAGAGTTATCACGGTTGCTCTGTCTTTTCTCTCTCATTCTACACTTGACAATTACTCGTTGAAAAATGTGTAAAAATAAGGAAATTAAATTATTAATGTAAATACATAAGAGAAATTACCCACAAGGAAAAATTAACACAAATAAAAGTAGAGAAATGTCATGGTTCACATATCAGTCTGATTTAACAATGAGGAGACACAAAATTGAAATAGAGTACAACTAAATTTTTTTTTAAATGCTTTTATGTTTCAGTAAGTAGCCATAGCCATCTGGGTACACTACTCTGGCAAGTTGGCTTTAATGTTTCTGGATATTGTCTCCATTCTTCTTTTGGTTTTGTAGCTATAATTCAAAATATTAATTTAATAACTTGTATATAATATTTTTTACTGTTAGTTACCAAAGTCATAGTCAACAAAGTAATTTTAACATGAGGGATAAATGTTACTGTCACGTATTTTATGTTTCTGTTCTTAGGACATGGTAAATGTCAATTTCTCATTACTATAGTATTCCCACTAGTTCAGTGGTATAAGAATGCCACCTATTAACATTTTGCTGATACTCTTATAATGAGAACCTGTTAAGCTAATGATAAGACAGGTGTTCATCATTTAAGGGACTCTTGAGAATAGTAATCACTTAGCCATTAATAACATTTCAGAGATATTTTCTGTCTATGGATTCCATATAAGCCTGGTTTCACTAGCATCTGGATCATTAACGAGAAAAAGAAACAAAAAGATTCATTAAATTAATGTTGGCATTTTTAAAATAAATTTTACTTCAGGATGATTAGAGTCCTAAAACCATAAGAAGAATAAACATATTTTAGATTTACAAGAGTGTGTTGATAAATTCTCAGCAACTACAGAACTGATTAAAATTAAATTTTACTGAGTAGGTACTAGTTGTAGGGCCCAATCCACGTGGAGTAAATAGAAATAAAGTAAGTGTATGAGTTCACTAGGACTCTTGAAGTGAAATACCACTTCACAGAAACTTATTTTTTTCACATTTCTGGAGGTTAGAAGTTCTTAATGGCCTCATTTCAACTTAATTACCTCTTGAAAGACCTTATCTACAAACACAGAGAACATTACATTATTTTTTAACTTTAATTTTATTGTTGAAAGAATACATAACATGAAGTCTACCCTTTTTAACAGATATGTTAAGTGTACAATAACCTATTGTTAATTATAAGAACAACACACAGAAAATATCTAGAATTTACTTACCTTGTGTAGTTGAGACTATATATCCCTTGATTAACAAGCCCTATTTTCCCATCTTTCCAGTTCCTGGCAACCACAATCTTACTTTCTGATTCTATGAATATGAATACTTAACTCGTAAGTCGACTTGTGCAGAATACGTTTTTCTGTGACTGCTTATTTCACTTAGTATAATTTCTCAAGGTTCATCCATGTTGTTAAAAATTGCAAGATTTCTTTCTTTTTAAGATTTAATGATAGTTTCATGTGTATGTATATACTATACTTTCTTTATCCACCTATCCATCAATGCACACTGGTTGTTTCCATATCTTGGTTACTGTGAACAGTGCTGCAATGAAAGTTGAAGTGCTAATATTTCTTTGAGGTACTGATTTTAATTATTTTAAAAAAATTCTGAAAAGTGTGATTGATGGATCGCATGGTAGTCTTATTTTTATTTTTTGAGAAATCTCCAGGTATAACTGTTTTCTATAGCAGTTATACCATTTTGCATATCTACCAACAGCGTACAAGGGTTCAAATTTCTTCACATTATTGCCAACACTTGTTGTTTTCTGTTATTTTCAATAATACATATCCTTATTGCATGAAGTGACATCTCATTGTTGTTTTGATTTGTATTTTCCTGATGATTAGTGATGTTAATCATCTTTTTGTATGCCTGTTGGATGTCTTCATTGTATGTTCTCTTTAAATAAATGTTTATTCAAGATTTTAGGTCATTTTTAATCAGATTATTAGTTTTTGCTATGGAATTGTATAAATCTTCATATGTTTTTAAGATTAAACCTTTATCTTTTAAAAATAACTAGCTTGATTTGCTGTTTTGCTTTTATATCATCCTAGTGGAAGAAAATATTTTCATTAAACTATTTAAATGAAAATTTTCAAGCTATAAATATAATCACCTAGAAAATGACATTAATAAAGTAGCTTTAAAATAATTATGTTAAAATTATTTTTTTGTAATTACTACTCATTAACTATTTTTTATTTCATCATGTCCTTTTTCCCAAAATTTATTGAGATAAAATTGACATAAAATATTATGAAAGTTTAAGATGTACAATGTGTTGATTTGATATCTAATATGATTACTACTGTAGTATTAGCTAATAGCTTCATCACATCACATAATTAGCATTTCTTTTCTGTAGTAAGAACATTCAAGATCTCCTGTTTTGGCAACTTTCAAATACATAATTTTGTTCATTATAGTCACCATGCTGTATATTAGATTCCCAGAACTTACTCATCTTACAACTGGAAGTTTTTACTCTTTGACCAACATTTCCATATTTCCCCCAGCCCTTAGGCCTTAGTAATAACTATTCTACTCTCTGTTTCTACAAATTTAGCTTTTTTGAATTTCCACATATAAATGATACTATATAGTATCTGTTTTTTTCTATCTGGTGTATTTCACTTAACATAATATCTTCAAGGACCACTCATGTTTTCAGAAATGGCAGAAGTTTTTTCATTCTTATGGCTAAATAATATTCCATTTATATATATGTTTTTTATTCATTCATCCTTTGATGGACAATTAAGTTGTGACCATATTTTGGCTATTGTGAATAATGCTGTAATAAACATGAAAGAGCAGGTATCTCTTTGATATACTGTTTTCATTTTTTTTAGGTATATACACAGAAGTGGAACTACTAGATTGCACACTAGTTCTATTATTAATTTTTTGAGGAACTTTCATACTGTTTCTCATAGTAGCTGCACCGATTTACATTCCAGCTAATAGTTCAAAATAAAGCCGAAGACCAGATGGTTCCATTGCTGAGCTTTACAAAACATTTAAAGAATGTACACCAATCCTTCTCAAACTGTTCTAAAAGAAGTGAAGTTTTATTTTACATAAAACATGTTTATCTTATACTTGGTTTACAAATGTTTTTTCTCCACATACTATAGGCCAGAGGTCCCCAAACTTTTTACACAGGGGGCCAGTTCACTGTCCCTCAGACCATTGAAGGGCCAGACTATAAAAATACTATGAACAAATCCCTATGCACACTGCACATATATTAAAGTAAAAAAAAACAAAACAAGAACAAATACAATATTTAAAATCAAGAACAAGTAAATTTAAATCAACAAACTGACCAGTATTTCAATGGGAACTATGCTCCTCTCACTGACCACCAATGAAAGAGGTACCCATTCCGGAAATGCAGCAGGGGCCGGATAAATGGCCTCAGGGGGCCGTAGTTTGGGGACCCCTGATACAGGTTGTCTTTTTACTCTTTTCATTGTTTTCTTTTCTGTACAGAACTTTTTTAGTTTAATGTTGTCCCACTGATCTACTTTTTTGCATGTGTGTTCTGTGTGTGCTTTTATTGCCTATAATTTGGTGTCATACCCAGGAAATCATTGCCAAGTTAAAAGTATGAAGCTTTTCCCCTATGTTTTCTTCTAAGAGGGTTACTCTTCAGATAGTAATGTTAAAGTTTTTAATTAATTTTGCATTGTTTTGTGTGTGGTATAAGACCAGACTCCAATTTTACATTTTTGCATGCAGATAACCAGTTTTCCCAGCCCCATTTGTTAAAGAGACTATACTACCCCCGTTGTATATTCTTGTCACCCCCTAAAAATATTGGTTGACCATATTTGTATGAATTCATTTCTGGACTCTAGTCTTGTCTGTTGGTCTATATCTCTGTCTTATTGCCAGTATATACTATTTTAGTTACTGTGGCTTTGTATTTAATTGTGAAATCAGAAAGTGTGGTCTCTCCAGCTTTGTTCACCTTTCTCAAGTTTTCAAGTCTTTTGTGGTTTCGTAAGAATTTTAGCATTGCGTTTTTGTTCACGTAAAAAAATTCTACTGGGATTTTGTTATGGATCACATTGAATCTATACATGACTTTGAGTACTTTGGACATTATAACAATATTATATCCTCCAATCCATGAACACAAATGTATTTTCATTAATTTGTGTCTTTGACTTCTTTCAGCAGTGTTTTGTATTTTTCAGCATACAAATGTTTTCTTAATTTAGTTTGCTCTTAATGCTTTTATTCTTTTTGGTGCTATTATCGATGTTTTTTTTTCTAATTTTCAGATAGTTTAATGTTAAGTACATAGAAACACAACTGACTTTTTAATGTCAAAATGGGACCTTACTTATGTCTCCTAAAAATGAGTTAACTGGGATGTATATTTTGCCAATAGAATGTGCTTCCCAGATAAATTATCTGTTATTAAGTCAGTGGCAAGCTTGCTATTACACCTACCCTATAAAAAAATAAAAATGAGGGAAATCATAAATAGGCAAATAAAAAAAAAAAAATATATATATATATATATATATATATATATATATATATATATATAGCCAGTAGACATGAAAAAGAAAAAACAACACTCACCACAGTTAAAGAAATGCAAATTAAAACACTTATGATGCAAGTTTTTGGCCTTTCAATTGGGCAAAAGTATTGAATAAGGCAAGAATAAAATGACAATTGCAGTGGAGTTATACTAAGCTTTCTTAATACTATGTGCTGTCACACTATTGAAGATTTACAATTTCACCTAAGTTAGCCCTTACTAACTTAGTAAGGGTAAGATAATACAGCATTTTCCATTTTGTAAATAAGAGAACCAAGGCTTAGAGACCTTGTAAATTGGGTAATATAAAATACCTAGTAAGTCCTAGAACTCACACTAGAACTCAAGTTGTTAGATTCCAAAATTTCTGCTTTTTCTACAAACTGCAGGGTATTCCTGCAGTACATGACAAGGACTATTAAAGGTGTTTGTGAAATACAATGTTAAAATCAATGAAAGAAAAAGTAATTGGGTAATATTAGGTAGTACATGTTTGTGCATAAAATTTAAAAATGTTTATAAAAAATTGCATGACATGTTTTTTTACATGTTTGTTCACAATTTGTAATCTCGCTATTTCTGGAGCATAAAGGTTATACTTAACTGTAGTGGTGTCAATATTTATGTTTTGTGTGAGCATGCTCAAATTTTTCAGTTGCAATGCTTTCTCCATGGTAAGCACATAACTTTCCATTTCACTGTGTATTATGTAAACAAGAAACTTGTAGTGATAGTAGCTGAGAAATCAGTTTGACCCCAAATACAGTATGGATTTAAATTTTCAACTTCATAGGACCAAAACTGTCCCTTCTCACAGTGCCATAAGCAAAGATTTTGGTCACCCATCAAAGTTTGAGACTGAGGTGAAACTTAGCAGGCAGGGACCTACTAAAAGCTGCATAAATAATTCCCGTGAATCCCAATGATGGTATAATCAAGTGTTTATTCCCTTCAAATAATTCAAACCCTTGACACATCTGGCTTCACATTACAAGACACAACTGGTTTTATTTGTTTTTGCATTTGCTTTTTAATTATAAAAGTTATTCCATATTGAGACAGCAAAAAGTTCCTGGAAAGTTATGGAAATACACTATTGTAGTGATCTACTTTCATGGCTCTAAAGTAATTTAGCTAAGCTTGAAATCATATTGTGTTTAGATTCAAAATAGTATTTTATTCTTTTAACATCATAAAAGATGGTATGAAATTTTAAATGCTAAGTAACATTAAAAACAATTCAATGTGTCATTCATGCGTGATGTGCAATGGAATTTTTTTTAATTCTTACCTTTTCATAAAACTAATCTTGATTATTATACTGCATAGACTTTATATCACCCACAAAATGACTATTACAACAATCCTTATTCTTCTGAAAATTGGAACACATTTCAGAGTCACACAACAAGGCAATTCTCAGGGGATAAATGTAGTTCTAATTAAGCCTTGTAGGTTCTTGATCATAACCAAAAACAGAAGAGCAAAAGATGGAGAACCTTACATCTAGAGCTTATATTAGAGGTCTTATATTATTTTTATAATGTATTAGATCTCAGACATTGAATCACCATTTATCTGCTTATTCAGTAGATAATACTAAGTAACTAACTTGAATTATATTTAATTTTGCAATATTTAATTTTACATATTTAGAGCTTTTCAACAATATATGTCCTTATGGTGTTAGATAAGGTTGAATACTTGATCAGCTGACTAAGTATTTACCCAACCACTTCTTTATCAGGTCCTCAAGTTCCAGGCTACTGAGCACCTATGCATCTTAATCACACCCAGGCCAGGTATCAAACAATTAGAGACAGTCTCTATGCCCAAGGGCTCAAGAAATTATACAAATTAGCCAACTTAAAACAAGTCTGGGTAACCTACCCAACCTGCCATATATAGCTGTTTCCTATAGCAACAAATGTTATTACCCTATCCCAGGCACCATTTCTTGTGTATCCCTGTTGATACCTTTCTCTTGTTTGGAGTCACAAGTAAAAAAGTGTTCTGCCTTTCATCTATCTAGCATCAGTGTGTTTTGTCCTGCCATCAAAATAAATAAATAAATAAATAAATGAAATCTTTAAATCTCATTAAACAGTCATTGGTCATTAGAGGCTTAGTGTCTAATTGTCATTAATAGAAAAAATATCACTGTTATTTGTGAAATTAATTCATTCAATTCTCATGCTTATATAGAGATAAACATACACCCCAGTGTAGAAAGAATAGATTACTATGGTTAATGTTTTACAAAAATACTTTTGCACTAATATGAATTGTTACAAAATATTACTTTTTGTAAATAATCTTCCCTCCTTTCTCACATCTACAGTGTAAAGTTTAGAAAAGATAGGAACAACCACTGATAACTTTTTAGTCAATCAAGTTCCAGTCTTGTCTTTATACGACATAGTGGGCGCAATGTACATAGAATGTTTAATTTTTAAAACCCCTTGTTCTTTCTACCATACCACATATTACTGTTCTTGTTTGGAAGGTGTGTATATATTCTAATTATATGATTCAATCAATACTAAATTATATCTTCTTAACTAGATTAAAGATTAAGTAGAAAGAAATTTTAAATAAATTTGATATTAAGCTGTTATAAGAAGAAGAAACACCTGAAACTGAATTGCAAAAACTAATAATAGAAAACAAAAGAGATGCAAAGAAAGTCCTCTAATGTGCTTTTAAGGGGGGAAATATAGGTAGATTTATTAACCTAAAATATTTATATGAAAGAAAGTTATCTTTTTATTTACATAAATTTAATTACTGAAAAGAAAAAGGAAAAAAATAATGTTTATATAAAATCTAGTTTGTTCTGGGCACTTGACTCAATGCTTTCAAAAACAGTTTTTGTTTATATCATATAATGTCATGATGTTATTGTTATTTCCATTTTACACATGAGGAAACAGGCTCAGGAAAACTAATGCTCTGCTCAAGTTCACAAAACTAATGAAGGTTATAAGCAAGAATTCCACTCTTCAATCAGTTAAGTCCATATCATTTTTTCCTTAAAAGAAAAAGAGATTCATGACAAGATGGTGGTTACAGAAGCATCCAGAGAAAACATTAAACCACAAATTTGTACATTTGAATAACTAGGCTGAGAGACATAATGGTTAACAAATAAGACTAAACAAACAAACAAACAAACAAAAACACAAGATATGTAAAGTAGCCCAAGGAAGCCATAAAATATGTATGAGAGAAATGGGCATTAGTAGGAAAAGCATTATATTACTACACAGCATAAACCTCAGGATTTTAGGATAAATTTTATTTTATTTTGTTTGTTTGCTTGATTTTTTATTTATATATCTTGAGCATTACATTGTACAAATAAATAATATAAATATTCAAAATAGTCAAATATAGCCTATTTTAACTAATGTAATGGAAAAAAAATCTTCTAGTAGATTTTCTACTTTAGCTTTTTCTGTAATAAGTACCTGGAGTCAAATAGATATTCAAGAGTATTATATTCAAAACAACATTGAAGACTTTCACTTCTAAGAAAAATGAGTATTATCTGTATATTTTTATTCTTCTTGCTATGTACAATAAACATTATATAAAACAAACAAAGAAGACAATGAAATGAAGAGAGAAGATAGTTAAACTAGTTAAGAACCTTGGGACCCAAGAAAAATACAGTTTCCCTGAGTTTTCTTTTTGTCTCATATATCCCAGATCAAGAGCTGAAAAATACTAGTATCTCCATAATGCCAATAGATATAAACAGAAAGAAAAAAGCCTAAATACCAATACATATAATAGTCAAGCTTTTGAAAACTGTAGATGAAGAAATAAATCTTGAAAGAAGCAAGAGGAAAATGACACCTTACTTACAGGAAAAACAATTCAAATTGTAGCAGATTCCTCACTGAAAACTATTGAGACCAGAGAAATGTGGTATAAAGTGTTTTATGTGCTGAAAGAAGAGTCAACCGAATATCCTACATGCAGTGAAAATATCCTTCAGGAATAAAGCAAACATCAAGACACTCTCAATTAAAGAAACACAAATAGAATCTTTTGCCAGTATACTTACCCTTATAAACAGCTACAGGAAGTTCTATAAACAGAAAGAAACTACTAAAGAAAAAACTTAGAACATAAAAAGAAAGAACACATAAAGTAAATATGTAAGCAGATGCATTAGATGAACCCTCTCATCTTGTATGTTCTAAATACTGTTTGACTATTGAAGCAAAAATACAGCACTATTTGATATGATTCTAGATGTACATGATTACATTCAAAATAGGCAAGAGTAAAAAGATGAAAAGTGAGATAAAGTTTTCACACTTTGCTCTATTTGGTAAAATAACACTGGGCTTTAATAAGTTTTATATAGTAAAACTGACATCAACTATTAAAACAGACATGCTCACAAGCATTAAAGAGAAGTAAAAATGGAATTCTAAAAATATTGTCCAAGTATCCCTCAGTATGATTAAAAAAGAAAACAAAAAAAGGTAGTAAACAAACAAAACAAAGAAACATAGGAATATATAGGCCTATTATATCAATAATTACCTTAAATGTAAGCTATCTAAATATACCAAACAAAAGATAAAAATTAATATAATGAATTTGTCATGATGACAAAAACTACTCAGAGACCAGATGAAATACACTGACAGGCCAAGAGGAGGTAACAGTCATGGTCAGCAGATCAAAGCCTTGAAGCCCTGTCAACAGCTTTACTCAGATATTTATTAGCCAGTACAAATAACTAAAGGAAGCAGTAAAAAGAAGTTTTGAGGGGGTGAAGTAAAGAACAAGGACATGCTGACTCCTAATCTCTCTTCTGAGAGCCTAAACATTTTCTGTTGGTAAATCTTATCCTGCTGTTTTACTGTTTCCAGCATGCACTGCTTCCAATATGGGGTCAGAGAGGACCCTGGACTTTCATCCACTCAGGGCTTTCATCCTAGGGAGCCTCACTGTCTCTAACTATTATCCTAACTCTGAATGTTTTTACAGCATGTTCCCACTTGGATTAATGAAAGCGAACCAGCTGTATGATCTCTATAAGAAACTCATTTCAAATATAACAAGATAGGTAAGTTAAAAGTAAAGGATGAAAGTAGATATATCATGTAAACATTAAACAAAGATTGTATGACTATGTTAATGTCCAATGGAGACTTTAGAACAAAGAAAACATCTAGCAATGAAGAGGGACATTATGTAATGGTGAAATGGTCAATTCACCAAGAAGATACAGCAATCCTAAATGTTTGTGCACCAAACAAGAGAGCTGCAAATATGTGAAGCAAATGTATAGAATGGAAAGGAAAAATAGACAAATACACAAATATTTTTGGAGACTTCAACATTCCTCTCCCAACAATAGGACAACTAAACATAAAATCAGCAATGCTATAGAATACCTTAAAAGCACCATCAAGCAACAGTATCTAATTACCCCAAAGCAGAATATATATTCTATTCAAGTGCCCATGGAACATATGTCAGAAAAGACTAAATCCTTGGACATAAAGCAACCTTCAGAAAACTTAAAAAAATTCAGATCATACATAATGTATTTTTCAACTATAATGGAGTTAAAATAGACATCAATAACAGAAACAAAACAGAAACATTTACAGAAACTTAAAAAGTAGATAACAAATTTCTAAAATTCATAGTTCAAAGACCAATTCTTAACATAAATTGAAAATCCATTAAATTGAATTAATATGAAAACATAAATCAAAATTTGAGAAATACAGCAAAAGCAGGGCTGAGAGAAAAGATTACAGACTAAATAAATACATGAGAGAATTTCTATTTTTGGAATATAGAAAAAAGAGCAAGCAGAGGAAAGGAACTAAGAGTAGAAACCAATGAAGTTGAAAATAAAAAAATTTTAAAAATCAATGAAAATAATAATTGGTACTTTGAACAAATCAACAATTGGCAAACTTCAAGCAAGACTAATGAAGAAAGAAAGAGAGAAGAAACAAATTATCAATACCAGAAATAAAACAGGATCAGTATGCACTTCACTGATTAAAAAAAAAGATAATAACAGGAGGAATAAAGAAAATAACAATACTATGAACAACTCAACACAAATGAATTTCACAGTTTAGGTGTAATGGACCAATTCTTTCAAATACAAACTACTACAACATATCCAATCTGAAATAGATAATTTAAATAACTCTAACAATTAATAAAAGTAAATTCATAATTTAATAACTGAAAAAAGGATATATCCATGCTTAGAAGTTTTCACTGCAGAAATCTGCCAAATATTTAAAGAACTGTTACTACTCTTTGCAATCAATTTCAGAAAACAGAAAGGAAGGAACTCCAATATTCTTCCTGAGTATAGGTGAAACTTTTCTCAACAAAATATTAGGAATGAGAATTAATCAATGTATAAAAGAAATTACCTATTCTTACCGAATAGAGTTTATCCAAAATGCAAAGCTGGTTTAAAATTTAAATATTAATCATTGTAATTTGCCAAATTCATGGACTAAAAAAGAAATATTACATGATTATATGAATCCATGCAGTAAAATCAATTGACAAGATTCAATACCCATTCATGATAAAAGAGAACTTCATCAACAATAAAAAGTATCTACAAAAGAAAAAAAAGGTTAACATTACATTTAATGCATAAATCAATTTTTTCTTCCTAAAATTGGAAACAATTCATAAATTTCTGTTCTTATAAAATTTATTCAACATAAAGCCTAATGTCTAAGCTTTTGAAACAAGGTAAAAAAGAAAATAAGAAGGCCAATTTTCACCTAATTACTATACAATTTTAACATATTTACTTTAAGAATCCCAGCAAGATATTTTGTAGTTATAGAAAAGATTATTCAAAAATATATAAAGGGAAATAGAGCAGCAAAAACAATTTTGGAAAAAAGAATGAAATGGTAAGAATCAGTCTACTAAATGTCAGACATTACATAGTTATAATAATCAAGACTATATGGTATTATTAGAGAGATACATTGATCAATGCAACAGGACAAAGAATTTTGAAATATAATTTTTGATGAAGTTGAGAAAGCAATGCAATGGAGAAAGAATAGTCTTTCCAAACAACGCTACTAGAGTAATTGAACATCCAGAGCAAAGAGAAGAAAATTAAACTTTCTCCTAGTTAATAAAAAATTAACTACAAAGAATGATAAACTTAAATATAAAACATAAAACTTTTAGAATAAAATAGAAAAAATAAAATTAAGCAAAGAGTTTTTAGTCTTAACAAAACATAATCCATAAAAGAAAACATTACTAATTTAAAATTTAACAAAATTTAAAAATTTTGTTCCATAAAGGACTAGAAGAGGAAGAAAATAGAAGCTTGCAGTGGGGAGAGAATATTTGTAAAGTGTACATCTCACAAAAGGACTAGAATTTAAAATATATAATAAACTCTCAAAACCCAACAGTAAACTCCCAATCCAGTCAGAGAAATCCAGTTAGAAATAATAAAAATAGATGTTTCACAAAGGAAGTTATACATATGCCAGGTAAGCATATAAAAAAGTGTTTAACAAAATTAGCCATTAGGAAAATGATCATTAATTCCCCAATAATATATATTTCTACAACCTGACCAGGCAGTGGCTCAGTGATTAGAGTGTCGTACTGGGACACAGAGGACCCAGATTCAAAACATCGAGGTCGCGGGCTTGAGTGCAGGCTCACCAGCTTGAGCGAGGGGTCGCTGGCTTGAGCAAGTGATCATAGACATGACCCCATTGTTGCTGGCCTAAGCCCAAGGTCACTGGCTTGAGCAAGGGGTCACTGGCTCAGCTGTAGCCCCCCAATTAAGGCACATATGAGAAAGCAATCAATGAACAACTAAGGTGCTGCAATGAAGAATTGATGCTTCTCATCTCTCTCCCTTCCTGTTTGTCTGTTCCTGTCTGTCCTCCTCTCTCTCTCCCCCCTGTCTCTCTCTCTCTCTCTCTCTCTCTCTCTCTCTCTCTCTCTCTCTCTCACACACACACACACACACACACATTACTAGAGGACTATCAAAATGTTTAAAATAAAGAATACTGCCAATGTAAAATGCTGACCTAATACAGAGCAACTTAGTCACTCATACACTGCTATTGAGAATATAAATTGGTATAGTCACTCTGAAAACAGAAATTACTTTAAAACTGGCCATTACCATACAATAAAACCATTGCATTCATGTACTGCAGATAAGTGTAAACTAATATTAATATGAAAAGCCTGTATGAAAATGTTTAGCAGCCTTATTTGTAATAGCAAAAAAACAAACAAACTAGAAACAACCAAGATACCTTTCTTCCTAAGATTGTTGTCATTACACCAAACATTGTTGTGGTTACACCAATGGGTGTGTGGTTAAACTAACTATAGTATGTCTATACTCTGAAAAATAACTCAGCAATAAAAAAGGAATAAATTATCAATAGATATAAGAGCCTACCAAATCACCAGGGGACTAAGCAAAGTGAAAACATATAGCAGATGGTTATATACTCTATGAATTAATTAATTTTTTGTATTAATAAAACACTTTGTAATAACAATATTATAGAAGTAGAGAGTAGACTAGTGGTTGCCAGGGTATAGGAAGGGGGTGACTGTGATATTGAAGTGGGAATGGCAATAAAGAGCAACATGAGGAATCCTTGCAGTGATAGAAGTGTTCTGTGTCTTAACTATATTGATGCCAGTATCTTGGTTGCAATAAAAACTTCTATACCTTTACAAGATGTTACCATTCGGGACACTAGGTAAAGAGTACATAGGAATTTATTGTAATACAATTTACAACTGCATGTGAATAGACATTTTAAATAAAAATTTCTGAAATAAAGCAATAATCTTATGCAATATTTTCTTGTTTGGTAAGTTTCAAATATGAAAGCAAATAGTTGATCATGTGTTTCAAAGCTGACATGTCAGTTTGACTAACAAAAGCGAGCTTTTTAAAGAAAAGGGAAAAGTTATAAAGCACTTAGGGAACCAACTATGTTATAACATAGTTGCACTGAGTATTGTTTTCCTTTTTTTTTTTTTTGTATTTTTCTGAAGTTGGAAACGGGGAGGCAGTCAGACAGACTCCCGCATGGGTCCGACCAGGATCCACCCGGCATGCCCACCAGGGGGCGATGCTCTGCCCATCTGGGGTGTCGCTCTGTTGCAACCAGAACCATTCTAGCGCCTGCACTTCATTGTTTTTCAATATGATTGCTTAAGATTTAGTCAAAAATTGTGTATTGAGCGTGTAATATGCACCAGAAACCATTCTAGGCAGAAAAATATTGATGAGCAAAAATGACAAGCTAATATAATGTGACCATAATATATAATACAACAACTAGTATAGAATAAAGAAATTTGAATTTGCTAGAATCCAGTCTTTGACTATACCTTCATCATTTTTTTCTTTTTTTTTTTTAATAAATTTTTATTAATGATAATGGGATGACATTAATAAATCAGAGTACATATATTCAAAGAAAACATGTCTAGGTTATTTTGTCATTAAATTATGTTGCATACCCCTCGCCCAAAGTCAGATTGTCCTCCGCCTCCCTCTATCTAGTTCTCTGTGCCCCTCCCCCTCCCCATAACTCTCTCCCTCCCTCCCTCCCATGTCCTCCCTCCCCCCACCCCTGGTAACCACCACACTCTTGTCCATGTCTCTTAGTCTCGTTTTTATGTTCCACCAATGTATGGAATCATGTAGTTCTTGGTTTTTTCTGATTTACTTATTTCACTCCATATAATGTTATCAAGATCCCACCATTTTGCTGTAAATGATCTGATGTCATCATTTCTTATGGCTGAGTAGTATTCCATAGTGTATATGTGCCACATCTTCTTTATCCAGTCTTCTATTGAAGGGCTTTTTGGTTGTTTCCATGTCTTGGCCACTGTGAACAGTGCTGCAATGAACATGGGGCTACATGTGTCTTCACGTATCAATGTTTCTGAGGTTTTGGGGTATATACCCAGTAGAGGGATTGCTGGGTCATAAGGTAGTTCTATTTGCAGTTTTTTGAGGAACCACCATACTTTCCTCCATAATGGTTGTACTACTTTACAGTCCCACCAACAGTGGATGAGAGTTCCCTTTTCTCCGCAGCCTCTCCAACATTTGCAATTACCCGTCTTGTTGATAATAGCTAATCTAACAGGGGTGAGGTGGTATCTCATTGTAGTTTTGATTTGCATTTCTCTAATAACTAATGAAGATGAGCATCTTTTCATATATCTGTTGGCCATTTGTATTTCTTCCTGGGAGAAGTGTCTGTTCATGTCCTCTTCCCATTTTTTTATTGGATTGTTTGTTTGTTTCTTGTTCAGTTTTATGAGTTCTTTGTAAATTTTGGATATTAGGCCCTTATCTGAGCTGTTGTTTGAAAATATCATTTCCCATTTAGTTGACTGGCTGTCTGTTTATTTTGATATCAGTTTCTCTTGCTGAGCAAAAACTTTTTATTCTGATGTAGTCCCATTCATTTATCTTTGCCTTCACTTCTCTTGCCATTGGAGTCAAGTTCATAAAATGTTCTTTAAAACCCAGGTCCATGAGTTTAGTACCTATGTCTTCTTCTATGTACTTTATTGTTTCAGGTCTTATATTTAAGTCTTTGATCCATTTAGAATTAATTTTAGTACACGGGGACAGGCTGTAGTCGAGTTTCATTCTTTTGCATGTGGCTTTCCAGTTTTCCCAACACCATTTGTTGAAGAGGCTTTCTTTTCTCCATTGTGTGTTGTTGGCCCCTTTATCAAAGATTATTTGACCATATATATGTGGTTTTATTTCTGGGTTTTCTATTCCGTTCCATTGGTCTGAGTGTCTATTTTTCTGCCAATACCATGCTGTTTTGATTATCGTGGCCCTATAATATAGTTTAAAGTCAGGTATTGTAATGCCCCCAGCTTCATTCTTTTTCCTTAGGATTGTTTTGGCTATTCGGGGTTTTTTATAGTTCCATATAAATCTGATGATTTTTTGTTCCCATTTCTTTAAAAAATCTCATAGGAATTTTGATGGGAATTGCATTAAATTTATATATTGCTTTGGGTAATATGGCCATTTTAATTATATTTATTCTTCCTATCCAAGAACAAGGAATATTTTTCCATCTCATTGTGTCTTTTTCTATTTCTCTTAATAATGCCTTGTAGTTTTCGTTATATAGGTCCTTTACATTCTTTGTTATGTTTATTCCTAGGTATTTTATTTTTTTTGTTGCAATCGTGAAGGGGATTATTTTTTTGAGTTCGTTTTCTAATATTTCATTGTTGGCATATAGAAAGGCTATGGACTTTTGTATGTTAATTTTGTATCCTGCGACCTTACTGTATTGGTTTATTATTTCTAATAATCTTTTTGTGGAGTCCTTCGGGTTTTCGATGTATAGGATCATATCATCAGCAAAAAGTGATACCTTTACTTCTTCTTTTCCGATATGGATGCCTTTTATTTCTTTGTCTTGTCTGATTGCTCTGGCCAGAACTTCTAGCACCACGTTAAATAAGAGTGGAGAGAGTGGACAACCCTGTCTTGTTCCTGATTTAAGGTAGAAAGTCCTCAGTTTTATGCCGTTTAATATGATGTTGGCTGATGGTTTATCATATATGGCCTTTATCATGTTGAGATATTTTCCTTCTATACCCATTTTGTTGAGAGTCTTAAACATAAAATTGTGTTGTATTTTATCAAAAGCCTTTTCTGCATTTATTGATAAGATCATGTGGTTTTTGTTCTTTGTTTTGTTGATATGGTGTATTACGTTAACCGTTTTGCGTATGTTGAACCATCCTTGAGATTCTGGGATGAATCCCACTTGATCATGATGTATTATTTTTTTAATATGTTGTTGTATTCGGTTTGCCAGTATTTTGTTTAGTATTTTAGCATCTGTATTTATTAGAGATATTGGTCTGTAGTTTTCTTTCTTTGTGCCATCCTTGCCAGGTTTTGGTATGAGGGTTATGTTGGCCTCATAAAATGTGTTTGGAAGTATTGCTTCTTTTTCAATTTTTTGGAAGACTTTGAGTAGAATAGGAACCAAGTCTTCTTTGAATGTTTGATAGAATTCACTAGTATAACTGTCTGGGCCTGGACTTTTATTTTTGGGGAGGTTTTTAATAGTTTTTTCTATTTCCTCCCTGCTGATTGGTCTGTTTAGGTTTTCTGCTTCTTCATGACTCAGTCTAGGAAGGTTGTATTGTACTAGGAATTTATCCATTTCTTCTAGATTGTTGTATTTTGTGGCATATAATTTTTCATAGTATTCTACAATAATTCTTTGTATATATATGATGTCTGTGGTGATCTCTCCTCTTTCATTTTGGATTTTATTTATTTGAGTCCTGTGCCTTTTTTCCTTGATGAATCTTGCCAAGGGTTTGTCAATTTTGTTGATCTTTTCAAAGAACCAGCTCCTTGTTTTATTGATTTTTTCTATAGTTTTCTGTTCTCTATTTCATTTATTTCTGCTCTGATTTTTATTATCTCCTTTCTTCGGCTGGTTTTGGGTTGTCTTTGTTCTTCTTTTTCTAGTTCCTTAAGGTGTGAAGTTAAGTGGTTTACTTCAGCTCTCTCTTGTTTGTTCATATAGGCCTGAAGTGATATGAACTTTCTTCTTATTACTGCTTTTGCTGCGTTCCAGAGATTCTGATATGTCGTATTTTCATTTTCATTTGTCTGTATATATCTTTTGATCTCTGCGCTTATTTCTTCTTTGACCCATTCATTTTTTAGAAGTATGTTGTTTAGTTTCCACATTTTTGTGGGTTTTTACCCCTCTTTTTTGCAGTTGAATTCTGGTTTCAAGGCTTTATGATCAGAAAATATGCTTGGTACAATTTCAATTTTTCTAAATTTGCTGATATTGTCTTTGTGGCCCAACATATGGTCAATTCTTGAGAATGTTCCATGTACACTAGAGAAAAATGTATACTCTGTCGCTTTGGGATGAAGTGTCCTGTAGATGTCTATCATATCCAGCTGTTCTAGTATTTTGTTTAAGGCCACTATATCTTTACTGATTCTCTGTTTGGATGACCGATCTAGAGCCGTCAGCGGTGTATTGAGGTCTCCAAGTATGATTGTATTTTTGTTAGTTTTTGTTTTAAGGTCAATAAGTAGCTGTCTTATATATTTTGGTGCTCCTTGGTTTGGTGCATATATATTAAGGATTATTATGTCTTCTTGATTCAACTTCCCCTTAATCATTATGAAATGACCATTTTTGTCTCTGAGTACTTTTTCTGTCTTGTAGTCAGCATTATTAGATATGAGTATTGCTACACCTGCTTTTTTTTGGGTGTTGTTTGCTTGGAGTATTGTTTTCCAGCCTTTCACTTTGAATTTGTTTTTATCCTTGTTGCTTAGATGTGTTTCTTGTAGGCAGCATATAGTTGGATTTTCTTTTTTAATCCATTCTGCTACTCTGTGTCTTTTTATTGGTAAGTTTAATCCATTTACATTTAGTGTAATTATTGACACTTGTGGGTTCCCTACTGCCATTTTATAAATTGCTTTCTGTTAGTTTTGTATCTTGTTTGATTCTTCTCTTTTGTTTTTCTGTCATTTGTTTTTGTTTGTTTGTGTTCCATACTTCTTTCCTCAGTTGCTACCTTTTTTAATTCAAGTGTTTTTGTGGTGGTTTTTTCAAGGGTGGTTACCATTAAGTAATGAAAAGGGTACCTACCATATTCATTGTAGTACCCTATCTTATGAGTATTTCTGTACTTCATCGTCCTTTGCTACTGTTAATCTCCATCCTCTCCCCCCTTTTTTTCCTTTGTTGTCACAGTTTAAGTTTGGTTTTATTGTGTTCTTGGTGGAGCTGTTACTTGTGGTGTTGTTTTCTTTTGTTCTTTGAATCTGGTGGAAAACCCCCTTTAGTATTTCCTGGAGTGGGGGCTTTCTGCTGATAAATTCTCTCATCTTTTCTGTATTTGTGAATGTTTTTATATCTCCTTCATACTTGAAGGATAGCTTTGATGGGTATAGTATTCTTGGCTGAAAGTTCCTCTCTTTCAGGGCTTTAAATATTGGGGTCCACTCTCTTCTAGCTTGTAGAGTTTCTGCTGAGAAATCTGATGATAATCTAATAGGTCTTCCTTTATATGTTGTACTCTTCTTTTCCCTGGCTGCCTTGAGAATTTTTTCTTTGTCATTGGTTTGTGTCATCTTTATTATGATGTGCCTTGGAGTGGGTTTGTTGGGGTTAAGAAAACTTGGTGTTCTGTTTGCTTCTTGAATTTGAGGCTTTAGTTCTTTCCACAGGCTTGGGAAGTTCTCGTCTATTATTTGTTTGAGTATATTCTCCATTCCATTTTCTTTCTCTTCTCCCTCTGATATACCTATTATTGTTATGTTATTCTTTCTGATGGAGTCAGACAATTCCTGTAGGGCTTTCTCATTTTTTATTATTTTTGAGTCTCTTTCTTCTTCTCTCTGTTGTGCCTCAAGTTGTTTGTCTTCTATTTCACTAATCCTATCTTCTATCTGGGCTGTTCTGTTAGCTAAGCTTGTTACCTCGTTTTTCAGCTCGTGAATTGAGTTTTTCATTTCTGTTTGATTTGTTTTTATAGTTTCAATTTCCTTGGTAATATATTCTTTGTGTTCATTGAGTTGTTTTCTGATCTCCCTAAATTGCCTTTCTGTGTTTTCTTGTATATCTCTGAGTATTTTTAAGATTTCTATTTTAAATTCTCTGTCATTTAGCTCCAAGGCTTCTAATATGTTGTCTTTTCTCCATAGATTTTTCCACATCTATTTGTGTTACCTCTCTTTCTTTTGTATCCATAATATTCTATTTCCTCTTTCTTATTGGCATCTGAGGGTGGTCTTGTTGATAGCACTAATTAGAATTAATAAAGAGTAAAAAGAAAAAAAAAAAAGTAAAACACCCCACAAAAAAAAACAGTAATAATTTATTATTTCCCCCTTTTTTCTTTCTTCTCTTTTTCTCCTCTCCCCTCCTCAGGGAAATATCGTGATGACCTGTGAATTATATTATGCTAAATGGAACAAAAACTGCCTATAATGGAGGGCCTGATTTGGGGTGAAGAGTTCAAGGGGCAAAAAAAAGGAGTAGGGACCTACTAAATGCAAAAAAAAAAAAAAAAAGGAAGAAAATCTTAGACAAGCATAAGATGATTTGCTTGTAAGTGATGGTCGACTAAGAGATATAATGAGAGGGATAAGAGGGAACCAGAAAAAAGGAGAAAAAAAATAATAAAGAAAAAAATAAAAATAATAAGTAAAAATCTGTTGTATTAAGTGGAGCGAAGACTAAATACAATGGAGACCTTGGGTTGGGAAGAATGCTAGTGAGTTAAAACGCAACGTAAAAAGTACCCAAAATGCCACAAAAATAAACAAACAAAAAAAAACAAAAACAAAAGCGAAAAAGAAAAAGAAAAATAAAACCAAAAAAAAACCTTGAGTCCCAAATTAACTAATTTGTTCGTGATTGAGGATTAAATGGGAGGAAAAGTAAAATGAGAAAAGAAAAAACGAATAGAAAGGAAAAAATAAGAAAAAGAGAAAAACGAAGGAAGAAAAAAAAAGGAAGAGAAAAAAACAAAATAAAGCAAAACAAAAAAAAACAAAAGAGGAGAGAGTGAGAGTTAAGTGTTTTGGAGTATAACCTTAAAGGAGGGTGAGGATGAAGATAAGAAATAAAATGTAACACTCATGGGTAGTGTAGTTCAAGAAAAGGGAAGCATAAGATGGGCAGAGAATAGAAGGACCGAGGTGGAGGAAATAGAAATAATAATAATAAAGGCAATAAGATAGAAGAAACAAACAACAGTAAAAAAAAAATTAGTGGAACAAGTTGTAAAGTCTGTGGATTTTTCTTGATTTTGAGAGGTTAACTTCTTCCTTTTTCTTTTCTCTCCCTCTTCCTGGTCGGTGACTCTGTACCCCAGGCTCTGCCCCTGTGTCACACTTAGGTAGGGATTTGCAGTTGATGGGATTCTATGGCAATGTCATATAATTGGCTTTAGTCTTGCTGGTAGTCAAGGCTTGTTGGCGTTTGCAGGGTCCAACGATGAGAGAGTTTGCTTTCCTGGAGTCTCTCTCCTAGTCCCCCCTTCCTGAATTAGCAGCCTGGTGATCCAGCTATAAGGCTGCTACTGCTTCTGCCTGAGGAGTAAGAGGCTCAAAGAGCTAGGAAATCCCCACTCTATCCCCACTCAGCGCAAGGCTTTGGGAAAGGCTCTGGCAGTCAGAGCCTCCAGTGTAATCAGGCGGGGGTGGGAGTCAATTGTTGTCAAGGTGACTGTTCAGCGCCTAGCATTCAGTTGGACCACTCAACCCAGGCTTTCCATACTTTGTAGCCTGTTTTGGCTGGGAAGAAGAGGCACTAGTCTCTGCTTGCGACTAGTGTAGTAAAGATCTTATTATCTGCCAAGTCCCTCTTGTTAGCGTTTATCCCTGAATATGGAGGCTCTATCAATCAGAAGTTGCCCCGCCCCTTTAGCGAGAGGTATTAAGAAATATCACACCTCTTGTCTTGGATCGCTGAACTGAGAAAGATCTTATCAATTAGAGCCCGTGGGTGCGCAGATTTCATGGGTTAAGCTAATTTCAGTGATTGGGTCCGCAGCTGTGCTCCCGAAGGTATTTCAGGCTGCCTGAGCGCCCCTCCCCCAACGCTTGATTGTTAGCTTGAATGGCTGGGTGAGGTGCCCCGCCCATGGAGAGAATCTCCCAAGTAGGGAAGACCGCCCTGGTGCCTCTCCCGCTCGCCCCGCCACTGGCGGCTGGGGCGCACCGTGCGCAGGATAATGGGTCACCCTGGGTGTGCGGGCCAGTAGGGCGCACCAGGCGCAGGATAATGGGGTACCCTGGGTGTGCGGGCCAGTAGGGCACGCGCACGAATGGGGTGCTCCAGGCACCGGTGGCTGGGGACTCTCACTCGCAGTGCGCAGGCCGCTGGGAACGTTAGCGGTGCTCACTCTGCAACCGGATTGGGCACGCGCCGGCGGCAGCTTGCCGCTCCCGAGTGTGGGCCGACTCACCACAGGCGCACTCCCTCTGTGGCTTGAATGAATGTCCCTGCGGTAGTTAGCTTCCTCCACACCCTTGTCTCTCAGATTCAAGTGATAACAGTCCTTTCGCTTTCAGTTTGTGTGGAACTCTGGAATGCTCTGAGGATAAATTTTTCTGTTTCTAGTTGATAAATTTGTTGTGATTTTGGGGAGATCAGTCGGACGCGCTGTTCACGGCACCATTTCCACGACGTCACTCCCCTTCATCATTTTTTAATATCTGATTTTCTGATGGAGTATATATTATCACAAGTTTTGTTGCTATCCATCTATACTCACAGCTTTTTCTTTCAAACTTAGCAAGACTACATGTGATTCTCTATGCATTAAGTTATATTTGTACCAAAACACAGTACAAGTTAATGATTTTCAAGAAGAAAAGATATTTAAACTCAATTTACATATGATTTATAGACAGTTTTAGGTTACATTTTATTATGAAATCAATTTTGTGGATTTATGCCTTTTAAGCAAAAAATACACAGTAAATACCAGAAAGAAGTCTATGGGTTACTTTTCATTAGCAAATAGAATCAACATTCACTAAAAGGAGCACCAGTCTGAGGGAATTGTTAAATATTTTTTCTATAATGTCAATATAAGTACCTCTAAATTAAATATTTATCTTACTAAAGTCATTCATTCTTCAGAAGATTTTGCAATGAAAGGGTAAATATTTGCTTAAAGAAATAAAACATATAAGCTAATATAACCCATAAAATGCAAAGACAAAGAGAAAACATAATTTCATGGATAGCTGAGATTTAAGCAATTCTTAAGCAGTAAGAAAATGTTCCCCAGAAAAAAATCACCTTTTATTCCCAGATCACACAATAATCTGTCCTTGAATTTTATAATATCACACATTTTTAGAATTTGTTCAGATGAATAGAATTTAAAGTGCAGAAAAGCACAGTTCCTCTCTCATTTAATATTCTGGTGGCAAAATACATTCTTACTTTGCATACTGTAGTTCTTTCAGTGCTCTCTGTTATTTCATAGATAACACCTGTTGTTATTACAGTTAATATCTATTTTCCTACAAGTAATATTTTTAAAATGACATAATAAATAAAAATATTTTATGATGATTTATTCTTTTAGCCTCATGATTGAAAAACTACATATTTTTTCTAGAACTAGAAACAACAATAACAACATAATTAATTGCTACTCAAAACAATAGAGAATAAACATCCACTTTTTTCTATTATTGAGCACTGCTTAAAAACAAACCAATGTAATATTTGGATTACGGATGTCAAAATCAAATTACATTAAAGGAACATGAAATCTATTTTTATGTATATGTATATTTTAGAAATCTCAATATTTATGCTATCTCTACCACCTAGCCAGAAACAAGTCTTCATAAGACAAGCATTTTTTCAATTGTTTTAAGTTATTTACCAATATGTTGACACAGCACATAGAAAGTTAAATGCATGGAAATAATTTAAAGCAAATTATTATCATTGTGTTCAGAAAATGTAGTTTTCTCTTTTACACTACTGGCTTCATAAAACAAATTTAAATGATTCATAATAGCATATTATTTGTTAGTTTAAATGTTAATTTCAAATCTACCATCTATATTTCTCATAATAAACCTTCTTAATTAATGCAAGCATTGTCTCATGCTTCTAAAGGGAAAAATGAGAATCAGAAAATTTAAAGAGAATTATATCACACAGTTGTGTGAAATTACTATTTGACCTGATTCAGACAATAGTCTACAAACATGGAAACAATTTACTGTTTTCTTATTTGTTTCTTTTCTGCAGTTAATACTGATGAAAGCCCACTTTATAAATGTAAAATCATCCATACACAAATTTTTATTTATTTATTTTCAATATTATTTATTTCTTTTTCTTTTTTTCTTTTAAGTGAGAGGAAAGGAGATAGAGAGACACCTATATTCACCTCCACTGGGATTCATGCAGCAACCCCTGAGAAGGCTGGTACTAGAATTGCCAAGCTATCCTCTGTACCTGGGGCCTATGCTTGAACCAATGAGCCACTGACTATGGGAGGGAAAGAGGGAGAGAAGGGAGATAGTGAAGGGGAGAGAAGCAGATAGTCATTTCTCTGGTGTGCCCTGACTGGGAATCAAACCCAGGATGTCTATATCTTGGGCTAATGCTCTATCCACTGAGCCGACCAGTCATGGCCACAAAATATTCAAATAGACATGAATAGAAACAACAATTACAAAAAAACCATTTTAGACTTAAGGAACTCATAATTTTATATTAATAGCTAGTAAAATAATAACATACCATTTATTGAGCACCATTTATATGCTGGGTACACATAGTTCTACATGTATTAATTCATTTAATCTCACAACATTACTATAAAAAAATACTGCTTTTATCCACATTTTTCAGATGAGAAAACTAAAGTACTGGGAACAGCTATAAAAGTTCAAACATTTAGTAATATTTGAAACATGCAGATGTAGAATTCAAAGTTGCAGGTAGGAATTTATTCACTTTTTCTTGAAACCAAGATACAAGGGGTCCCCAGGTTACAAAACAGTTTCATTCTTATGGCAGCGACATAACCCTAGCCTAAATCACTTACCTATCCTAACACAGTTGTAAAATCATAATCTAGAACATAAAAACACAACTAAGCTACAGGAAAAAGGACACAAATATACTTACTGTACACTGTACTGTAGTAATAGAAAAAATGAGTGTAAAAAATCCCTTACTTTTGTTCCTGTGGTTGGCTTGCCCACTGGAAGGGGCATTGCAAGGTGGGAGAGAGTGACCTATTGGGAGAAAGAAGCTGGAGAGGCAGGAGAACCTGCAGAAGATGCTGGAGATACTGGGTCAGGTGAACCAGAATTGCCTAAGGAACATGCAGGAGATGCTGGAGATGATTCTACCTGTACTACAGGTATTTATTTCATCTCAAGAAGCAGCTGATGCAGAGAGTACAGGATCAGTTGCAGGCCTCTCTACCTTCTTAAAGAATTGTTCCAGGCTAGTCTGGAAGGTGGATGACTTCTTCTCTTCCAAAATCTGCCTATAGCATTGCAAGGCATCTATAACAGCCAAAACACTCAAGTCTCATTTTTTTAAAGTTTTTATGAGAGTGAACGTCATAAACTCAAAATATCATATGTTGAGACTGTTGTAACCCAAGGGACTACCTGTACAAGTTTCCAAGCCTTTTGTAAAGACCTGCAAAGGTTCTTCTATAATAATCACTCTGACTATTTATTAAAAAAAAAAAAAATACTTGCCTTAGAATTCAAACAGAAGGCCCTGGCTAGTTGGTTCAGTGGTAGTACATTGGCCCAATGTGTGGATATCCTGGGTTCGATTCCTGGTCTGGGCACACAGGAGAAGCATCCATCTGCTTCTCTACCCCTCCTCCTCTCTCTTCCCTCTCTCTCTCTCTTCTCCTGCAGCCATGGCTTGAATGGAGCAAATTGGCCCCCGCTGCTGATCCAACTCAGGCACTAAGAAGAGCTCAGTTGCTGAATAACATAGCAACACCTCAGATGGGCAGAGCATCACCCTCTAGTGGGCTTGCCAGGGGGATTCTGGTATGGTTCATGTGGGACTCTGTTTCTGCTTCCTTACCTCTCACTGAATAAAAAAAAATTAAAAGATAATAAGAATTTAAACAAAAGCACTATTTAGAATTTTCCTCTTTAATTATGTCATTCTTCCTGTACTATTACTCTTCAAGTAGGTATCACTATCCAAATGGTATACTTACCCTAGGGTCTAAGATGCTCAAATATGGTCATTTTATTAAAGTTTTTAATTTAATTTACTTAAATAAGCAAAGAATATCATAGATATCATGCAAACTCTTTCAGAGAATAAAAAACATTAGAAAGAATGTTAAGCACTTTATAAATCTAAAAATGATAAAGTAAAGGAAAATTATAGATCTATTACTATACTAAAACAGTATAGTAACCAAAACAACATGCCATTGGCACAAAAAAGACAGACATATAAAACAGATAATTGAACAGAATAAAGAAACCAGAAATGAAACCATGCCCCTATCGTCAATGAATATATGATAAAGTAGGCAAGAATATCCAATGGGGTAAAGACAGCCTATTCAATAAATGTTGTTGGGGAAATTGGACAGATAGATGCAAAAAAATAAAACTAGACCACCTTTTTATATAATATACAAGAATAAACTCAAAGTGAATTAAAGATTTAAATGTAAGACTGAAAATCATAAAATTCCTAAAAGAAAACAGGAGTAAAATCACTGAGATTTCTCTTAACAATATTTTTTTCTGATATATCTCTTTAGGTAAGGGAACCAAAAAATATATAATAAAATAGAACTACATCAAACTAAAAAGTTTCTGTACACCAGAAAAACAAAAATACAAACTACTGAATGGAAGAAATGTTTCAATGATACATATAATACTGGATTAATATCCAAAGTTTATAGAATCCATACAATTCAACACCAAAAAAAAAAAAAAATCCAATTAAAAAATAGGGAGAGAATGTAAATAGACATTTCTCTGAAAAGGTCATACAGATGGCCAAGTTACATATGAAAAATATGAAAAGATGCTCAGAGTCACTAATAATCAGAGAAATGCAAATTAAAACTACAGTGAAATTTCACCTTATACTTGTCAAAATGACTATCATGAATTAGTCAACAAACAACAAGTGTTGGCAAGGATGTGCAGAAAAGGGAACCCTTTTGCGCTGTTGGTAGGAATGCAGATTGGTGCAGCTGTTGTAGAAAACAGTATGGAGATTCTACACACACACATAAAAATAATTAAAAATGTAATAGCCTATGATCCAGCAATTCTATTTCTGAGTATATATCCAAGAAAACCAAAAAAAAAAAAAATACTAATTTGAAAGAATATATATACCTCTGTTTTTATTGCAGCATTATTTATAATATCAAAGGTATGGATGCAACCCAACTCTTCATCAATAGTTGAGTGAATAAAAAAGTGGTGCTGGCCCTGGCCGGTTGGCTCAGTGGTAGAGCGTCGTCCTGGCGTGCGGGGGACCCGGGTTCGATTCCTGGCCAGGGCACATAGGAGAAGCACCCATTTGCTTCTCCACTCCCCCTCCTTCCTCTCTGTCTCTCTCTTCCCCTCCCGCAGCCAAGGCTCCATTGGAGCAAAGATGGCCCGGGGGCTGGGGATGGCTCCTTGGCCTCTGCCCCAGGCGCTAGAGTGGCTCTGGTTGTGGCAGAGCGACGCCCCGGAGGGGCAGAGCATCGCCCCCTGGTGGGCAGAGTGCCGCCCCTGGTGGGCGTGCCGGGTGGATCCCGGTCAGGCGCATGCGGGAGTCTGTCTGACTGTCTCTCCCCGTTTCCAGCTTCAGAAAAATGAAAAAAAAAAAAAAAAAGTGGTGCTAAATATTATATATACAATGGAATGAATATTAGTTGGCCATAAAAACACTTGCCATTTGCGATAGTATGAATGGATCTAGCACGTATTATCCAAAGTGAACTAACTGAAAAAAGACAAATACTATATTATTTTACTTATATGTTAAATCTAAGGCACAAAAAAATGAACAAAGAAAATAGAAAAAGACTCAGAGATACAAAGACCAGACTGATGGTTGCCAGAAGAGAATAGGGTTGTGGGAGCTAGCCGGAGCATTAAGTAGAAAAGGTGAAGGAATTAAGAAGTACAAATTGGTAGCCACAAAATGGTCACAGGGATGGAAAGCATAACATAGGGAATATAGATAATAATATTGTAATAGTGGTGTATGGTGTCAAGTGGATACTTAAAATATTGGGGGGGGGGCTCATCATAAAGTATATGACTATATACCAGATATTAATACAATATTGAATATAAACTGTAATTAAAAATAAAATTAAAAAATAAAAATATAATATAGGCTAAAAATCGTTTAAATAAATTGAGATCATTTAGAGAGTAGACATGTAAACCACAAGATATTTGTCTACAGAAAAGACTTTTATATAGAATATATAAAAAAAAATACATACAAGGTCGAAATGAGAAATGTCAATACTCATACACACTTCACAAAAGGGGATATCCAAATGGTCATTAAACACATGAAAAGGTGTTCAACTTCATTAGTCATCATGTAAATGTCCAAATGGCTAAAATGAAAAAAGAACAAAAATTCTCAAATTCTCTCAAAAACCTCTGAACCAACCATAATCATATAATATAGAGAGAATATATGAATTGGTATAATAAATATTATTGGTATAATACCTAAAGAGAAATATTTGAAAATATCTACTAAAGCTGAACATATGAACAAGCTATGACTAAACAATTCTACTTACAGGTATATAACCAACAGAAGTGCGTACATAAGTTTGTTTTTTTGTTTTTTGTCTTTTAAGTGAGAGAAGGGGAGATAGTGAAACACACTCCCACATGCACCCTTACTGGGATCCATCTAGTAACCCCCATCTGGGGGTTGCCCATCTGATACTCTGCCCATCTGGGGCCAATTCTCGCAATGGATCTACTTTTAGTTCTTGAAGAGAGGCTCCAAAGAGCCAACCTCAGTGCTTGGGGCCATTGTGCTTGAATTAAATGCCTCAATTTAAAAAATGCATTTTTTGGTCATTGTGATATCCTTTTCTAACCCCATATCTTAGACAATATGTTTGGATACATTTATGCTATTCTCATTGGTGTGTCCAAGCACTATAGTAAAGTAACTACCTCAGTTTTTCTTGAAAAGATTTAATGAAATCCAATGGCAGTCCTAGAACTGTGACCATAGTGAAAAGGAGATTCAGTGCCTCCAGGTCCCTATTTTTGCCATGCCCTCTTGGTGTCACCATAGTTATACACTCATACATATCTCTCCAGGTCTTTGTCCATGTAAGAATCATACTAATTAGTCATCTAGGAGCCAAGCTCCATGTCAAGCTCCTCCTGATCTCACAGTCAATAAAAGTTGCCAATTGTTTTTTTTTTTTCTTTTATTCCCTTCTCTCAGGACAAGTCTATGTTCCAAAGAATCAACTAAAATTAATCTGACTTATAATTATACGTACCATAGCCCTTACTTCTCTTGTCAGGAAAATATATCTTTCACAATAGCCTTTTTGAGACTTGGCTTTAATTTTAAAGCATGATGACAATGATGGACTTATTAGACATCAAGAAACAATTGCAAGAGAGTTTTTATAGGCAGAAAAGGATCCTAAGTGCCCTTTTAAGAAGCCTTTTCATGTAACTATCTCCTCTATGAAAAATCTTATACAATCCACTATCATAATATTTCAGTATTTACCATCCTCTTTTAAGGCAGTCAGATTAGATGCTAAAATATTTATTTAAAGTAAATAAACAATTTGAAATATAATGGTTACTCAGAACTTCAACTAGACATTGAAATGTCAGTCACCTTGGCCTAATTTCCTATAGCACAAAATTTACCATAATCTTGATAATTTTATGGACACTATCTTTTGAGAAACTGATTATTTAAAAATGTATTCAGCTAGATCCAATTTTTCAAGTTTTATTTTTTAAATATATTGTAAAATGCCAAGCTTATTGGAATATTCTGACCTTTAATATTAATAACTCATTTAAAATAATTGATCAGTGGTCTGAAACCTAAAAGAATGTCTGATATTAGTTTTATTCAAAATATTTGAGATATCAAAATACCATAATATTTTACCTTTCTTAAAAATATGATCAAAACTAGAAAAAAAAGTTAAAGATCTTCCTGTAGAAATCAAAACTGTCAATTTAAGCTAAGAAAAAACAAACCTCTTCATTCTTTTCTCAGCACCCAAGTGAACGTTATACACATGAAAAGTGGTTTCTCTGAAAATATCATCTATTTTATAAAGTTACTTAAAAAGATATTATGAGACTTTTCAGTTGAAAATAATCAAAAGGAGAAAAATGGTAAAGATATTATGACTCAGCTGTCATTTTAGTGTGTGAATACTCTAAAGGTCTTGACATTTATTTTCCTTGAAGGGAATTTACTTTCTTGTTATATATTTATAATACCAAAGAAGAAGGTTCAATATATAGCCTGCAAAATATTTTTTATTATTTGAAAAGATGTGGGGCAATGTAGTCAGGATGGAAATCAAGGTTACTGGGAGTAAGACTGTGGCCCCGCAGCTGCTCAATTGGTACAAGAGCAGCTACAGCTTGGGCACATTGAACCATCTAATAGCCCATGGAATTCACTTCCATATTTTGATCTTGTTGCCTCCTGGATTATCAAGGGGCATAGGCAACCCTTACAGCTTATAGGTTTTGAGCCTCAAAATTATTGTTGTTCCTTTTTTCAAAGGATCAACAACAATGGCTCTGGGAAACTTCCACTAAATGGCAAATCACTCTTGCAAATCAATGGACAACTTTATACTGAAACTGTCAACTTAAAATCAGCTCAAAGACTAAAATTATATGCCATTATCATGGCTTTTCAGCATTTTCCATATTCCTCCTTTAATCTATATACAGACAGCAAATATTTACTTATGGTGTTTCCACTATAAAGACTGCTGTCTTAGGGACAAATGCTGATGAACTATTTCAGCAGTTCCTCCTTCTTCAAAGACTTGTATGTCAACATAGAGCTCCATGTTTTATAGGACATACTCAAGCTCACTCCATGCTCCCTGGTGCTTTAGCACAAGGGAATGCCCTTGTTGATCAAGCTACCAAAAGAAAATTATTTGGAGCAACCATGACAGATGGAGCAATTCAGTCTCATACTATTCATCACCAGAACGCTGCAGCCCTGTGTAAAGTTTCAACTTTCTCAGGAAGTAGCACGGCAGATTGGGAAATTATGTCCAAGGGGTCCTTTATTACAATCTGTCCCTTAATTTGGAGTTAAACCTCAAGGACCCCTACCAGGACAACTTTGGCAAATGGAGGTTACTCGTATACCTTCATTTGGCAAACAGTCCTATGTCCACATTACAGTGGATACCTATTCTGGATTTATAGTAACCTCTGTCAGAACAGGAGAGGCTGCTAAGCATATTATAGCTCATGGTCTGTATGCACTGTTCTATTATTGGATTTCCTAAACTGGTTAAACTGACAATGCTCCTGCATATGGAGCAAAAGCATTTAGTGTATTTTGTCAAACCTTTCGAATTATGTGTATTTCTTACAATCTTTAAAGTCAAGGTATTATTAAAGTGTACCCAGCAAATATTTTAAAGTCAATTTAAAAAAATTTAAGAGGGAGGAGTCATATCCTGGAACTCCTACAGGTCTACCATATCATGCTTTTTACTTTAAAAAATTTAAATTTCTTTTGAGTGCTGATGAACAGGAGACGCCAAATCTTTTCGCCTGCAAACTTCTATCTTCTTTTATTTGATCCGGCTAATAACACTGTTTTGTCTTTTTCCAAATAGCTCCAGATATACGGAAAAGGTTTATATAGGCAGATGGGGATCTTCAGAACCCTCAGCGAGATCTTCTGAGCATGGCTTTTAAGATACCAAGAGGCAGAAAAAGCCCAATAGAGATCAGGTGAACTACCAGCTTTTAGGATATGCCCTTAAAGGCTCCAACGCTCCAAAGGGGTCTCATAGGATGCCATCTGGGTCCTGCTTCAATAGTGGAAAGGAAGGTCATTGAGCTAAAGCCTGCCAGACTTACATGCCTTTGCTGTGAGGAAACAGGGACACTGGAAGGTAGGCTTCCCCCTTGCTCCTCTAAGGAACGGTTCAGTCTCTTCCAGCCCTGTTCCAGCCACCTATGACCTAACCTTGCCCAGAATGCTGGGGTTTGCCACTGAAGGCTGAAGGTGCCCAGGGCCATTGGCCCCATCTACAACACTGTGGACGAGCCTAGGGTATTTATTCCAAGAAGCAGGTAAACTGATCTCATTTGCACAAGGGCCACTTAACTATGTCTTGCCTGAATAGTCAGGTTTTTTATTCTTCCCTCAAAGATCTCTGTTGTGGGTGTTGATAGTCCTATTTTCTGCTGCTTTGTTTAATATATAGTGTTTCTTTTATTCCTCCAACCTCAATGCTCCACTCATATTTCAGGCTGGGACCTACTCCTAATTTAGAGCTCTCTTTCCCCTTTTGCCAACTTCTATTTTGAATCTACCTTTGCTACCCAGCTTAGTGTATCCCAAGGTTCTCTTTACCATGCCACAGTCGCAGAGCTCCAGGGAAAAGCAACCTGGTCTCATCTCTCCAGGCAGAGGAGAACAGAAGCTCCATCTCCACACATGCTGCAGATGGCTTTTCCAGTCTACATGAATCATTACCAGCTAGAAGCAGCGGTCATTGGGATTTGGACGTGAGCTGCAAAGTATAGAACTGTGACAACAATTCCAGTGCCATGCAGACATTTCCTGGACTCCTGCTCCTTGTGACAGCCCCTAACAGACTGAACTGGGGTTGGGTTGCATTTTCAGGGATTTGGAATGATGATGGTTCCAACTTGGACTTGGTGAACATGTTAAGGACACTACTCTTTTATGGATTCTTGCTGTATTGGCCAAGAGTTTGTAAAAAAAAAATGGAGGACTGGATAAAGAAGATGTGGCACATATACACCATGGTATACTATTCAGCCATAAGAGATGATGACATCCGATCATTTACAACAAAATGGTGAGATCTTGATAACATTATATGGAGTGAAATAAGTAAATCAGAAAAAAACAAGAACTGCAGGATTCCATACATTGGTGGGACATAAAAACGAGACAAAGAGACATGGACAAGAGTGTGGTAGTTAGGGGGGGCGGGGGGAGGGAAGGAGGGAGAGGGGGAGGGGGAGGGGCACGGAGAGAACTAGATAGAAGTTGACGGAGGACAATCTGACTTTGGGTGATGGGTATGCAAAAGAATTGATTGACAAGATAACCTGGACATGTTTTCTTTGAATATATGTACCCTGATTTATTGATGTCACCCCATTAAAATTAATAAAAATTTATTTATTAAAAAAAAGATTGTGGCCCTGAATAGTCCTGAGATAGGAGCTCCATCTGGAAACTTCAGAGAGGTCATAACATGAATATGCAGAAGATTGTCTGTTGTATATCATAGGGTTTCCTTTTCTTTTTTTCTCTCTCATCTATCTCTAAATACAAATACTTTTTAAACAATCCAAAATTATACATTTGAAGCAAATGCTAGTGTTGCTGTTACTTCCAGACTTCCAGAAGAAAAAGTAAGAATATTTTGAAGGAGGATAAAGGGTGTTGAAATGATACTTTTGGTTTAGAGATCAATTATTTTTTATTATTATTACTATTCAACATTTATAAGAAGAAAGTAATAATGTGATAATTTTATAATAACTAAGAATTAAAAATATAGGTAAAATAAAGCAACTATTTAAAAAACAAATCAAAAATGAGAAGCTGCAGACTCTACACGTCACAAGTAAGTGATAGGGTAACGGGTATGCAGTTTCAGCCCCCAGATCCCAGTGCAGGGCGCACCTCCAATTTCCTCACACTCCTCTCTAGTAATTCATTCAACAAATAGTAACTTACCCACAATGTACCTGGTACCCTGAAGCTCTTGGTTCTTTGGTGACTCCTAACTGTTTAGGAAGACAGCAATTACATCATGCTATGAGCTTCTTGGTGATCTATATTCTGGAGGCCTGCATGTTATAATAACACTTTCTTTTTACCCTATGAGGAGAAAAAACTGTGTAGGGAAAAAAAACTCTTAAAGGAAAGACTTAGGAAAACACAGAAGAATTTAGACAATAAGCCACTTAATTTGGATGTTACAAATGTTAACCTGAACCAGAACACCATTTTGAATAGAATGTAAGCTTTGAAATATTTTTGGGTTCCTGAAAATTGAAGATGACCAAGGCAGAAACGGATTTCTCTTCAGTAAACATAGTTTCCTTCAAATGACATCCTTGAAATTTCAAGAAGAAACCATGAAACTCAGGAATGAAAACAGAGACTCGCATAGTCTGCATGTAGCCACAGAAATTTTCAGCAGCTGTCCGTGGCTTGATGATATTTAACATGATCATCAAAACAGATGAGCAACTGCAGTGCCCCTAAAGCTGACAAGTCACTGTAATTCATACAGTACATCTGCTGATATTTCCCAGCTGCCTCAAATACTGGAATTGAATATTTTTTTTCTAAAGGTAAAGCCTATTCTGACTCCTAGCCAATCACCAAAGCAAACAAAACATTTAGAATTTAATTTGGAATAGCAGCTGAGATCAAGAATCAGTGTGCAGTAGGTTTAAAGGTTATTCCACTAAATTGCAATATATAAAAGTTGGCTTAGGGTACTGTTTCCAGTTTGATGTTTTGTATGTTTTGTCAGAACCTGCCAACATTTGAAATGATATCCTTCTCTTGGTTCTTTATAACTTGATTACTTTAACTGGAACCAGATGATAATTTTAATACTTGAGGCCACACAATTTTAAGTAAACAAGAGGTAGAAACTGGTCAAATGATTTCTCTATCAAATTGTTCCAATCAAATGTAATGTCAGTATGTTATATGAACCATTTCTTCTGTCTTTCTGAAAATGGGATTCAACAGTTAAAATGGCTGTGAAGTAAAAACAAATATGAACTTTGATAAAGAGAGACTATCAAAAGATCTATTACAGCCTGACCTTTGGTGGCGCAGTGGATAAAGCGTCGACCTGGGAATACTGAGGTTGCTGGTTCAAAACCCTGCACTTGTCTGGTCAAGGCACATATGGGAGTTGATGCTTCCTGCTCCTCCCCCGCTTTCTCTCTTTCTCTCTCTCTCCCTCCCTCCCTCCCTTCTCTCTAAAAATGAATAAATAAAAAAAATTTAAAAAAGATCTATTACAATAAGGAAAATGCCCAAATCATAAATCTGTCAATGTCTAAAAAGCCCTGTAAAGCCAAAAAGGTAGTTTTTAATCACTGTTAATATTTTCCAAACAATGCCAGAAGATCTCAACAAAGGTATTGACATGGGTACATCAAGATACAGGACATTTCTAATACTACAAGGATTCCTTTTATAATAATACTTATGTCTCTCCCATCTTCTATATCTACTTAACCCAGAAAACCACTAATATATTTCCATCTCTATAATTTTGCCATTTCAAGAATATTACATAATGGAATCACAGTGTATGCAATTTTTTGAAATAGCTTTCTTTATTTTCACTCAGCATAATTCTCTGGAAATTAATTCAGGTTGTTGCGTGCATTGGTAGTTTGTTTTAATTGTTCGGTGCCATTTTATCCTATGAAAGTATGTTTGTTTTTATTGTTGAATAGTGTTTCATTCTATGAATGTACTACTATTTTAACATTCATGAATTGAAGGGCATTTGGGTATTTTTCAGGTTGAAGTTGCTATGAATAAAGTTCTTACAAACTTTGAGACAAGCATTTTGTGTGAACATAATTATTTCTCTGAAATAAAGGACAGAAGTGCATTACTTGTTTTTATTGTAGTTACATGTTTAGTTATTAAGAAAGTGAAAAATAATTCTCTACAATGGCCATACCACTTTACATTTCAAATGTGTGAATGATCCAGTGGCTCTACATTGATGTCAGCATTTGGTTTTGTCAGTATTTTTATTTTAGCCATTCTGACAGTAATGTAGTTATAGTTCACTGAAGTTTTAATTAGCATTTTCTTAATAGCTTTTGAAGTTGAACATCTTTTAATGTGCTTATTTGCAATCTGTATATATTCCTTAGTGAAAAGTTTATCTACATTGCCTATCTTATAATTAAAATTATTTTGTGGATGGGGTAGGGCGTTGCTATTGACTTTTAATATTATATTAGTTTGCTAATGCTGTCATAGTAACATACCACAGACTGGGTGGCTTAAACAACAGAAATTTATTTTCTCACAATTCTGGAGGCTTGGAAGTACAAGAGAAAGCTATTAGCAGTATTGGTTTCTCCTCAGGCCTTTCTCTTTTGCTTGTACATGGCCATCCTCTTCCTGTGTCATCACATGGTCTTCCCTTTATGTGTATCTATGTTCTAATTTCTTTGACCTTTTTTTTTTTTTTTAAGTGAGAGGAGGGTAGATAGTGAGACAGACTCCCACATGCATCCCAACCAGGATCCACCCAGCAACTCTCATCTGTGGCTAATGTTTAAACCAACCAAGCCACTGTCTGCAAGAAGAGAAGAGAGAGAGGAGGGGAGAGGAGGAGAAGGAGGGGAAAAGAAGAAGAGGGTCACCTTTCATGTGTGCCCTGACTGGGAATCAAACCTGGAACGTAGGTATGCCAGGCTGATGCTCTATCCACTGATCCAATCAGACAAGGCCCTAATTTCCTCTTCTTGTAAGGACACCAGTCAGATTGGAATAGGGCTCATTCTGATGATTCATTTTAACTTGGTTACCTCTAAAATTTTTACATTTTGAAGACTTTGAGGAGAGGAGAATACCCTATTAAAAGGACTAGAATATGGTGATCAGCCTGTTTGGAAAAGACAAGAGTAGCTCTGGCAAACGCCAGATAGACAGATCTGCTCATGCTCGGCCTAGCTGGCAGCATTAAGCCATTTAAACTTCATCCTCTGAGCAGTGTGAGTGGCCTGATGTGGAGATCCCTCTATCTCCATGTACAGTCACATTTTTTTTTATCAAGATGAGAAAGTTTACCTCTATATTTAATGCACTGATCATTTTTATCAAGAATGGGTGTTAATTTTTACAAATGTTTTTCTGCATAAAATGATCTGATTATGTGACTTTATTTTCTTCCTTAACTCATTAACAAGGTGGACTATATGGTTGATTTCTGAATACTGAACCATCCTTGCATTTTTAGAATAAAGTCCACTTGGCTTTATTATAAATATCATTACATTTTCTAATTCTATTTGCTCATATTTTGTTAAGGAATTTTACATTTATTTCATGAGAAATATGGATTGGTGGTATTGCTTTATTGTATTGTCTTTATATCCTTTTGCTATCATAGTAATACTGGCTTCATAAAATGAATTGGAAAGAGTTCCCTCTTCTTCTATATTTTAGAAGAGAGTGTGTAGAACAGATGTTAATTGTTTTAAAGCTTGATAGATTTCTCAAGTGAATCCATCTGGATATTAAGAGTTTAGGGGAGGGGTTAAAGTATTTTAATTACAAAGTTAATTTTCTAAATAATTATAGAGCTATTCAAATTATCTATTTCATAACAGATGAATTGTAGTAGGTTGTACTTTTGGAGGAAATGGTCATTTCAACTAACTTGTCCAATATATGGTGTTGAATTTTTCATAGTATTTTTTTTTAAGTTTTTATTGTCTGCGGGGTCTGTAGTACATCCCCTTTTCATTTCTGTGATTATTTCTTTCAGAATACCAACTCTGTCTTATATTGCTTTTTTCTATTTTTTATGATATATATATTTCTATCCTTTTACTTTTAAACTTACTATATTGTTATATTTGAAGTGATTTTCTTGTAGCCAACATATAGTTGATTCAAATTGGCCAAGGTATTTTTTGTTTTCTATGTTCATTGTGTTTTTGTTTCTTTTTCCTACCCTCCCATGGTTTATTTGACCATATTTTTAAATTTCATTTTGGTGTATCTTGAGCATTTTCAGTCTATCATTTTGTATACCATCTTTTTTTTTTTTTTTTCATTTTTCTGAAGCTGGAAACAGGGAGAGACAGTCAGACAGACTCCCGCATGCGCCCAACCGGGATCCACCCGGCACGCCCACCAGGGGCGACACTCTGCCCACCAGGGGGCGATGCTCTGCCAATCCTGGGCGTCGCCATGTTGCAACCAGAGCCACTCTAGCGCCTGAGGCAGAGGTCACAGAGCCATCCCCAGCGCCCGGGCCATCTTTGCTCCAATGGAGCCTTGGCTGCAGGAGGGGAAGAGAGTGACAGAGAGGAAAGCACGGCGGAGGGGTGGAGAAGAAAATGGGCACTTCTCCTGTGTGCCCTGGCCAGGAATCGAACCCGGGTCCTCCGCACACTAGGCCGACGCTCTACCGCTGAGCCAACCAGCCAGGGCTGTATACCATCTTTAATAGTCACTCTAATTATTACACTACGTATACATAATTATCACAGCATAGTATTATTATTTTACTAGTTAAGCCTAATGAACAAATCTTATCTCCCTTGACATCCACTTACTCTCATCTATTTGAAATATAATTGTCTTAAATATTTCTTCTAGATAAATCTAGAATCGTATCAGTATTATCACTGCCACCCATTTAAAAATTATAGTATATATGGATTGCCATGGCTTCCTGTTCACAGCACTTCCCCAACAGCCATGTCTATGCTATTCTCCCTTTTTCAGGACAACTACTTTACTTATCCATTAATTATTGGTCCTAACAGGGACTAATAATAATAATAATAATGGAGAGAGAGAATAATGATACTTTGCATTACCCACATCCTAGAGATGAGCACATACCCCAGCTTGGACAAACATAATTTATCTACTCTAACTCTGTGCCATAAAAATTGGATTAAGAGGGTGATGGGTATGCAACAGAACTAAATGACAAGATAACCTGGAAATGTTTTCTTTGAATGTATGTACCCTGATTTATTGATGTCACCCCATTAAAATAAAAATTTATTAAAAAAAAAAATTGGATTAAGAAAGGTGTGATATATTGTTGTATCTGGACAACAAGAAAAAAAAATGTTTTGCCACACAATTAAGTAGCCAAATTAAGGAGTCTTTTATTTTAAAGCTGGCGACCACTTGGGGACTAAATTTACTAAATCATGCAGCCCCGAATGAACTCAAGGGTTTACTTTTAAAGGCAAAAAGAAGTGAGGGGAGGGGTGAGCACCTAGACAAAGCAGTTTTGCAGAAGCAAAACAAGCTTTTGGTTATTGCTGGAACAATCTAGGAAGAGAGTGCTCAGCAAAGTATTTTACAGAAAGCAAAAGAATGTGCTCGGTTATCTTGGCCTTTGACAGAGGTTGTTAAGGCAGCATCCTGAGGGCTTTTTGGAATCTAGACATCAGGGAACATTTATGGCCTTTACAGAACTAACATTACGGCTTTACACAACTTTTCATTTACTCATCTAAAAATGTTGCAAAACTCGTTTTATGGTCAGGGAATGGTGTTTCTCCATTTCAATATAATTCATCCAATTAGAGTTCTTTCTCTAAAATTTTTCTAAGTGTTATTGAGGGTAAAAGTCTCTTTTCTCTGGTAATAAAGATGCAAAAAGCTGAACATGGAGCCTCCAGTGATCCATCTACAATCATATGTTAAAAAAGTGGTCAGTGGCAGGACAGTGTTAAGGTAACACACAGAAAGACCAAAAATGAGAGGAAGAGAAAAAAATACCTTTAGTAACATAAGCATTCTGTTTCTAGTCATTGCCATTTATATCTGCAATTCCTGATTACATAAGCCAATACAGCCTTTAGTTTCCCTAAAAGGCTTCAAGTGGTCTTTTTGTTTCATAATTTGTTTGTTTTTGTCACAGGCAAAAAGAAAAGACCTGACTTCCATAATTACAGTTTGCTGTCTCCCTCATCAGACAGGTTGGCTTTATATTCATATTCATTCTACCTACCCTCTCACTCAATTGAATTATAAACACATGAGATTTATCTTAAATAGAATACCCAGTTTTTAAATATTTATAATGAGAAAAATTTTCTAATACTCAAAAGAAAGGCACCAAATGGTCTGATATTCTATTTGTAAATTGAAAACAGTTGGCCTGTTTATGGAATTATCATGCTAGGAGGTTGTAGTTATCATAGTTATCATCTTAGTTTAATGAGGTTCCCAGTAACATCATAATGATGTAAATTAATATAACTAATATAACTTGAATTTCCTAAAGAGTTTAATCTCTCTTATTCAGTGATTCTAAAGTGAGAAAAAAGCAGAAAAAAATGTAATTCTTCATTGTGACTTTCTAAAATTTGCTTAGCATCCCAGTCTTTTATATTAGCCTTTTTTCTCCAGTTCTATTTTTAGTATTCTTAAAATGCTGAGAAATTATTCCCTCAAAGAAAATAAGTTCATATTCTTAATAGTCTTACTCAGATACTAATCTATGACTTACAAGATTATTCTAAAGATAAAATGAGTTGTCTTGTCTCTCTAATTACCCTCAGAAGCTCCTTGGATGTAAGAATCTTGTCTTCTTGCCTGACCAGGTAGTGGCACAGTGGATAGAGCATCGAACTGGGATGCGGAGGACCCAGGTTCGAGACACCGAGGTCGCCAGCTTGAGTGCGGGCTCCTTGGACCCATGGTCGCTGGCTCGAGCAAGGGGTCACTCCATCTGCTGAAGGCCTGCGGTCAAGGCACATATGAGAAAGCAATCCATGAACAACTAAGGTGTCACAACAAAAAACTGATGATTGATGCTTCTCATCTCTCTCTGTTCCTGTCTGTCTGTCCCTATCTATCCCTCTCTCTGACTCTCAATATGTCCCTGTAAAAAAAAAGTATCTTGTCTTCTGCCTCTTTTTCTCTATTCTATATCAGCAGAGCATCTTCTTCTCCTAAAAGGCCACAAAATTTTTATTGACCAATTAAAGTATAGTATAGGTATCTTCCTTTTCTGAGTATTTTAATCCAAAAGCTATTTGGTAGATAAAGCAGGGTAGAGTTCATAAGTGGGAAAAAGTGTGGTTGTCTCAATGTTTCAGAGCAGAGTGTCAAGAGTCTTAAGTAGAGTGAGGAAACTGTCACTGCATAAGGGACAATATGACTTAGGAGTCAGAATTCAATCAACTTCAGAGTTCAAGTATGGTGAGGAGCATTCCATGGTATTGGAAATGTGAATATCCAGCAATGGAGAATCAGAGCCTGAGCAGAGAGAGTGTAACGTCCACAGGGGAGGGAGTAAAGGCAGTGATCAGTGATTGGATACACACAAGGGGATCAAGTAAATAAAATAATCAAAATTCCTTGGAAAAAAGCTTATTCCAGGTTTGAGGCAGGGAGCTTACAAGATGAGCTTGAAAGACTTTTTTCTTTTCTCTTCCAGAAAGGAAGTGCTCACAGACAACAAAAACATGTTTGACAGATAGAATAGCTGGTTTGAAGAGCTCAAATTGGCCAAATCTAGGAACAGTATGACCATCAAAATAAATAAAAAGAGCACTGAATTACAACCCATTGAACAAAAAGAATTCATATGCCATAATGTGGACAAGTCCTGCTGGGGGTGAGGACAATGGAGACGCAAAGACCTGACTCCGGGGACCAGGTTCAGTGACGCAGATCCACTTTATTCAGGAAGTAAGCTAGCTTATATATGTGGGTTCTGCCAATAGATGTTACAGTGTGTCCTTTATTATCAATGGCTGAAAAGATAAGGGAGCTGCGTGGTTGGTGCTAAGTCACTTCCTTATAGCAGGTGAGTTCCCTTCCTGTGTATGCCCAGGAGAGTTCTTGGGGCTTCTCACAGCATTGCATCAGCCACAGCTGCTAGGAATGTGCTCTGTGCTCCACCCACACCTCCCCCTTCTCTTTTAATTAAGGCCAGTTGGACTTGATGAATGACAGCTTGCTATTGTTGTAGCTTCTGAATGCTACGCATTATGCAACAGAACCCTAGTAGAACTAAAACAACTATAATACCTATTATACTATATGCTAATAGATTAGCTGGATTAAACAATGAGGCAAGTTTCTGTAAAGTTTGACTAGTTAGGAAATAGAACAGGGGTCTTAAACAGAGGATTCCTCCTACGGGTTGGGATGTCATTTCTCTCCCATTGTGTTACAGAGACCTGCTAGGTGCCATTAAACACAGTTTCATTTTGGCTGTAAAAAATGGATGTAGGTCCATGCACACCCCCTTCCCACAAAGATCCCAGCGTCCAATCACAGAACAGATGGATTGCCGTGGGCTGCATACTGCATATGGTTGCAAGGCACACTACACAAATTAAAACAACATGACAAATCATACAACTTCAACAATTACAAAAGTACATTTCACCAGTCTCTGGGCGCTTTGCCAAAAGCACAAAATGTTCTCGGCCTTCTTTCTAGCCATGGGAAAAGCTTCCCAGGCAGGGGAAGGGCCTCTAGCAAAGCCACCCCCACCCCCATCAGGGTATTTCACATTGTCCAAAATCCATAAATCCATCCAACAAAGGAGCCAGTGCTCACTCTGATCGTAGTCCAGGAAATCAGTCCATGCACATGAGGCATCAGCCACCCCCCTCACCCCTGCCATCCTGGCTGGTCTTACACTGTCCCAAAGAGGAGCACATGGCAATGACAGTCAGCATTTCCATCTCTGCTCTGGAGAGCATGATGGCACTCAACCCTATGTCCCAAAATGTCAGTGAACCCATCAGCAGCTTAGCAGACACTCTCTGCCGTTCCAGCAGCCACTGGGTGATGCAAGCCTGGCTTCCGTTCATCCTCCCGCCGCAGCTGCCACCGTTTACTTTCTGGGGTCTGCAAATCACAATTCTCTTCATCCTCCAAAGATGAACTGAAAACACCAGCTCACGCTGCCGGGCTTAAGCCCTGGGCTGCCACCGCCTGCGTCTGGGAGTCAGCGGTTACTATAGCACACATAAGCAAGAACAGAGCACCAGGGCCTGGGGGCCTGTCAGGGGCAATTCTCTGGGCCTGCCCCACCAAAGCCTCCACATCCCCCCAGGTGATGGGGCGTGCATGCCGGCCGGCAGCGAGGTCTCTGGAGTGCTGAGGACCTCCTCCCCTCAGGCGTAGTCAGTGTGGAGAAGGCCAGGGCTGTGGCTTTGGATGGGTGAAGACTGAACCACTTAGTGGGTGCCCAAGAAACCCTGTCAAGCCGGTTGGGGGGTTCCTGGGATCCAAATTGGCTGAAAAACACAAGCATAACCTCTCCCATGCATTAGAAGAGGGTGTGATCCCCACCACTGTGCCGTGGCTGGGTCCTTCCAGCATCATTTCAGAGAGAGGGGAGGGGAAGAGAGAGAGCAAGAGATACAGAAAAACAGAAAAGACAGACAGAAAGAAAAAAGAAACATGGAGGCGTACAGGCTGGCCCATGGGTCTGCAGCAGGAACATGTGTTGGAGTTAAAACTGGGGTAGAAAATGGCATCTGAGAGACTGGGGTGGGGCATTGAGCCCCAGCAGGGAATATGGAGGTAGCGACTTCTGCTTTTCCCGGCCACAGAGCTGATGGCGCAGTTAGCTATTCGGTTGGTTTCATTTCTGCGTGCTCAGCCGCAAACTTGGAGGCTAAACTACTTTCCTCCTCAGTGGAGGGGGGCGAACAGGGAGGTAGGGGCTCCTCTGAAAGAGGAGTAGCCTGCAGGACCTTAGGGACTGGTGGAAGGTTCTCAGCAGGAGCCCCAGTCAAGCAGGCGTGTACTGCCATTAAGAGAGGGAAGGCCCATTCCTCATGCACCTCAGCCCAACGAACACGTCAGAGAGCTTGGGCCCAAGTATCCGGGTCCAGAGGGGCGCGTCCTCAATCCAGTGATTGAGACCAGAGAGTCTCCCAGTAAGTATAGGGATCCTTTTCACAAACTTCAACTCATCTACTCTGCAATGGGGCATGCAGGGCTCGAGCCTGCGGGGCTCGAGAGTGGGGGAGAAGGCTTCCCATTGCAGAGGGTCACTCACCCATCCCTTGGATGTAGGTCAGGTTCCTGCCCCATGTTGGGTGCCAGTTGTGGACAAGTCCTGCCGGGGGTGAGGATGACAGAGACGCAAAGACCTGACTCCGGGGACCAGGTTCAGTGACGCAGATCCACTTTATTTAGGAAGTAAGCTAGCTTATATACATGGGTTCAGCCTATAGGGTGTTACAGCGTGTTCCTCAAAGCCAGTGGCTGAAAAGATCAGGGAGCTGTGTGGTTGGCGCTAAGTCACTTCCTTATAGTGGGCAAGCTTCCTTCCTGGATATGCCCAGGAGGCTTCTGGAAGCTGGAGTATTCTCACAGTATTGCATCAGCCACAGCTGCTAGGAATGTGCTCTGTGCTCTACCCACACCATAAAAAAATAAATGAATAGGGAGGGGAGGGGCACAAAGAAAACCAGATAGAAGGTGACAGAAGACAATTTAACTTTGGGGGAGGGGTATACAGCACAATCAAATGTCAAAATAATCTAGAGATGTTTTCTCTCAACATATGTACCCTGATTTATCAATGTCACTGCATTAAATTTAATAAATAAATAAATAAATAAAATAAAAAAAATAAATGAATAAATTAAAAGTTTGAAAAGGAAGATACTTTCACAGATTCAGAATAATCAATAAATGATGCTTTCTGGTCTTGTTAGTTATACTATGGTTATTAAGGAAACTGTCTTTGTTTTCAGGACAAAATACTATGTAGAATTTCTAAATACTGAATGTGATTAAATGCTATCCCTTTTTGTAGGACTAAAGTATTATAGCATTATAGGTTCTCAATTCATTGTAAATAAGTCAGAAAAAAATGTCTGTCCTATACATCCAACTTTTCTGTATGTTTATTTGTTACAAAATTAATAAAAATAATATTTACAAACAATACAGAACATTAAAATACCCTATAATTAAAAACCTTTATACATACAGACACTAAAGAAAATTCTACTTACTTCATTTGGTATTTATCTACACAGTTAAGCATTATGCTTCTAGACATTAAACTTTATCTCTTTAAAGGAAAAACAAACTAACCACTATAACATAAAAATACAGAAACAGCTTATTTCTGTCAACTAATTATGTTTTATTGCTCTATAATATGAATAAGTGATTTGGTTCCGCTTTTCACTTTTCCTCCTTTGCTCTGCCATTGGGTAAGTGGCACTTTGACATACAAACAGTTATTTGAATGCCCTTTACACACTACATTGTAATTATGAGTTTTTTGCTTGTCTATCACCTGTAAGCCTCTCAAGAACAGAACACTTAGCTTATATAGTTTCATGCTTCTCCAAAGAACCGTAATAATTATTTAAAAAGCAATTTTCCCAGATTTTGGGACAGTCTGATGAATAAGGAGATGAACATTTTTCACTTAAAATGAATGAGCTTGCTAATACAATATGCCTGCAGGGCATATCAGAACACCTAAGGCAGGTATGAAGGCAAGAGTGAATAAACAAAATTTATATATTGATAACCATCAATTTTTAATCTATTCACTTTATACGTTTACTCTCTTTTCCTTATCTTCTTATATAGAACTGTCTTTGCTGCAAGGATAGGACCCTGAGATCTTTGTACTACAAGACTCTCTATGGCCATAGTTTATCGGGGAGGGAGTCAACATCTAACTAAGAGAGAATGTCTCCAAAGACTATGATGGACCAATTAAACTTTGTCTTCCAGGAATTCAAAAATAAAACAAGCAATGTATAGACATTGGACTAGTGAATATAAGTACAGAAACTAGAAAACTAAGCTGAGGAAAGAGAAAAAAAAGGTAGGTGCATAAAGACCAGTCAATCCCACAGATAAACTGTAGAAATGCTGCCCTGTCCCAATTTTGCAGGGCTATTCTAATTCCAACTCTACTTCCTGTCCTTGGATTTTACGTGATGTCTTGAAAAAGGAAACAATTTTGAGGAACCTCAACAGAGTGCCTGGAGCACTCTGGAAATTGGGATGTGACAGGACGTCAAAGAAGTGGCCACAGACTGGTTTATATAGGACATTGTGGGTCCTAGTAAAAATTTTGGACTATTCTGACTAAAATAAAAAGCCCCTGAAATTTTGTATTTGTTTTTAAATTGGCATATAAGTCACAAAAAAATGAGTAAACTATGCCTGCAACTTGATAAATTTTACATATACCCCAACACGCACATCACATACACATACATACATATGTTACCAACATGAGCAAGTACACAACACTTCCAGCACTCAAAAAGATTCTCTTCCTATTTAATATCCCTTATTCCCTCCTAAGACACTACAAATTTTACTTCTGTTAGGAGACTAGGTTTTTCTTTGTTCTTGAACTTTGTAAGGGAGATACTATAAGTAAATTTTGTTTCTGTTTTATTTGTCAACATAACATCTTTGAGATTTTTATCTTTTGCATATATTATGGGTGGGTTTTTTTTAAGTTTTTTATTTATTTATTTATTTATTTATTTATTTTTACAGAGACAGAGAGTGAGTCAGAGAGAGGGATAGACAGGGACAGAGAGGAACAGAGAGAGATGAGAAGCATCAATCATTAGTTTTTCGTTGCACGTTGCAACACCTTAGTTGTTCATTGATTGCTTTCTCATATGTGCCTTGACCGCGGGCCTTCATCAGACCGAGTAACCCCTTTCTGGAGCCAGTGACCTTAGGTTCAAGCTGGTGGGCTTTTGCTCAAACCAGCTGAGCCCACGCTGAAGTTGGCAACCTCAGGGTCTCAAACCTGGGTCCTCTGCATCCCAGTCTGACGCTCTATCCACTGCGCCACCGCCTGGTCAGGCCTATCATGGGGTTTTTTATTGCCAAGAACTATTCTATTCTATACATATACCACAACTTATCCATTCTTCAATGTTCAGCATTTGGGTGGCTTCTAATTTTAGACTATTATGAATAAATCTGCCAGCAAAATTCTTGTACATATCTTCTTTTGTACACATGTACTCATTTTTTTTTGAGATTTTATTTATTCATTTTAAAGAGGAGAGAAAGAGAGAGAAAGGGAGGGAGGAGCAGGAAGCATCAACTTTCATACGTGCCCTGACCAGGCAAGCCCAGGGTTTATGAACAGGCGACCACAGCGTTCCCGGTCTACACTTGATCCACTGCGCCACCACGGTCAGGCTTACGTGTACCCATTTTCATTAGGTATATAACTATTAGAGAAATTACTTGATCATAGGGTAAGTGTATTTGGTTTTGGTAAAAACTACTAAAGAATTTTTCAAAGTGATTTTACCATTTTATATTTCAACCAGAATTTATTAGGCATAATTATATACGATAATATATAAATCTGTATTGTCCTTGCTAACACTTAATATTATCAGGTTCTTCTATATGGACCATTATTTTGAGTGTGTAGTAGTATTGCCTAATAGTTTTAATTTACTTTTTCTTGATAATGAACAAAGTTGAGCACCCTTTTATGCATAAAGTGTCCATTTGAATGTCCTCTGTTTTGCAATGTTTATTTATGGGTTTTTGCTCACTTGTTTATTGGGGTTTTTATTTTATCTTTTTAAATTGAATGGTAGAATCTATTTATATATAGTGGTACTTTGACACACAAGCACTTTAAATCGAGCAATTTGAGAGATGAGCAGTCGCTCGCAGGATTTTTTGCTTTAAGTCATGAGAAGATATTTGAATCACGAGTGTTGGGTAAATTAGTTTGTAAAATTGTTTTTTTTGAGTTTGCTCACTTTTATTGCTAAAAATGGCACTGGGCAGCCACCTGTGTGCTTGCCCTCAGAGCAGGGCAGTTGATTGCAAATTGTGGATTGCATTACTGCTTGGGAAGGGCCATTGTTATGCTAATGATGGCTGGAGGAGAGGTTGTGGCACCAGAAAAGTTTTAAAAAGGAGAGAAGAAAGAGGAGGGGAAGAAGCCATGATGGCAGAGTGAGAGCAGCGAGGATGCAGAGTGCTGGAGGAGGAGCCAGGATGGCAGGGAAAGAGAGAGAAGCCAGGATGGCAGGGTGCTGAAGGAGAAGCCAGTTTGTGCAGACAGGAGAAGGGAGAAGGTGTGCAGATGAGGAACCAGAGGTGGCTGAGACTGGTGGGGCCTTTGATTCTAGGAAAAACGGAGAAAATTCTCCTGGTTGTGGAACTGGAGAATGTGTAAGTGGCTTTGGGAGCCTTGTGTGTATTTGCTCGTTGGCCGGTAGGAGTCTTGAATAAAGGAATGGCCCATCATTTTTTGGCTCCACTGTTTCTTTACCATCTGCCTGAATCTAATTGGAATTGGCATGCATTGTATATGGTCATGACGGCGGAGACTACTGGCCATACATTTGCAGCAGGATTTGAATCAGATTGCTATGGAGACACCACCACCCTTGAGGGCTGGGGTAGAGGACTGGTTGTTGCTATAGTTCCCCATGGCTGTCCTTTTGGACAGGCTGGCTGATTTTTACAGCCCTGTGAGAGGAAACCAAGAGCTCTGTGCAAGAGGCTGTCTGAGGCCTGCTAACCGAGGAGCAGAAGGAGTTGGAATGCCCACGAGAGAAAGAGATGCAGACCCTGAAACTTGCAAGTGCTGGAGAAGGAGGCTGACCGGGTTGGCGAGTTGCACCTGGAAATGGATCAGTCTCTGGAGAAGGAATTACAGGTTCGTGAGTTGCAGTTTGCCCTGGAAGTTGTGGAGAGCCGGCAGCTGCAGGAGCCAGTCTGGCGGAGTGGCTCTGAGTAGGCAGGAGCAGGCATTTCCAGCTCTCCTTCTGAGGATGAGGAGACTGGGGCTGTAGTTGCCATCCAAAGACTCCAGAAGGTAAAAGCCCAGCAGAAAAGAGTACTAACTAAGCCCCTGGTAGGTTTGCTACAATTATGGGTCATAGGGATGGATGGCAGCATGCTCTCTGGAGCAGAGGTGGAAATGTTGGTCACCATTGCCACATGCTCCCCCTTGGGGCAGCAAATTAAGAGCTGCCAGGGCGGCAGGAATGAGAGGGATGCCTGAGGCCCTATGTGCGCAGACTAACTCTTGGACTGCGACCAGAAAAAGCACCAGCTCCCTTGTTGGATGGACATGTGGCTTTTGGACAATATGAGAAACCCTGATGAAGGAGGGAGCAGGTCTGGTTGAAATTGTATGACTTATGCTGTTTCGGTAATTTGTTTGTGTGATGTGCCTAATTCCTTGCACAGGAATGCCTGTGATGTGAATTGTAAAGTGAGCAAAAGGGGTGGAATGTTGGGCAAATAAGTTTGTAAAATTTGTATTTTTTGAGTGTGCTCACTTTTATTGTTGAAAATGGCACCAAGCAGCTGTCTGTGGAGTTGCTATTACCTTTCTGCTTGTGAAGGACCATTGTTATCCTTCCCCTCTGCCAGCATCTTTGCCTGACCTTGAAGGTAAATACACTTCATAAACCAGTTTATTTCTTTACATTCTCTCTTATTATGTGTGTGTGTGTGTATTTGTTGTTTATAAAGTATATTTTCTTCTTTAAAAGCATAAAAAACAAAATATTTGTGTGGTTTTGGGGGCCAGAACAGATTAATTGCATTCCCATGAATTGAAATGGGAAAATTCGATTTGGCACACTGAGCAAATTGAGTCACGAGTCGGCCATGAAACGAATTAAACTCGAGTGTCAAGGTACCACTGTATTCTGCATATAAATCCTTTCTGAGATTTATATTGCCAGCAATATTTCTCAGTATGTGGTTTGCTATTTAATTTTCTTAGTGGTATCTTTTAATAAACCAAAATTTCTACTTTTTTGTGTGGAACAGAGACAGAAAGTGGGACAGTTAGGGACAGATAGACAGGAAGGGAGAGAGATAAGGAGCATCAATTCTTCATTGTAGCACCTTAGATGTTTATTGATTGCGTTCTCATATGTGCCTTGACCAGGGGGAGGGGGCTACAGCAGACTGAGTGACCCCTTGTTCAAGCCAGCGACCTCAGGGTTTCAAACCTGGGTCCTCTGTGTCCCAGTCCAATGCTCTATCCACTGCACCACCACCTGGTCAGGCCAAAATTTCTACTTTTAATTAAGTCTAATTTTAACTATTCCTCTCCTCTTATAGTTAGTGCATTTTGTGTCCTGTATAAAAAAGTTATACCTACTCCAGAGCTTCAAAGATATTGCCCTTTTTTTCTTTAGAAGTTTTATTATTTATATATTCACATATGCAATCCACTTTTGATTGAGTTTTGTTTATAAATTTAGTAGAGGCTAGGGTTCACTTTTTTCCATGTGCATATTTTATTGATGCAGCATCATTTATTAAAAAAATAATCCCAACTGAACAGCAATGGCACTTCCTTATGTATCAAGGAAATATGTATATGGAATTTCTGCTCTGTTTCACTGTTTGCTCATCATTATACCAATATCATACCATCTTAACTTCATTCTTTTTTTGTTGTCTCAAAAATTTACCAATATAAATCCTTTGACTTGTTCTTTATCAAAAATGTTTGGGTATTCTGTGTTCTTTAAATTTTAAAATAAATTTTATCATATACTTGTCAATTTCTGCACACAAACATATTAACACAAACTCTCTCAGAAAAGAAAGCCCACTGGAATTTTACTGGTATTTCATGAAGTCTGCACTTAGTTTGGGAGCTCATATACCTATATAATTATTGAGCCATTCAAGTAAACCTCTACATTTATTTAAGGAGTCATTAATTTCTCTGAGTAATATTTTGAAGTTTTTGGTATACAAGTCTTCTATGTCTTTAATAAGATGGCCTTGATATTATGGTAAGTAGCATATTTTAATTTTATTTTATAATTTGTTGCATGCTTATTGAAATATTCTTACCTTTTAGCATAGACTTTTATCCTTTATATATTAACCTCATATATTTGTGTTTTTGGCATTGGATTCTTTTACATTGACCTTGCTGATTCACTAGGTAAGTCTAATTAATTTTTTGTAGAATCCTTTGGATTTTCTTTTAAACAACATGCTATTTGAAAATAATGACAATTTCACTTCTTCTTTTCAAAATTTCAGTGTGTATATTTTCTTACCTTATGTCCTGGGTAGGATTCACAAATGGTCCAAAGTTACAAAGTCATAGGATAAATTATCCTTACTACTATGAGGTAAATAGTCCATATTTAACATATAACATTCTTGTTAGAAGGAATAAAAATAGAGGAAGGTCCCCCAAGTAATTTCCTATTTCTTTAGTTCAGGTCAGTGATGACGGTGGCTTAGACTAGAGAAGTTTGCTATATAGATGTTAAGAAAAAACTCACATTCTACATATAATGCAAATCATAAATGTAAATTAGAATGTAAAAGCAACAGGAATTTCTGGCATTAGGTATGATCAGAAAAGGAACCCTGAAAGACTTCAGCTTTTGGTGTTGTTTGAGCAACTGAATAAAAGGATCTGCAATTTACTAAGATGTGAAGACTCTGAAAAAATCAGGTTGTAGGGTTAAGATCAGAAATTGAGTACTCATTTTTGAACATATTAATTTGGAGTTACCTATTAGGTTTCTTAGTAAGTAGGTTTCATTGGGAGTTAGATAACAACTAACTAAAGTTAAGGGAAAAAGTTAAGGAAAGAAGTTTTATTAGTTCTTTAGATATATATTTGGAAGTCATCAGCCTATACATGATATTTAAAACTATTGGGTTTTTGAAATAAATGTAAGGAGGAGGGAGAATATAAAGACTTATCTGTTGGACATTCCAACATTTATAAAACAGAAAGATTAAAGAAATATAACAAAGCATAATGAAAAAGAAAAGCCACTAACCTAAGAAAAACCGTGGAAATCTGTTTCTCCAGGTAGCCAACAACATCAAGTGTTTGAAAAACAAAGGATTCATCAACTATGTCAAATGCTGCAGCTGATACTTATTTAAAGTGAAGACTGAGAATTAACTACAGTCGTCCCTCATCTATCGTGAGGGTTAGGTTCCAGAACCCCCACGGTAGGTGAAAATTTGTGAAGTAGCAATGTTATTTTATTTTATTATTTATATGTATATTAAGGCTTTATAAACCTTCCTCACACTCTTATAAACCTTTCCCACACTGTTATTAACCTTTCCCACACTCTTATAAACACTTCCTATGTGCTTAAACACTTTCTACACTTTTAAACCTACGTAATTTTAACAAGATATAAAATTCTATATAGATACTCACCAGTGAGTATACCACAACTTGAATAATGAAGATAATGATAATTTAATATTCTTTAATATGTTTTAATTAATTTTTATATTGTTTTTTAATTTGTTAGGCTAGGAAATGCTTATTTTACCACAAAAATAATTAAAATAATAAATATATAAAAATATCTATATACCACAAAATCCTGCAATATAGTGGAAAACCTGCGATACAAAATTAGATTTACACAATTTAAAAATCCAAGACACAGTGAGACTGCAAAAAGTGAACCATGATATGGCAAGGGACGACTGTATTGGATGTTACTATATGCTTGGAGGTCGTTAAATAATGAGAACAATAATTCAGAATGGCAAATCTTCCACACAAAGTAATTCTTAATGGCAGAGAATATACAATACATGTACAAGTATACCATAAAACTTGGTATCAATAAACTCAGAGCCAACTGTCAACATTAATAGGTTTTTTAAGTTATAAAATGTTATAAGTGGTTAAATCAGTTATAAGTGGTTGAATTATTATCTTCAAGTTTGGGCAGTTTGTCTTAATTCCTCAGTCTTTTCTTTTTCTTCTGATTGTTTTCCTTCTCTGAGTTCCTCTTCTCCACTCAAAGCAACAAATACTTCAATGACCAAATGGAGTCACTTTATGCCTATTCACTCTCAAATGTACATTTTAAAAGAGAATTACCAAATTAAAATGATTTTAAATCATAAGAATTACCACTAAAGGGGGAATTTTAATTATTACCTTGATTGATATTTGTGAGCCTTTCACAGAATTAAAATAAACACAAAAAATGCATGAAGAATTGAGGCACCAAATACCACTATTCTAATATTATTGTATATTCTTTAGAATTAAAAAGAAGAATTATTGTTTTTAAAAAGTTCCTAGGTCTTGGCCAATTGTCTCAGCAGTAGAGCATCAGCCCGCATGTGGAAGTCCCAGGTTTGATTCCAAGTCAGGGCACACAAAAGAAGCCAATATCTTCTTCTCCACCCCTCCCCCATCTTTTTTTCTCTTTCTTCCCCTCTCTGTCATGGCTTAATGGTTTGAACAAAATTGGCATTAGGCACTGAGGATGGCTCCATGGTCTCACCTTAGAAGCTAAAATAGCTTGGTTGCTGAGCAACAGAGCTGTGGCCAAGCTGGACAGAGCATCACCTGGTAGGGGTTTACCTGGTGGAACCCAGTTGGGGCTCATGTGGGAGTCTGCCTCTGCCTCCCTACCTTTCACTTAATAAAAATAAATAATAAATAAATAAATAATTTTTAAAGTATTTAAGGCTAAACGTGCACATCATTGAGGTTATATTACCAACATAGAGAAAAGTTTTTGATTGTGCCTCTTAAATTCAAAGAACAAATTCACTGAATAACCAGAGGAGTTAAATCACCTCTTTTTTCAACAAAATTTACATTTCAAATACAAGTAAAATAATCATAAATATATTGTTACACATTGCAATGTGATAATGTCACTTTTTTATTTCTGTAAAGAAGGGATGAATCACATACCAAAATAGATTTATTAAAATGTTTTTTTTCTGAATCTTTATCAGGCTCAATGCAGGTGCAGTTGGTCTCCTGTGTTCTCAGAAAGAAAGAACCAAGTGGCCATTTAAGTGAGAATAAGCCCATTGAATGATCAGTTTTTGTCAGGCATTAAGGTGCAGATGGAAGAAACTGGATCAAACCTAATCACAAACTGAGACATTCACTGAGAAGTGAATAGGAAAAAGGACACCTTGATATTGCTTTGGACTCCTAACTACCAAGAGAGGAGATAAAACCAGCAGATCACTCACTCAGAAATGTTTGTATAAATCCCTGGCTTTTGGTACCGTTTGATTTTCCTTAATGTTATTAATCAGCGTTACTACCTCTTCTGGCTATACGTATATATATTTTACCAACAAAGTCACAAAACAGAAGTTAACAAATACATAAATTAATTTTTTTAAATATTTATAAATTTTAATTTATTGTGTTAACATAGATTCAAGTGTCCTACTCAATATAACACACTCAACCCCCATATTCCCCATTACACCCCAGTGTCCCCTTCCCCCTAACTCTATCCCCCCTTCCCTCTGGGATTTGCTGTCCTGTTATCTGTATCTATGTGTTATATATTTATACTTTCACTAATCTCTTCATCTTCTCTGATCCCATCCCCTCATGTCCCTTCCTTCTGCTCCTGTGACCCTGCCTCTGCCTCTATTTTGTTTCTTAGTTTACTTTGTCCATTAGATTCCACATATAAGTGAGATCATATAATATTTGTCTTTCTCTGCCTGACTTATTTCACATAGCATAATAATCTCCAGGTCCATCCATGCCATTGCAAAAGGTAATACTTTCTTCTTTTTCATGGCTGTGTAGTGTTCCATTGTGTATATGTACCACTGGTCTTGAATCCACCCATCCACTGATGGACACTTGGGCTGTTTCCAAATCTTGGTTATTGTAAACAATGCTTCAATAAACATGGATTGCATATCTTCTTTGGAATCAGTGATCTGGTATTCTTAGGATGCATTCCTAAAAGTGGGATAGCTGGGTTAAAAGGAAATTTCATTTTTAATTTTTTTTATTTTTATTTTTTTGTATTTTTCTGAAGTTGGAAATGGGGAGGCAGTCAGACAGACTCCCGCATGCGCCAAACCAGGATACACTCGGCATGCCCACCAGGGGGCGATGCTCCATCCATCTGGGGCATCACTCTGTTGCAACCAGGGCCATTCTAGTGCCTGAGGCAGAGGCCATGGAGCCATCCTCAGCACCTGGGCAAACTTTGCTCCAATGGAGCCTTGGCTGCGGGAGGGGAAGAGAGAGACAGAGAGGAAGGAGAGGAGGAGGGGTGGAGAAGCAGATGGGTGCTTCTCCTGTGTGCCCTGGCTGGGAATCGAACCTAGGACTCCTGCACACCAGGCCAATGCTCTACCACTGAGCCACCGGCCAGGGCTCATTTTTAATTTTTGATGAAAAACCATACTGTTTCCCACAGTGGCTGCAAAACTCTGTATTCCCACCAGCACTACAGCAAGGTTCCCTTTTCTCCACAGTCTTACTAGCACTTATTGTGTGTTGATTTGTTAATGACAGGTGTGAGGTAGTATCTTATTGTGGTTTTAATTTGCATTTCTCTGATGATTAGTGACATTGAACATTTTTTCATATGCTTCTTGGCCATCTGTATGTCCTTATTGAAGAAGTATCTATTCAGTTTCTTTGCCCACTTTTTTTTTTTTTTTAATTTATTTATTTATTTATTTATTTATTTATTCATTTTAGAGAGGAGAGAGAGAGGGAGAGAGAGAGACAGAGAGGAGAGAGAGACAGAGGGGAGGAGCTGGAAGTATCAACTCCCATATGTGCCTTGACCAGGCAAGCCCAGGGTTTTGAACCGGCGACCTCAGCATTTCCAGGTCGACGCTTTATCCACTGCGCCACCACAGGTCAGGCTCTTTGCCCACTTTTTAATTGGATTGTTACCTTCTTGGTGTTGAGTTTGAGAAATTCTTTATAAATTTTGGTTATTAACCCCTTATCAGATGTATTGGTGAATATATTCTCCCATTGTGTATGTAATTTTTTATTTTGTTAATGATGTCTTTTGCTGTGTAATAGCTTTTAGTTTGATATAGTCTCATTTGTTTATTTGTCCTTTATTTCACTTGCCCATGGAGATATATCAGTAAGAATATAGCTACAAGAGATATTGGAGAGTTTACTGCCTGTTTTCTTCCAAGATGATTATGGTTTTGCAACTTACATTTAAGTTTTTATCCATTTTGAGTTTATTTTTGTGAATAGTGTAAGTTGGTGATCCAGTTTAATTTTTTTTTGCATGTACCTGTCCAGTTTTCCTAACACAATTTGTTACAGAGACTCCATTGTATGCTCTTACCTTCTTTGTCAAATATCAATTGAATCATAAAGGCGTGGGTTTAGTTCTAGGTTCTCAGTTCTGTTCCATTAATCTGTATGCCTATTCTTATGCCAGTACCAAGCTATTTTGAGTACAATTGCCTGGTAGTATAACTTGATATCAGAAAGTGTGATCCCTCCCACTTTTTTCTTCATTTTCAAGACTGCTGAGGCTAATCATGTCCTTCTTTGGTTCCACATAAATTTTTGGAATATCTGTTCCATATCTTTGAAGTATGTCATTGGTACTTTAATAGGAATTGCATTGAATTTATAGATTGCTTTGGATAATATAGACATTTTAATGATGTTTATTCTTCCTATCCATGAACATGGTATATGCTTCCATTTGTTTGTATCTTCCTTGATTTCTTTTTTCAATGTTTCATAATTTTCCGAGTACAAGTCTTTAATCTGCTTGGTAAAATTTACTCTTAGGTACTTTATTTTTTTGTTGCAATAGTGAAGAGAATTGTTTCCTTAATTTCTCTTTCTGACAGTTCATTGTTGGTGTATAAAAATGCTTCTGATTTCTGAGTATTAATTTTATATCCTGCCACCTTGCTAAATTCATTTATCAGGTCCAGTAATTTTTTGACTGAGTCTTTCTACATACAATATCATATCATCTGCAAATAATGATAGTTTTACTTCTTCTTTTCCAATTTGGATGCCTTTTATTTCTTCTTCTTGTCTGATTGCTGTGGCTAGGACTTCAAGAACTATGTTGAATAAGAGTGGTGAAAGGGGGCACTCCTGCTTTGTTCCTGATCTTAAGGGGATTGTTTTAATTTTTGCCCATTGAGTATGATGTTGGCTCTGGGTTTGTCATAGATGGCCTTTATTATGTTGAGGTATATTTCCTGTATTCCCACTTTGCTGAGAGTTTTGATCATGAACTGGTGCTGGATTTTATCAAATGCTTTTTCTGCATCTATTGAAATTATCATGTGGTTTTTCTCCTTTCTTTTGTTTATGTGATGAATCATATTGATTGATTTGCTAATATTGTACCAGCCTTGCCTCCCCAGAATAAATCCCACTTGATCATGGTGTATGATTTTTTTTCATATATTGCTGGATTTGGTTGGCTAATATTTTGTTGAGGATTTAGCATCAGGGATATTTGCCTATAATTTTCTTTCTTTGTGTTGTCTTTGCCTGGTTTTGGAATCAGAATTTTGCTCACCTTATAAAAGAAGCTAGGAAGTCTTTCCTCCTCTTGAATTTTTTGAAATAGCTGGAGAAAGATACATGTTAGTTCTTTGAATTTTGGGTAAAGTTCACCTGTAAAGCCATTTGGACAAGGACTTTTGTTTGCTGGGAATTTTTTTATAACTGTTTATTTCATTGTTGTAATCAGTCTGTTCAGATTTTTTTACTCTTCCAATTTGAGTTTAGGAAGATTGTATGTTTCTAGGAATTTATCTATTTCACCTAGATTGTCCAATTTTTTGGCATATAGATCTTCATAATATTTTTTTTATAATGTTTTACATTTCTGCGGTGTCAGTAGTTATTTATTCTATTTCATTTCTAAATTTATTTATTTGAGTCCTCTTTTTTTCTTGATGAGTCTGGTTGAAGGTTTGTCAATCTTGTTTACATTGTCAATGAATCAGCTCTTGGTTTCATTGATCTTTTGTATTTTTTTTAGCCTCTATGTCATTTATTTCCACTCTGATTTTTATTATTAACTTTCTTCTACTTCCTCTAGGCTTTATTTGTTGTTCTTTTTCTAGTTCTTTTTGATGCAGGGTTAAGTACTTTATTTGAGCTTTTCCTTGCTCTTAAGGTATTCCTGTAATGCTATTGACTTCCCTCTCAGGACTGCTTTTGCTGTGTCTCATAAATTATGAGTTCTTGTATGTTCATTTTCATTTATTTCAAGAAAATTTTTTATTTCTTCCTTGATCTCATTGTTAATCCATTTGATATATATTAACATGCTATTTAGTTTCCAAGTGTTTGAATGATTTTCAGTTTTTCTGTTGTAGTTCATTTGTAGTTTCATGCCATTATGATCAGAGAAGATGCTTGATATGATTTTATTTTCTTAAATTTATTGAGACTTGTTTAGTGTCCTAACATGTGGTCTATTCTAGAGATTGTACCATGAACACTTGAAAAGAATGTATTTTCTGCTGTTTGGGGGTAAAAAGTTCTGAAGATAACAATTAAACCCTGTTGATCTAGTGTGTCATTTAAGGCCACTGTTTTTTGTTAATTTTCTCTCTGAAGGATTGATCCTTTGATGTTGTAAGGTATTAAAATCCCCTACTATTATATTACTGCTCTTGATCTCTCCATTTATATCCATCAAAAATCTGCCTTATATATTTAGGTGCTCCTATATTAGGCACAAAAATATTTACAATGGTCATATTCTCTTGTTGGATTTTTCCCTTTATCATTATGTAGTGATCTTTTTTATTCCTTACTATAGTATAGCCTTTGTTTTAAAGTCTATTTTGTCAGATATAAGTATTGCTACCCCAGCTTTTATTTTTTTCATTTTCATTTCATGAAATACTTTTTTCAATCCCTTCACTTTCAGTCTATGTGTATCTTTGTTCTGAGGTGGGTTGATTGCAAATAGCATATGTATGGGTCTTATTTTCTTAGTAGCTGCAGCTACTTTATGTTTCTTGATTGGAGCATTTAATCCATTTACATTTAAGGTTATTATTGATATGTACTTATTTATAGCCATTTTACATTTTATTCTTTAAATCTACAATATTTTTGTTCTTGATTTTTTTTTTCCTTTGCTTTTTTTAGAGCAGGTCCCTTAACATTTCTTGCAGTACTGGTTTGGTTGTAATGAATTCCTTGAGTCTTTTTTAGTCCAGGAAGCTTTTAATTTCTTTTTTAATTTTAAATGATGGCCTTGCTAGATAAAGGAGTCTTGGCTGTAGGTCAATGTTTTGCATCACTTTAAATATTTCTTATGAATCCCTTCTGGCCCCAAGTATTTCTGTTGAGAAGTTGAATATCACCCTAATGGGGGCTCCTCTGTAGGTAATTAACTGCTTTACCCTTGCAGCTTTTAATATACTTTCTTTATCTCTTAACTTTGGCATTTTAATTTTGATGTATCTTGGTGTAGGCCTCCTTGGGTTCCTCTTTAATGGGACTCTCTGTGCTTCTTATACTGGTGTGATTTTTTTCTTGATCAATTTAGGAAAATTTTCAGCTATGATTTCTTCAAACAGGTTCTCTATCCCTTGTTTATTATCTCCTCCTAGAGGAACCCCTGTGATGTGGATATTGTTTCTCTTCATGTTGTCACAGAGGTCTCTTAGATTTTTTTCAGTCTTTTTGTGCCTCTTTTTGTTCTGCTGCTCTACTTCTGTGCTTATGTTTATCTTTCCCTCTAAATCACTGATTCGAACCTCTGCTTCATCCAGCATGCTGTTGATTCCTTCTAGTGCAGTCTTCATTTCTGATATTGTATTTGTCATTTCTGTTTTTTTATGATTTCAATGTCCTTTTTGATGCTTGCTATCTTTTTATTTAGGTGCTCATTGTGTCCATTCCTTGTTGCTCTAAGATGCTTTAGCTCTAAGATGCTTAATGATTTCTCCTAGAAATCATTATTTTAAACTCTGCATCTGCTAGTTTGGTTACTTCTATTTCATTTAGATCTTTTTTCTTGGGGTTTCTCTTATTGATTTATTTGGATCACATTTCTTTGCCCATTTTGTCTTTATATTAGGTAGCACTGTCTGACTTTGAAATTTGTTGTGGTGTCTTTATGAGAAAGATGGGCTCTGTGGTACCAGCCTCCAGGCCACCTGTTTTCCTTGTTTTAGGAATGCTTCTTGAGGACACAATTTTCTTTCTTGTTGTATGTGAGTATTGAATGCAGTTGGCCTTTTTGTGGGTATAGTTATTCCTCCAGGCTGGCTGACTCTAAGGATTAAACATGATCATGTATATTACACACTGTGCAATGTCTGTCCTGTTGGGCATATTTATTCTCCATAGTGTCTAGTGCCTGCTAGACACCTCCTTTGGATGTGCTGCTTGGGTAGGTCACTGAGTCTAAAGTTGGTGCTGTAGGCAACCCACTACCAGTTGTATTGGTTCTTGATCTTCTTGGATTGGCATCAGTTCTTTTTTCCCATCCACTGTGGGCTACCTGTCTGGAGCTACTGCACTTTTTGCTCTTTATGTTGGCATTTTCTGTGCCTGGGTAGTGTGGGAGGGCCAAACTGTGTATAAGGATAAACTTCCTCCTGCATAGAGAAAACAGCAGCTTTGTAAAATTTCCAAGCTTCATAAGAATTGCCTCCAGTTTTCAGCTGCTCCACTACTTCTTGCAGGTGTCTGGTCTTACCATAGAGTCTTCTGTAGAAAGACTATAGTGTGAGCTCAGACTGGCCTCACCCAACCAAGCCCTCTATAGGTTGCAAACTTGTTGGGTTTGGGCAGCTAAGGTTGAAAATACAATGTTAGTAGGACCCCTTACTTCAGGGGTCTCTTTGTCAGGAGCTCAGTATGGGGAATGTGACCCCTACTCCAGAGCCTAATCTCTCAGTCACTGCTGGAAACTCAAATTTTATTTCTCCCCAACAAGGTGAGCAGCAGGTTCAAATAAAGTATGGCTGACAGTCTCCTCTGCAGAAGTTCTTAGAGCTGGGAGGCCCTGATCTCAGGGAGGAAGACTGAGAGAGTCCTTTCCTGGGGCTGACTATACCCTCCCAAAAGGTGACTAAGCCCCTCAGCCAGATCCAACAATAGGCTCACAGGGACCCACACTTTAAATGTCTATGCTCCAAGCCTCTCTCCCTTCCCCTGCAGAATCTAGCCCAGCAAGGCAGGATATCCAACACCCAGGCCAGCTGACTGTGAATCTCTACCCTATCAAATGCACATCAGTCGCTTGGCCTGTGTTAATCACAGAGAGCAGAACTCATCTCAGCTGGGCCAGGTGTGAGGAGCCCTTCCTAGGATACCACTCTAGCAAGGGTTGTTAGGTCCTGAACCAATGTTCTCTGTAGCTGGCCACTGGATGTGCCAGTCCTGGGCCTCCCTGGCAGAAACCCAGTACAAAATAGTGGGAGACACTGCCTGTGACTGGCCCACAGCAACTTTCTTGGAGTTACAAGCAATCCAGACTTTGTGGCTGCCTCTCCTGGGCCCAGGTGCACATGGAAATACCATGCTACACTCCTAGGCTGGTTCCTACCCATAGTGGGCCCGGGTGAAGGTCCACTTAAAAGGTCAAGATTCCCTGAGTCCTGCCTCCTGTAGCCTTTGTCTGCCGGCTGCTTGTTGGGCTTCACCACTGAAAAAGCTCTGGTAGAGTCTAGAGCCTGAAGCAATTTAGGGATTATTAAGGGTGGTGGGTGTGTTCCTGCTCCTCAGCCCCAAGAATCAGTCTGTCCAGACTTTTATTACAGACCTCAGTAGTTTATGGCCCCAGGAGTCCAGTGGGTGTGCCCTCTGAAACACAGAGGTGCAGTCTGCCTACACTCTGGACAGTTTCTACTGAGTCTCCCATGAGGTAGAATTACTAGCCTTAGACTCAGGAGCATGTAGGGGAAAGCTCTGGCCTCAACACCAGAAAACTGAGTCATGGGCATGTACCCTGCTTCCTGGTTTTACAGCATGACCCAGTCTTCATGACTGGGGCAAGAGAGACTCCCAAGGTTAGGGCAATTGCTTTTCCCATGCTGATGCCACTCTGAAGGCACTATTCCACCCAAGAAAGATTGTGACTACAGTATTGGAAAATGACTCAGCACAGGAGTTCTGGTGGCCATTTCTCACAGTATCTTTCCCTCTGGCTCCAACTTTAGACTCTCCTCATGCAACTCTAGTCCTCTCAGCTCTCCCTCTGCTGGAGTTCCAGGTAAGTGGCTGTGAACAAGATATTCTGTGCTGGCCCTTTAAGGAAAAGCCTGCATCTCCAAGAGCTTTCTCTCTTTCTCACAGACAGAAACCTGGCTCTTTTCACCTCCAGATGCTGTGTGGGTACCTCTTCTAGGCTCTGGGGCTCGAGGCTATGGCTCAGGGCCTGGCACTGAGGACCCATACCTCTCAGGTGACCTTCTCCTCAATGAGAGTCCCTCTGGACCCTCAGCTGCTACTTGCTCCTGGGAGTAGGACAGTCCCCTCCACGTCTCTGCCCTTTCTACTAGTCTTGGTGTGGTTACTTCTGTGATCCTTGGTTGTAGACTCCTCTTTCTTTAGTGCAATGTTGGTTTTTCAGGATGATTGTTCTTACATTAAGTTGTAATTCAATTAGGTCCTGGGAGGTGGCAGTTGAAACATCCAACTACTCCATCACCATCTCAGAATCTGACTAAATTAAAATTGTATACAACTTTAACCCTTGCCTTTTTAGCAATAACAATGTTTAAATATCTTTCTTGTTTTCAGCCTATAATTGAATATCCATCCTGGTGGAAGATTGTGTGTGACAGATACCTAAAGAGCCATATTGACCTCCATAATAAAACTAAACAAGAAAAATTCTATTTCCTGGTATATTTTAAAAACGTATCTTATTTTTAACAATACCTGAATTCAGGAAACTATAAGATGTTTTTGTTTAATGCTATACATTGAGAACTGAAGGTTCTATAAAATGTTACTTGGACCTTCCAAGAATTAAGGACCAACTGAATATAAAGAAGGGAAAAAGGTCCAAGCAACCAGTCAGAGTAGTTAGGAAAAAAAACCCCTGAGGTTAAATAGCTCTAGCCCAGCAATTTTCAACTGGTGTGCCACAAGTGGCACCCTGGTATGCAGAAAGAATTTTTAAAACATATATACCTGACTATTTAGTCAGGGGCACTGACCTCTTCCCTTTGATTATCAAATAAAAAAATAAAAACTGTAAACACAACAATAGCAATCTGGTGTGAATGAATCAAAATTATGCCTATTTTTTATTAGATGAGCAAAAAATATATATTTTTCATGTGCTGCAGAATTTTTGTAATTATAATTAGCTCATGTGTGTCATGAGATGAAGAAGGTTTAAAATTGCTGCTCTAGCTCATAGGTGAGCAAGCTCAAACACACACATACCTATGCACACATTAACAAAATGAGTCTGGACATCGCTTTTGTGTGTGTCATGTGATTCTTATAGTCTCGGGCAAAATTCCAGTGCAGAGCCCATACCCTTGTCAGCTCTTGCAGCAAAAAGATCTAACTAGGAATAGAATCCTGCCTTTCAGCTCCAGTCTTCCCATTGATTCTGTGAACTTGGGCCAATCATATCACTTCTTTAAGTCTCAGTTTCCAAACTGGAAAAATTAATGGGTTGGATTCAATGATTTCAAAAGTTCCATTAATGTGTTACATACACTAATTCTATACTTAATATAAAGGGGCAAATGTGTCTTCTATATTCCTACATTATTCTACTAGTTTTACTTTTGTAGCAAATGAACTAAAGTATTCAGGAAAATCAGAAGAAACTTTTTTATTTAAAAAATCCCTGACCCAAATTTTGATTAACTCACAATGTAACTATTGACTAAAGCAATATTTTATTGAATCAAAAAACCCATTTAATCCAACTATTCATTCAATAATTGATGTCGTAGAGCACCACTTGCAATTTTAGACAAATAGCACTTACATACTTCCATTGATCAGAATGCATACCCTGCAGAGGCAGTCTGTTCTTTTCTGAGACAATTTTGACTCAATATTTTCCTTCTATTAAGCTGAAACTTGACTCCCTATGGCTTCTACTAAATTTTTCTAGCTCTTTTCTTTTGGAGGGCTATACATGATGGGTTTAATCCTCTTCTTAAATCTTAAAACATTTGAAGATGGCAATCATATTTTCATTAATGTATCTTAGTTCTCTCAACTACTCTTAATATAAGATTTTCATATACCCTTACCTTTATCTTCTAGAAGTACTTATATCCCACTTAACATGTGGGTCCAAGCACAAAAAGTAGTAAGTATTTTAAGTGTCAAGAAAAGTAGTTTTCTTAAATCATTATTTTCGACCAATTACAGGGGGTCCTCAGACTACGACACAGTTTTGTTCCTACAACAATGACGTAACCCAAATTTTGGTGTAAGTCAAAACACACCCTCGCCTCCGGCAATTACTTATCCTAACACAGTTGTAAAATCATAATCTAGAACATGAAAACACAACTAAGCCACAGAAAAAGGTAAAGGACATAAATATATTGTACTGTACACTGTACTGTAGTAACAGAAAATATGACAAAAATGAGTGTTAAAAAATTCCTTACCTTTATTCCTGTGGTTGGCTTGCACACTGGAAAGGTCATTGCAAGGTGGGAGAGAGTGACCTATTGGTAGCATAAAGATGGAGAGGCAGGAGAACCTGCAGAAGGTGCTGGAGATACTGGGTCAAGTGAATCAGGATTACCTAAGGAATGTGCAGCAGACACTAGAGATTATTCTACCTGTACTGCAGGTGTTTCATCTCAAGCAGCAACTGATGTGGAGGATACAGGATCTGTTGCAGGCCTCTCTACATTCTTAAAAAAATTGTTCCAGGCTAGTCTGGAAGGTTGATGACTTCTTCTCTTCTAAAATCTGCCTATAGCATTGCAAGACATCTGTAACTGAATCTGTATTCGCTGGGGTCCTCAGACTTAAATTTTGCCAACCCATCCTCTACCATAGAAAAACCTTCTGCCAAACTCTTGGTAGTAAATCTCTCAGGTTCTGGGGTTTCTATCTCTTCCTCTTCACTCAGATGCTTCTCTAGCTGAATGAGGTCCTGTTGGGCAATTAAGTGTGTTAGGCTTGTTTGCTTGCACTTTGCCTGGTTAGTGCATGAGCACGGAGCAGCACCATGTGTGTATAGTCTATGTGTGTGTATAGTCAAAGTGTGATACCTCCCACTTTGTTCTTCATTTTTGAGATTGCTGAGACTACTTGGGTTCTATTTTGGTTCCATATACGTTTTTGGAATATTTGTTCTAGATCTGTGAAGTATATCATTGGTATTTTAATAGAAATAGCATTGAATCTATACATTGCTTTGGGTAATAGGGACATTTTAATGACATTAATTCTTCCTACATGGTACATGCTTCCACTTGTTTGTACCATCTTCAATTTCTTTTTTCAATGTCTTATAATTTTGCAAGTATAATTCTTTTACCTCTTTAGCTAAATTTATTTCTAAGTACTTTATTTTTTTTGTTGTTGCAATAGTAAATGGGATTGTTTCCTTAATTTCTCTTTCTGACAGTTCATTATTGGTGTATAAAATGTCACTGATTTCTGAATAATTTTATATCTTGCCACTTTGCTGAGTTCATTTACTAGGTGTAGTAGATTTTTAGTGAAGACTTTAGGGTTATCTATGTATAGTTATCATGTTGACAGCAAATAATGAGTTTTACTTCTTTCTTTCTAATGTGGATGACTTTTATTTCTTCTTCTTGTCTGATTGCTGTGGCTAGAACTTCCAGTACTATGTTGCATAAGAGTGGTAACATAATAAAAGCTGGGTATGACAAACTGAGAACCAACATCATACTCAATGGGCAGGAATTAAAAACAACTCCCTTAAGATTAAGAACAAGAGTGTCTCCTTTCCCCACTCTTACTCAACAATAAAGTGAGTATTCTTAAATTTGATCAGCTTTTTTTAATTTGCTTCTTTTTTCCCCAGCTCTTTGATGAGGCAAAATGCTTCCCAAAGTATCTCATGATATCTGGTGCCACAGACACCCTCTGTAAAGAAGACAATTCTCCTCTGCCCCAGGTAGCTGTTAAGCTCACTGCTGAATAGATTCTATCTTCCAAGGTTCCCAAACCATTCTAGGAACTGGTCCCAGTTACCCAAGGTTTGCATACAAATAATCCCAGGACATTTCACTGAGCTATCAATGTCATGATTACAGTTGTGTGGTGGTCCAGATCATCTCTGAGTTACCAAATAAACACTCAGAACACAAACTACAAATGACTATTAGGACAATAGCCTTGTTCTTACATTTTGTATTTGTAATTTTAAATGAGATTTTCATTGAAAACAATTCTTTAATGATCCAGAGGTATACTATGTTATCATTAACTCATTCTATTAAACAGAACACATGATCTAAAGCACAGTTAAGAGATCCTTCAGTGATTAATAAGCCAATTATTCTCTTGATTTAAGGTCTATACATAAACTGCTCAATTTGCAGTACAGTGTAGTTCAATATGTTTATATGGAATGGCTTCCACTGCTTTTATGTGGGGGCAAAAGTCTATAAGCCAAGGCAAGTATTTGTATACACAGGGCTACAATTAATACCTTATGTATTGCATGAGTAGACTAGGGATTTACTTGTTGTAGGGAGAGAGTATAATGAATAAATATATTGGTTAACAGGAAAGCCCAAATTGTTTATATTTAAGAACCCCAACTTTAAAGCCAAGATACATGGATGTGAAGCCCAGCTATAACCCCTTCTTCACTGTTTGACTTTGCGTAGTTATTTAAGCTTATTGTGCCACATATAATAATCTATAAAATGAGAAAATACTAGTATCAATACCATAGCTAAAGAGCTAAAAATCTTCAACAAAATATTAGTTATTTCTTGTTAAAAAGTTATCTAACATTTATGAAGAAATCAGCAGAAAGATAAAATAACTACAATGGAAAGTTAGAGTAAATTGGCAAATTGTATGTAATGTTTTCTACATGCACTTTCAACTGACCTATAACACTATATAAACTTTGAAGTTAATATATCACCAAGACTATAGGAACATATTATTTTCTATAGGTCAACCTCTAACATCAAAAGAACACAAACTGTAGGCACATTTATCTGTCATTGATTATTAGTCAAGCAAAGTTATATCCTTTTCTTACATCAGATGATGTTCAGATCATCTTATTGAAAAATGATCCAGCATGAAATTCTAAAAATTAAGAAATAATTATTTTTCCCTATGTCCACGTTTGGAATAAACAAATTTTAGTGGCTTTGCTATGACTTTTATGGAAATTCCTATTTGTAAAGCACTAAGAACAGTGCCTAACATGGTGTTCACAAAATACCCAGTACCTGGGCAGTAACAAAAAGCTATGGCCCATGGACTCTGATATTCTAAAAGGGCTTATACCATTTGCCTGAAATATTCCTTAGGGATGCCTTAGGGACATTTGGTTGTGGATCTAATCCATGAGAAGTCCTTTGATTCAGAGTTGATATCTTTTATGTTCTAAGAAATTTGTACAGCAGCTTAGGGGTATGCCTGTGCTTAAGCTATTAGTTCAAGTACTGCCCATATACAGTTTAATTCTTAAAAGCAAACTAAAACAGAATTTTTACACTTTTCTAGAAATATTAGACTTTCTTAACAATTTCCCAGAGGGCAAAAATGGAGCGTCAAAATAGAAAAGAGAAATGTTCAAATCAATTTGAATCACTTAATATGACAATCATTTATACTTGGGGACAAAACTATTAAGTATATTACTTTCTATTTCCAAAACATCTGGCACTATTTTACAGACATATATTTTTTCTAATATTTTTCTACCCTCTGTGTAAACTCAGAAAAAATAAAGATGTTTATAAAGTCATATTATATTCTGAATCCATTAAGATAACATATATTTTATTAGAAAGACTTTTGTTGCTACTAAAATTTCAAAACCCTCTTTACTTCAAACATTTTTAAAGAAAGTGTTTAATACTTGGAAAGGAGTATGCCACAGCTGCTTAATCAAAGTCTTGTTTAGTGTCAGTATCTATTCAATTTTGCATGTGCCCAGCTTGATGGAAACTATCTTACAGCACTTCATAAATATTTATAGTGTAATCCATTATTGATATCTTACAAACATTTTACTATAGCTTGCTAATGACTACAACATGACATCTTTGGGTGGAGCTAAACTATTATTTTAATTTTGTTTTCATAAGAGATGCATTGCACACATAAACACAATGCCAGTGCTAGCATGAAATTGGGGCAATCTACACAAACACAAAAGAAGGACCAAGAGTCTAAATCAAGACCTGAAAATGAATCAAAGAATGTTTATAAAAATATTTTAACATGGAAATTTATTCTTATTAAATTAAAATCTCTCATTCATTAGTGCTGACACCCCCTTATGCTTACATGCACTCATTTTGATTTTATAATGTCACTATATAATATATGTTTCTAAATCTCCATTTTACAGGTGAAAATAACAAGCAAGTTAGAGAGGTTAAATGACTTACACACTTAAAATAAAGCCATCCTAATCTGTACTTAGTGTTTGAGTTTGTTTTAGTCTTCTCTGAAGCTGTTTTTTGTGTTACACTGTCAATTTACTAAACTGCAATTAATGTCTGTGAAGAGCAACATAAGTAGTTTTTAGTATTAAGACAGCAACTGATGGGTAAAGATGGGGGCAAGTCAGGAAGCAGCATGCTGCAGTTGTGAAAGCAACACATAAACCAGACCTATAGATGTTTAGATCCTAAGCCTGCTATTTACTAGCTGTGTGATAGTCAGTAAATTAACCTATGTAAGCACTGGTGTTTAATGAGATAATATAAGTGCTCAGTACAAGCATAGTACATAATTTTTCAGTAAATTAAATAATGATCTATTATTGAATTTAAAATTTTTTCATTTCACATTTAGCACTTGTGAAAAAGGTATTTATTTCTTATCTATGCAAGAAATCATATTATTATTAGTTAGTAGTACTAGTAGTAGGAGGAGGATAAAGATAGATAGGTATACAACTTCAAACAGACAGGCATGGTAAAAGCTGATCAAATATGGTACAACTCCTTATCTTCATTTTATCATCTGAAGAGCTCAAAAGTTCTGTGAATTATTTTATTGTTTATCATTGTTATGCTTACCATTTCTAAATTGAAAAAAAATAGAAGAGGTAAATAATACACTCAATTTCTTAAGCACAATAAAATATAGACCCAGGAAGCCATATTCTTTCCTTCAACAAAAGCAGCTTCCAACATGTTCCTGATCTTCTAATCTTCTAAAGATGCTGGATAAAGTCTGACATGATTTGCATAGCAACAACAACAACAAAAAAAAAACACAGAAAAATCATCAGTATTATTTTAAGGTTTTCACAATCCATCATGTTAATTGATTTCAACAGAATTCACCTCAAACAGAATTTTGTGAGGACAGAGAGAGAAATAAATAAGAAGAAATTAACCAGTACATCTTTTGCCAATTTATGACAGAACAGTTCAATGTAATAACAAAATGTATTAATCTGTTCCTCTGTCACCCTCAGTACCACATTTTCAGTTACTTTTTAAGACTACCAAAATGAAATTTTAGACATCTGTTTGAAGACTATGATTCTCAATTCACAATAGCACAATTAAGATGTGATAGTATTAAAAAGAAATGAGAGCTATTCCCTTCAGTTGGTTGACAAGATGCAATGTAGAAATGCAATTATGCAGAACAGTAAACCTGTTCTACTCCATTCATCCTCTCTTAGTTGATAATGATTCAATCAGACTTCTGTGCACCATTTTAAGCTTTAATGGAGTGTACAGTTATGTGTGACTTCTCTACGGATTATTAATCTGTAGCAATTATCTGCTAACATCTCTAAAACCTCATGAGCCTAGTTTTTGTTTTCTACTTAATATAGAACCAGTGTCATATTAAAAAGGCAGTAAAACCAGTCACATTCTTTGTTTCTATTAGAGAAATATGGCACTTGAGAGCTTTAGCTTTCTCTCCTTTATATTCATGGCAGTTTAGAAATCCAGCCCCTTCAATTTACAGATGGGAAAATTGAGGACCAAAGAAGTGATGTAACATAGGCAAACCAAGAACAACTTGGTACATCGAAGTCATAACAAGTCTATTGATTTCAAGACCAATGTACTTTCTAACATGTTTTCTCAATTGAAAGAAATGAGGAGTTGGGGAAGGATGAAGAGGGTAATGAAAGTCAAATATATGGTTACTGAAGGATACTAGATATATAGATGTTATATTATAAAATGGTACACCTGAAATTTATATAGTGTTATTAGCCAGTGTTATCCAATAAATTTAATTTTTTTTAAAAATAAGTATTTAGAAACTTTCACAAGTGGTGCTGTTGAATGCCATATTAATACTTGCAAAGTTTTGGTCTGCAGAATAATCAAGATATCTCACTTAATTATTTACTTTTAGATAAGCTCAATCTTTTTTTATTTTATCCAAATTCACCAGGAATTTTAAAAAAAGAAGAAGAAGGAGAAGAAGAAGAAGAAGAAAGAGAAGAAGAAGAACAATTAGAAGAAGAACAAGAACAAGAGAAACAAGAACAAGAAGAACAAGAAAGAGGAAGAGGAGGAGGAGGAGGAAGAGAAGGGAAAAAGGTTATAAACAGGAGTAAAAGAAAATATATCTTATTTTTGTATCTTGCAAATGATAGGTAAAGGATTTAGCGGAGCAGAGCACAACAATAAAATAACAATTATAAATAACATGTAGAAATTGAGAAAAAAGACATTTTTTGATAATATGGAAATGATCAAAAGCAGTGCTCAAAATATGGGCATAAATGGCTTTCAGTGTGTGTGTGTGTGTGTGTGTGTGTGTGTGTGTGTGTCTGTGTGTAGATGGATGGATGAATGTGTGTGAATGGAAGGGAGGGAGGGAGAGGGAGAGAAAGAGAACATGAATGGGCTAAGCCAAAATAAAATGAAGGTATTGTGATTATAGATAAATCTATTCAGTCTAAAAACTACAACATATGCTAAACAAAATTAACATATGTTTCTTCAGAAATAATACAAAATATTATTTCAATGGAGGCAGTTATCTATGAAGATATTCTTTTTCTATATAATTATTAAAAGCCCAAGAAAGAGTGACATCAGAGAAATGGCAACGTGATGGGTGCTCCCCATATCTTTCCTTGAAATTTCAACAAATTTAACAACTGAAGACAGAAAAAAATACCAGGAGCACCTGAAATATACACACACAAGACAAAGGTATGATTGGGCAAAAAGGTGACTGAATATATAATTTGCTCTGAAGGAGATAAAATGAAGATCAAGGTGTTTCACTTTCCTCACTGACTGGAGGAAGGAGCGCTTTCATCTGAAGCTGAGCGAAATGGGGTGTCAGAGCCACAAGTAGGAAGCTGGGTTAGGGTGGATGATCAAGCAGAAGAAAGACTTCGCTAGCTCTAAGATTGCAGACACAGTGCAAGCATGGGCAGCAGGCTTTGACAAAGGATTCTGCCCATGTTGTCCATGGGAGCTGGCACCAGTGCCAGTAGCTTTGTGTGCTTCCAGCTCTGTGATCCAGGCAGTATGTGAGTGGCTCCACCAGACACCACTGGTGTGGAAGCACACAGCCTGGAGAACATAGCCCAAGTTTATCAGTGATAGACATCTGCATGGGATGTTGCCAGCATTTTTGTGCATACCAAGCTCCACCACCAGCACGGGACATGTGCAAATGCTGATATCCCTGGGACAGTCTGGGCAGGGCAACTCTGTGGGCCTGCATTCCCAGCTCTGACTGAGATCACAAGCGCTGTCCACCTAAATGGGCAGGTGCAAGCCTCTGTGTGTACTGCTGAAGTCATGGGGGTTGGGCACAGAAGTGGCTTGCCATGGGCTACCAAACAGTGCACAGGGCAGAAGCCTGCGGAGATTAGACCCGCGGAGTGCTGAAGCATTATAGACATGCCAGAGGCTCTTAGAAAGGTGCTTAATCTACAATCAGCTTCTGGTTCATGGCATGCTGAGAAATGCTAGACCTGTCCGCCGGCCCTTAGAAAGGTGCTAGATCAGCAATCAGCTCCCAGCTGTGCCTGCTCTTGCTGGTGGCTCTGGTTGGCACAGCCTTACCCAGAACTGTGGTTTGAGCAGTACTAGAAGAAGGACTTGGCTGTGCTTAGAGCCTCTTGCTTTGCAAGCAGTGGCTAGGGTGAACCTCACAGCTAAGTCCCTAGGATGCTAGCTCAGGTGAGAGAGACATGGGAAGAGGCACCTGGAAAACTGAGTCTCCAATTTTCAGAGACTCCAAGTGATACAACAGCAAACATCTGTCCAAGAGCCCTATGGGGCAAAAACTTCAGTGCAATGCCACCTACCTAAAAAAAAAAGAAAAAGAAAAAGCCCCCTCTCAAAACCAGGAAAAAATTACATTTTTATAACTTTTTTTCTTTCCATTTTGGTCATTTTATCTTCTTTCTTTTTTATTCATTCATTTTCCTTTTGAACTTCATTATCCATAGTTGTTACATTTTGCATTCTTGTTTTTTATGAGGGTTTCATTTCAAAAACCTTTACTTATTTTCTTTTTCTTTTTCTCTCATTTGATCATCATTTATCAACAAATTATTATATTTTAGATTCATGTTTTTTCTTATGGCATATTGCATGCTTTTAATACACTTTTTATCTCTTTTGTCATCTTTCCATAGCTCCTGCTCCTTGTGCTCTGTAGTTTTTGTTCCACTTATCTTTATAGAATTTTCATTTTTTCACTGTATCTTTTCAAATTTTATTTTATGTTTTTAATTATCTCTTATTGGTGTTATTAACAATATCACTCTCAAATGCCACTAAGGAAAAAGAAATCAAATATCATGGATTCAAAAGACAAAGATATAGCTCAGATAGATGATGAAAAATCTCAAAATAACTTTTCAATTATTTGAAAACCTTGAAGTTAAATGACAGGAAATTCAAAACTGAAATCCTAGAAATACTCAGTGAAATACAAGAAAGCTCTAAAACGCAATTTAGTGAGCTCAAAAAACAATTTAATGAACAAAAAAAATACTTCACCAAGGAAATTAAAACTATAAAAAGTAATCAAACAGAGATGAAAAACTCAATACATAAGCTGAAAAAATGAGGTAACAAATTTAGCTACTAGAACAGGCCAGATAGAAGAAAGAATTAGTGACATAGAAGACAGGCAACTAGAGATTTTAAAGAGAGAAGAAGATAGAAACTCACAAATTAGAAGAAAATGAGAAAGCCCTACAGGAATTGTTTGACTTCATCAGAAAGAGCATGTAAGAATAATAGGTATATCAGAAAGAGAAAAGAGAGAAAACAGAATGGAGAACATATTCAAACAAATAATTAATGAGAACTTCTCAGACTCTAATTCTTCTGTGTAAAGAATTAGAGTCTCAAATCCAAGAAGGAAACAGAATACCAAGTTATCATAACCCAAACTAACCTACTCCAAGGCACATCATAATAAAATTATCACAAATCAATGACAAAGAAAAAATCCTCAAGGCAGCCAGGGGAAAGAAAAATATAACATATAAAGAAAGGCCCATCAGACTATGCTCAGATTTCTCAGCAGAAACTCTACAAGCAAGAAGAGAGTGAAGCCCAATATTTAAAGTAATGAAAAAGAGGAACTTCCAGCCTAGAATACTAGATCCATCAAAGATATTTTTTGAATACAAAGAAATAAAAACATTCACAGTTATAGAAAAGATAAGAGAATTTACCACTAGAAAACCCCCACTTCAGGAAATACTAAAGGGGGTTATCCAACCTGATACAAAAAACAAAACAAAACAAAATCACAAGTAAAAGCTCCAACAAGATCACACAAAAAAAAGATTAATCTGTCACAAAACAAAAAAAGGGAGAGGACAAAGATTAACAGTAGCAAAAAAGGATGGAGTGCAGAAGCACTCATGAGATAATATACAACAATGAATATGATATATATCCTTTTTATTACCTAATGGTAACCACCCCTGAATAAACCACTACAGAAACACATGGCTTAAAAAAGAAGAAACAGAGGAAAGAAGTATGGAATACAAACAAACAAAAACAAATGACAGAAAAAGAAAAGAGAAGACCCAAGCAAGGTACAGAACTATCAGAAAGCAATATATAAAATGGCAATAGGAAACTCTCAAGTGTCAATAATTACATTAACTGTAAATGGATTGAGCTCACCAATAAAAAGACACAGAGTAGCAGAGTGGATCAAAAAAGAAAATCTGACAGTATACTGCCTTCAACAAACACATCTAAGCTACAAGGATAAAAACAAATTCAAAGTGAAAGGTTGGAAAACAATTCTCCAAGTAAATAATATCCAAAAAAGCAGGTATAGCCATAATCATTTCTAACAATGCTGACTACAAGACAGCAAAGGTAATCACAGACAAAGATGCAAAGATGGTACTTTCTTTTTTTTTTTTTTTTTAAAGATTTTATTTATTCATTTTAGAGAGGAGACAGAGAGAGAGACAGACAGACAGCGAGAGAAGGGAGGGAGGAGCAGAAAGCATCAACTCCCATATGTGCCTTGACCAGGGAAGCCCGGATTTCGAACCAGCGACCTCAGTGTTCCAGGTTGACGCTTTTACCCACTGCGCCACCGCAGGTCAGGCCCAAAGATGGTAATTTCATAATGATAAAGGACACATTAAATCATGAAGACATAACACTTCTTAATATATATGCACCAAACCAGGGAGCACCAAAATATATAAGACATCTACTAACTGATTTAAAATAAAAAACCAACAAAAATACAGTCATACTTGGAGATCTCAATACACCACTGAAAGCACTAGATCATTCAACCAAACAAAAAAATCAATAAAAAAATATTGGCCTTAAAGGAAACACTAGAACAATTGGATATGATAGACATCTATAGGACATTTCATTCAAAAATGCCAGAGTATACATTTTTTTTCAGTGTACATGGAACATTCTCAAGAATTGAACATATGTTGGGCCACCAAATTAACATCAACAAATTCAGAAAGATTGAAATTATACCAAGCATATTCTCAATCACAAAGCTTTGAACTAGAATTCAACTGCCAAAAAGAAGTAAACAAATTCCAAAAATTGTGGAAATTAAACAACATATTTCTAAAAAATACTTGGTCAAAAAAGAAATAAAAGCAGAGATCAAAAGGTATATACAGACAAATAAAAATGACAACATGACATATCAAAATCTTTGGGATGCAGCAAAAACAGTAATAAGAGGGAACTTCATATCATTACAGGCTTATATGAACAAGCAAGAGAGAGCCCAAGAAAACAACTTAACATCACATTTTAAGGAACTAGAAAAAGAAGAATAGAGGCAACCAAAACCAGCAGAAGAAAATAAATAATAAAAATTAGAGCAGAAAAAAATAAACTAGAGAACAAAAAAAAACTATTAAAAATCAATAAGACAAGGAGCTGGTTATTTCAAAAGATCAACAAAATTGACAAACCTTTGATAAGACTCACTAAGATAAAAAGAGAAAGGACTCATTAAAAAATCCAAAATGAAAGAGGAGAAATTACCACAGATATCATAGATATACAAAGAATTATCATAGAATATTATGAAAAACTAAATGCCACTAAATTGAACAATTGAGTCAAAATGGATAAATTTCTAGAACAACAAATCTTTCTAGACTGAGTCACAAAGATGTAGATAGCCTAAACAGACCCATATGCAGTAAGAAAATAGAAACAACTATCAAAAATCTCCCCAAAAATCAAAGTCCAGGGCTAGATGGCCATACTAGTGAATTCTATCAAACATTCAAAAAAGATTTAGTTTCTACCCATCTCAAAGTCTTCCAAAAATATTGAAGATGAAGAAATATTTTATCACAAATTTTATGAGACCAACAAAACCCTCATACCAAAACCTGGCAAGAACAACACAAAAAAAGAAAACTATAGACCAATATTGCTAATGAACACAGATGTTAACATCCTAAACAAAATACTAGCAAATTGAATACAACACATTAAAAAAGTAATTCATCATGATCAAGTGGGATTCATCCCAGAATCACAAATATGACTCAACATACGTAAAACTGTTAACGGAATACATCATATCAACAAACTACAAAACAAAAACCATATGATCTTATCAATAGATGCAGAAAAGGCATTCAGTAAAATACAGCATCATTTTATGATTAAAACACTCAACAAAATGGGTATAGAAAAAAATGTCTCAACATAATAAAGACCATTTATAACAAAGCATCAGCTGACATCATATTAAATGGCAAAAAAACTGAAAACTTTTTCTCTAAAATCAGGAAAAAGACAAGGCTGTCCATTCTCTCCACTCTTATTCAACATAGTGCTGAAAGTTCTAGCCAGAGCAATCAGACAAGAGAAAGAAATAAAAGGCATTCACATTAAGAAAGAAGAAGTAAAGGTTTCACTTTTTGCAAATAATATGATCTTGTACATTAAAAACCCCAGACTCCACAAAAAGACTATAGAAACAAGAAACCATTACAGTAGGATACAAAAAAAATATAAGAAGTCTATTGCCTTCTTATATGCCAACAATGAAACTTCAGAAAATGAACTCAATAATCCCTTTTACAATTGAAACAAAAAAAAATAGTAAAATACCTAGGAATAAACATAACAAAGAATGTAAAGGACCTATATAATAAAAATGACAAAGCATTGTTAAGGGAAATTGAAAAAGATACAATGAAATGAATAAAATATTTCCTGTTTTTGGATAGGAAGAATAAATATAATTAAAATGACCATATTACCCAAAGCAATATACAAATTTAATGCAATTCCTATCAAAATTCCAATGTCATTTTTTTGAAGAACTGGAACAAAAAATCATCAGGTATATATGGAACTATAAAAAAAAACCAAATAGCCAAAGTAATCCTAAGGAAAAAAAAAAAGAAGCTGGGAGCATTACACTACCTGACTTCAAACTCTATTATAAAGCCATGATAATCATAACAGCATGGTATTGGCAGAAAAATAGACACTCAGACCAATGGAACAGAATAGAAAGTCCAGAAATAAAACCACATATATATATAGTCAAATCATCTTTAATAAAGAGGCCAAAAACACACAATGGAGAAAAGAAAGCCTCTTCAATAAATGATGCTGGGAAAATGGAAAGCCACATGCAAAAGAATGAAACTCAACTATAGTGTGCCCCCTTGTACCAAAATTAATTCAAAATGGATCAAAGACCTAAATATAATACCTGAAACAATAAAGTACACAGAAGAAAGGATAGGTACTAAACTCATGGACCTTGGCCATAAAGAAAATTTTATGAATTTTACTCCAAAAGCAAGGGAAGTGAAGGCAAAGATAAATAAATGGGACTACATCAGACTAAGAGGCATTTGCATAGCAAAAAAAAACTGACAACAAAACAAAGAGTCAACTAAATGGTAGGCAATATTTTCAAACAACAGCTCAGATAAGAGCCTAATATCTAAAATATACAAAGAACTCACAAAACTCAACAAAAAACAAGCAAACAATAAGAAAATGAGAAGAGGACATGAACAGACACTTCTCTCAAGAAGAAATACAAACGGCCCATAGATATATGAAAAGATGCTCATTTTTACTATCAGAGAAATGCAAATCAAAGGTACAATGAGATATCTCCTCACACCTGTTAAATTAGCTACTATCAACAAGACAGGTAACAACAAGTGTTGGAGAGGCTGTGGAGAAAAAGGAACCCTCATTCACTGTTGGTGGGAATGTAAAGTAGTAGAACCATTACGGAAGAAAGTATGGTGGTTCCTCAAAAAATTAAGAATAGAATTACCATATGACCCAGCAATCCATCTACTTAGTATATAGCCACGAAAATCAAAACCACTGGTACGTAAAGACATGTACACCACCATGATCATTGCAGCATTGTTCACAGTGGCCAAGACATGGAAACAACCAAAAAGCCTTTCAATAGAAGACTGGATAAAGAAGATGTGGTTCATATATACTATGGAATACTACTCAGCCATAAGAAATGATGACATAAGATCATTTACTATAACATGGATGGGCCTTGATAACATTATACTGAGTAAAATAAGTAAATCAGAAAAAACTAAGAACTGTATGATTCCATACATAGGTGGGACACAAAATTGAGACTCATGGACATGAATAAGAATGCAGTTGTTACCAGGGGGAGGGGAAGGGTGGTGAAGGAGTGGAAGGGGGAGGGGAGGGGCATAAAGAAAACCAAAAAGAAGGTGATGGAGGACAATCTGACTTTGGGTGATGGGTATGCAACATAATCGAACAGAGCCCATTCCTAGCAGCTGTGGCTGATGCAATGCTGTTAGAATACTCTAGCTCCCAAAAACCTCCTGGGCATACCCAGGAAGGAAGCTCACCCACTATAAGAAAGTGACTCAGCACCAACCACATAGCTTCTTTATCTTTTCAGCCATTGGCTATGCAGGACACACTGTAACATCCTATTGGCTGAACTCATGTATATAAGCTAGCTTACTTATTTCCTGTGTAAAGTGGATCTGCGTCACTGAACCTGGTCCCCGGAGTCGGGTCTTTGCATCTCCATTGTCCTCACCCCCGGCAGGACTTGTCAACCAATGTCAAAATTATCTGGAGATGTTTTCTCTAAATATGTATGTACTCTAATCAAATAATGTCACCCCGTTAAAATTAATTGTCTAAATAAAATTTTTTTAAAAGCCCAAGAAAGAGCAAAAAGAATAAAGCTTTTTAAGAAGTTTCTATACTTGTCAAGACAGTTATGAGAAGCATAGACTAGTTTTCACATACTTTATTTCAGAAAAAAAAAAATCACCTTGCCAGAAAATGAGAAACATCCATGATTACGGGCGGGTCATGAATAAAAGGTGTTCACATTTTCAAATGCATAATTTAATCACCAGAGGGAAAAAAACACAAGTTTAACATCAGAAAATTTGTATTGCTAATGAAGTGCTCAGTTTTAAAATCCTGAGTGATTTGACCAGGGTTGATACAAAAAAGAGTCTTCTACATTTACATAGTAGCTAATGACAAAGAAAAGTAAACACTTATTTTGAATCTTTTAGTAGATCCTTTTAAATCACTGTGTATGTATTTACAAAAAAAAAAAAATCTTTCCTGAAAAAGAATAAAAATTATCTCTAAACCTCTGAGAAATAGGTAAGCCTGAGAGAAATGACTCACTGAAGATTCCTATCAGGAGTTTTTTTTTAATGTCCAAGAAGGATTATGTTTGCCATAAACAGCTTCTGAAAGTACATATTTTTCATTTCCTTGCCTATACCTATTATTGAATCTCTAATTTATATGGTATGTTACACTTCCTTTAAGATTCAATTGAAGTCTCACTTCTCTGATTATCAAACACAAACACACACACACAGGTCTTTCCTCTGAACTTTTTTTGCCTTTAATATTTTTTATGTATATTGAGTATTTTCTTGCACTGTTATTAAAGTTATAAGTATGTAGGTCTGACCTATAACATGCAAGAACCTCTTTATCATGCCTGTACAGCATCTTCTACATCATCATATTTTTCCAGACCCTTATACAAGGGTCTGCTTAGTCTACAGAAAAGGATATAAGGTGTTAGAGGCCCAGAATTTAAATATGAACATTTCAACTTGAGAAAGGCATTTATGTTCTTCAGATCTCAAAACAGAATTTTATAGTATTGGTCTAGGTAGCAAACTTACTCCATAGCCCATGGTGGTGTTGTGAAGATAAAGTTGGTATGATATATGAATTTGTTTTCAAACTATAAAAAACTATACCTTATATAGGAAGCAAAATCTCATGCTATGGAGAAAAAATTTAGGCTACAGAGAAAATTAGGTAAGTGTTCTAATTCTGCTTCTGACACTTATTAAATTGGTTCGTTCACAACCCCATAATCAGCTATAAAATTATGATAATAATACATAGTTAGCAATATACTGTACAGATTAACATTACACAGAATCTGGAAAACCATCAATAAGTGGTAGGTTTATTATTGTTCAAACATAAGGTATTATCATACTTACTGTTACAGATGCAGATATTTCAGAAAGAGACATGATGCAGAAAACTAATGCAATCTAAAACAGCACCAGTTATGTATTGATAATGGATTTTTGTGCTACATTTGTTGCCCCTTGAAACTAAAATACAAGAAAATAAGGCCAATTCAATTAATATTGAGAACTTGGCCAACAATTGATAAAAATAAATCAACTCTAATTTTGTTACTTTTAATCTATATAATGTACCCAAACTGTCTGTCTATACATCAAAAATATCTGTAGAGTTTCCTAAAATGCTGAATTCTCTACCTCATGCATATATATTGAATCAATTATTCTCCTACAATGATCAGATTTGGCTAGAAACTCAGAAAATTATTTCAATTTTAATATCTAAATAGGCTCCTTTTAATGGCTTAATTAGTCTGAACTTAATGATAAAGCAAGATCTCCATTTTACAATGAAGATTATATAAGAAAGTATGAAATATTATTTTGAACATTGCAGAGGCCTAGTAAGAGCTGTATTAGAATAAAATACTGTTAAAAGCACTACATTGTTATTTTTATTGCCATTGCTATTATCATTGCAATATATTATACAGTATGTGTACATATGAGACCCTCTCAAAGCATCAACATGAATCTTTTCTTCCCATTTGCTACTTAAGTGAGTTGCTCCTTAACTTCATCCTGCTATCCCACCCCCACCAACTTCAACTAAGTGATTAGAACCCAAAACAATTATTTGTGAGAATTCCAAAAACATTTATCATAGTTATTTAATCTCAAAGAAGGAAAAATGGGCCACCTGTTTTATCTAAAAATAATTGTGGCATTACCTGAAATGTTAACCTGGTATGCCATTATAAAGGCTTTTAAAGAAAGATTTATGTCAAATTCATAAGGTGAGCCAAAAGGTTGATGGCATAATAGCTTGCAACTCTAAGTTGCATCTAAAACCTTGAAAGTGATTAAGAGGTTCATGTTGATTTTGATTTGGCCTAATAAATTCTATGGAACTGTAAATGCACAACATGAAATACACAGAGCATTCAAGATACTTTCACAGTCTTCATTTACTAAATTAAGATCTTGATTCACTTCAAGAGAAAAAAAAGGAAATTGTTAAATATATTAATCAAATACTAGCTCATTTTCTGTGTTTGTCTAGTATGAACTTCATACAATATTTGAAGTATCGCTTGATAATTTCAAAATAGAATACTGCCATGTGGATTTTATTAATCTTGATTTAGTGTTAAAGTTCAAATTATTTTCCTCTTTTCTATTAACTGATTCCTTCTACAAAGTGAATATAATTTGTTCGTTTTCCTAGTTTTACAAACTCTAAAATATATATTCACACAAAATATTGATAACTAAGATGTTATATATAGTTGAAGTTTAATTTACTCATTATTTTTGCCATATATAATTATTGTTTTGCTAAATATCTGCATTTTTTTCTTTCTTTTATTTTTAAATGAGAGGAAGAGAGAGAGAGAGACAAATTCTTGCATGTGCCCCAATCAGGATCTATCCAGCAATACCCACCTTGAGCTGATGCTCAAGTACCAAGCTATTTTAGCACCTGAGGCTAACACTCTTGGACCAACCAAGCTATCCTTAATGCTCAGGGCCATGCTCGAAACAATCAAGCCTCTGGTGCAGGAGGGAAAGATGAAGAAAAGGATAGAGGGAGGGAGAGAGATGCGAATGGTTGCTTCTCCTCTGTGCCCTTACCAGGAATTGAATCAGGATGTTCCTAAGTAAGGCCAATGCTCTATCCACTGAGCCACCAGTGGGGGCTCACTTTTACCATTTTCAATCCTTCCCAATTTTATGTTCTCATGTCCATGATTATTCCTAAAGGATGATAAATAATGAGACATTTCCAACTCTCCCAAAAAACAATGCATAGAGACAGTTGTTGTCTCCATATGTCATTAAAGGAGGCATTCGGGCTCCCTGTGCCCCTTGTAACCCTTTATCCAATAGTTATAATCAAAACTTACAGAAATTCCTAAATTTTACCTCTGCAAAATTCTGTTACTGTAAACCAGGCTTTTTGCTTGAGTTAGTGTTAGAAATACTTGAGAAATGCTCCTGTGTTTTAACTCTAATGGGCAGAAGAAAAAACCCAAAAAGAGATTATACCCACAACCTCAGGGCACATACAAGAATCAACCAATTAATACATAAGTGGAACAACAAATTAATCTTTATCTCTCACTCTCTCTCTCTCCCATCCTCTTGCTCTCTAAAATCAATTAATAAATATATATATATATTTAAACACATATACACAAACAGGAAGAGAAAATTCTTCAGTCATTCCTCTACCCTTAGAGCTCATCTTCAAGGTTCTGTCAATCCCACAACTAAAATGCTATCAAATTATCTTCTTTCATTTACTTTCTAATTGCTTCTAACTTGGACTTGCAAAAATCTTCTAAAAATTCTAAAATTTTGCTGTCTCTCTTCTCTCCCTCCTTCAAGCAGCCTCTCACTCTACCCCGGGAATTATCAGACTGATATCCTTGTCAATTCATGGTGTGGAAGATTAAGGTGGCAAATGGATTACCATTCTCCTTCAGACAGATGGACAAGTTTAGGCAATCACTCTCAGAAACAGTAAGGAATGGGAAAAAAAAAAGCAAGCGATAACAGATAGCCATTTTTAAAGTTAGTCCCCTCTAAGAAATGTTTCTTGAAATATTTTGTGTATTAAACCAGACTGTTTCCCAATTATCCATCAAAAACACAAGATACATCCTCAGAATGAAACAGGTGGAATAGAGTGCTTTAAAGCTAGCCAAACAAAGAAGGAACTTGCTCTTTCACTTTTGTTCTTTTGGCCAGATTTATCTGAAGGCAAATTTACATTTTTAGCACATTGCTCTTTCCTCAATTTCAAACCTAAATATCCATCTGCCAAGTTAGGGTCTATACTTGAACATTTTACAAGCATCCCAAATTTAGCATGGACAAATATTAACTTTTGAAATCTCCTTTCAAACATTCTCCAAGATTGGCATGTCTACACATTTTAGTATAGGGTCTCTCTGTCCTCCCACCTAAATTTTCCTTGATAACTTCAATCATGTGCCACTTATCCAAGTGTTTCTGATTCTCTACCCACCAAGTATTTAGATTCAAACCACTTTCCTGAATCATCACTGACACAACGTAAGGCAAGACACCTCTTTTTCCAATCTGAACTCTGTCAACAACCTTATTACTGTCTTTCTGCTTTCATACCTGCATCTGTAGTCCACTCTCCACAAAGCAGCAGAGGGAAACTTTTAAAGCATAAATTTTTCACCTGTTCAAACTAAATTGCATTGAACTGAGAATGAAATAAAAGTTCTTAAAGCAGTTTCCAAACTCCTGCTCATCTGTCTGTTTTTCTCTTTCTCTCCAGTCTCAGGTGATGCCTGAATTTTTAGATAAACTCTACGTCTCACACTATAAATGATCTGTTGTTTATCTACATTTCACATTTAACTGGATGCCCTACCCTTCATCTGACAATCCTAGTGGCACCACTATCTGATTTGCTCATGACATGCCAGTGACAGCAGCTTTTAAAAAATTTCCTTCTGAACCACATGCTATCCCACTGTAATGCCTATTATCCCTTTTAACAAGATTACTCCTCTGTCCAATCTTTACCTGACAAGTTACAACTCTTCTTTCCAATTTACCTTAAATTCCACATTGTAAAAGAGTCATCTAATATTATGATATGAATGAGGCTACACCATTAAATTCTTATAACACATTATATATTATTTCTTCTTGCTCTGATCATAGTTAATTATATATAAGGTCTACTAGAAAGTTCTGTCTGTTTTTGGAATAAAACAAAATACAAATTTTCTTAATGTCAATAAACTTTATTAAATAATATAATTGCCATTATTATTAATGATTTCTTGCCAGCATGAGGGCAATTTGTATATCCCATTTTTGAAAAATGTTTTATCTTTTGATGCGAAAAATTGAACCAGTGCTTGTTTGATACCTTAATTTTTGAAATTTTTGCCCTTCAAAAAATTTTTTAAGGACAAAAGCAAGTGATATTTGGAGGGTGCTAAGTCCGGGGAATATGGTGGATGTGACAGACATGCTTCTGTAACATTTCTTCCTTGTTGAAATTTGTAAAAGTTACAGTGGCGTAAATGAACTTTATCAGTAGCCATGTGTACACTATGGCTTCACACATAAGACTAACGTGAATCAACTTTGTTTTAGTTCATTTGCTACATCAGTATGTATACATTAAGTGATAAAAATAGAGAGGTACACATGTGCCAAATAAACATGTGCTTACATGTCAAACCTTGTTGTGATAGAAATGGACAGAACTTTACGGTAGACCTTATACAAATAAGTAAATATGTGCTTGAATTACCAGTATATCCCTAATGCTAGCAGAAAAAACAAGGACAATAGTGGATTCTCAAAATGTATTTTTGAAAGGCCAAAATAGCCTGACCAGGCGGTGGCGCAGTGGATAGAGTGTCATTCTGGGATGCAGAAGACCCAGGTTCGAGACCCTGAGGTCTCCAGCTTGAGCACGGGTTATCTGGCTTGAGCAAAATGCTCTCCAGCTTGGACCCAAGCCTGCTGGCTTGAGCAAGGGGTTACTCGGTCTGCTGAAGGCCCGCAGTCATGGCACATATGAGAGAACAATCAATGAACAACTAAGGTATTGCAACGAAAACCTGATGATTGATGCTTCTTATCTCTCTCCATTCCTGTCTGTCTGTCCCTATCTATCCCTCTTTCTGACTCTCTCTCTGTTTCTGTAAAAATAAATAAATAAATAAATAAATAAATAAGGCCAAAATGAAGGGAGTGTGGGAGGGCGGGAAGAAGGGAAGGAGGGAAAAAGAAAGAAAGGCAGGAGGAAGGGAAGAAGGAATTCTATCTAAAGCAATCCCTTTATTATAAGTCTATGCTGTCTTTACAAGCTTCTATTCTATACTTAATTTCCTGAAAACATATACCCCTTTGGACCATCGCTCCTGACCTTAACTATAAAATATCATTAAGTCATTCTCACGTTATCTATTGATTGTTAGAAATGATGATATTAGCACACTGGCCTGTAAATTTAGTTTTTATGGTTAAATTTCATGAATTTTGTCCTTTGATTATAAGGTCTAACCTGATTCCTTGTCATTTTCATTTCACCTTGCCAAGGACATTTGATATTCTAGAGGGAGGTTCCATGAAGTCTCTGGCTCCTTATTTCTAACTCAATTCAAAAGAAATAGGATCAACTGCAATGCCAACATATGGAAATCAACTTCTATTCACTACTTACTTTAATTGCTAGTTTGATGTTAACTTGATATATGACCTTAGTCTCTTTTCAGAGATCTGTGTTAGTCAAGACAGAATAGTGAAAGCTTTCATGTTTTGGAATCTGAATTCTCGATCTCTAATCTAGTCATAGTAGCTCAGTGAACTTGAAAAGATTCTGCAAGCTCTTGAATCTCAATTTTCTCATCTACAAAATAAGAAATTAACTACTTACTCTAGGGCACTGGTCCCCAACCCCCAGGCTGCAGACCGGTACCAGTCCATGGGCCATTTGGTACCGGTCTGCAGAGAAAGAATAAATAACACATCATTTTGTTTTATTTATATTTAAGTCTGAACAATGTTTTATTTTAAAAAATGACCAGATTTGCTCTGTTACATCCGTCTAAGACTCACTCTTGACGCTTGTCTCAATCACGTAATACATTTATCCGTCCCACCCTAAAGGCCGGTCCGTGAAAATATTTTCTGACATTAAACTGGTCCGTGGCCCAAAAAAGGTTGGGGACCACTGCTCTAGGGTACCACTGCCTTGATTATGTGAGTTTACCTTCCCCTTTTGAAACCATTGATCCACAGTCCCAAATTCAAGACTGTATGTGATTTTGTTACTACTGAACCCACCAGCTTCATTTAATGCTACCCTTTCTTCCTTTATAAAAAACAATATAAATTCCAATACTTTCAGTAGCCAGGCAATACAAACAAGAATCTTATGGGCTGTAAAAAAAAACAACAACCAGGAAATGGTAGCAATATGGTTAAAAGTAGCTACCATAGGCCTCCTCCAAAGAAATCTGCTTACTCAGCTCAGGCTATTGTTGCCACATGAGAATATAAGTTCAGTATTTTTAGGACATCTGATTTTTTTTTAAAACAAAGGCCAGAAATTGAAATTTTTATGTGAACAATATTTATTTCAAACTATTAAAGTCATTTTAGAACTTGGGACAGAATTACCAATCAAATTGGCCAGTGGAGGCATGACTTGATGTTATAAAAAGTTATATATATAATATATATATAAAAAATAAATAAAAATATCTCTGAAAAGCATAAATGGAATACAAAAAAACAAGGTGGCAAAATTTGGTTCTTCAAATATTAAGTCTGGTCTTAATTTATTTTACATTACTTATTCTATAGGTTCCAATGTAAAAAGTTATGTTTGGAGAAGCAGCTAAGTTATATATGTATACCTATTTCAGCCACTGAGCATCTTTGACCATGCCCAGAACTTCATCTATCCTGCAAGGAAGCTAACCCAACCACTCCTTCAGATTTGCAAGCACAAAGTACAGAAGTAGGCCTAGCATGATGACAGACCCCAAATTCCCCACCCCCTTCATGGAAGGCTGGGGCTGCAGGTTCTAACTCTAGAGGTTAGTGGTTAACGACAAACCCATATTCCTGAGCATTGTAAACTATAAATCAGGATTCTGAAGAAACTTCCCGTGTTGTTGTTATTTCTTTGCTCTCCTGTTTATTTTATATACAGGCTCAGAAATATATTGACCCTCTAAACGTCAGGGCTTTCTTTTAGAAAAGAAGTATTAAGGTTGTTAGAAAACAAATCTTGTGCTGAGTCACTAGCACTGGTACAAAGCTTGCTGCAGCCAGAGAAAAATCTGTCCAAATTTATAGCTTTTGGTTAATTCCTCAGACAGTTTTGTAGTGGATGCCTCCATGGAACATCTTCCTGGGTCCTTTTTCCTTCACTTTATGTTTGTAGATTTTAAGTAAATGAAACAACCAGTAGATTGGAACAAGTGCTTTTTTTTTTTTAAGAGAAGAAATAGGTAAGATAAATTGTTCATGGGAAAAATGGTAGAAAGTAAAAAGCTTCAAATGGCTACAAGTGACATCTCTCAGGCACAGTAAGTCACTCTTCAATAGCTCAATGAACTTTCAGTCAATAAATTTAGCAAGTGGCAGCCAGAGTCCCAGCTTCAGTGTGGTATGTAAATGTATGTTCAGGAAACCAGCTTCTTCTCAATCCTGGGACAGAGTTAATAGAGGGGAAAGGACAAACTGTGTAAGGAGAATTTGACAGAGGAAGCTTTTTTCTCTTTTTGTTCATTTGTTTGTTTGTTTCCTATTTAACTTAAGGGTAAATAACTAAAGAATGTTAGTTTTGAGAGAGTTAGTTATAATACTTCCAAGCTGGAAGTATTATAAAAAAAATAAAAATAGAAACTTCATATGTGAAAATGATTGTTGGTCAAATAAGTTTGTAAAATATGATTTTTATGTTTGCTCGTTTATAGTTTGCATTGGGGGCTGGGCAGCGCCAGGTATATGTGATCAGTGAAACTGCAAAATACCTTCCTGCTTAGGAGGGGCCATTGTTTTTGCTGATGTTTGTTGGAGGAGAGGTTTTCCCGCTAGAAAGTTTTGAAATAAGAGAAAAGGTCTGACCTGTGGTGGCGCAGTGGATAAAGCGTCAACCTGGAAATGCTGAGGTCGCCGGTTCAAAACCCTGGGCTTGCATGGTCAAGGCACATATAGGAGTTGATGCTTCCAGCTCCTCCCCCTTGTCTCTCTCTCTGTCTCTCTCCCCCCCCCCTCTCTCCTCTCTAAAATGAATAAATAAAATAAAAAATTAAAAAAAAAAAAGAAATAAGAGAAAAGAAGAAGGAGGAGAAAGAAACCATGTTTGCAGAGTGAGAGAGCAGAGAGAATGCAGAGTGCTGAAGAAGAAGCCAGTTTGTGCAGGCAGAGAAAGGTGTACAGATGAGGAACCAGAGGTGAGGGGCTTTGTGAGCTCCGCTGAGACAGGTGAGGCTTTTGATTCTAGATGAAACAAGAGAAGAGTGTCCTGGTTGTGGAACCGGAGAATTCGTCAGTGGCTTTGGGAGCCCTGTGTGTTTGCTTATCGGCTGGTGCGAGACTTTAATAAAGGAATGGTCCCCCATTTTTTACTCTACTGTTTCTTTACCATCTGTCCAAATTCAATGAGAACCTGCATGTGAATGGCCACAATGGCAGAGGACCCTGGCCTTACAATGATATTTCCATGGCCAGGGTAAAAACAATTCACCTTATAGATAGATATTTTTTTAAAAAGTGTGATTCAGATATTTAAAAAAAAAAACAACTAGCTATCATGATGTTTATAATGTAGACTAACCATTAGTTTATACATTAATAATTTTATGATGTGAATTCTGATGTCTTAAAATAGTGCCAAAAATACCTATTGCTCAAACAGTAAGTTTGTTAGATATACTGCAGAAAGGGAGACCATAACTTTGATAGTTTTAATAGTATCTCAAAAACTAGAAATTAGATATTTATTGAGCATAGGTGAGGCAATTTTAAGGCAGATATTGCAAGACGGGATGGTTGGAATTGGGCCTATTTTACAACAGAAGAGGTTTGGTTTGGAAGACACAGCAAAGCTAGGGTCATGAAATAAGGCTTAATAATCAAACTATGCTTTTAATGTTGTTTCACTGTCTTATCTTCCAAGAGAAAGTGTTTCTTAGACCAACTAGCTACATAATTGTTTCCTGGTTTCATTATTGTTTGGCACACAGTAGAAAGTGTGTTTGCTTCCAGAAATTTTTAGCATTCAGACACAAAATTACGTTGGCTGCAATTTTCACTCCCCAAAATGTACATACCTCATTTCTAAAAACTTCTCATAAAAATAATAATTATTTTGACCTTAGATGTCCCTGATTTTTCTAATTTGATGAAATGCCTTAGGTATTCCTAAAAAAGCCTACCTCCTATTTTGTGCTCTTCTTGTTATACCACATAAGATATTAAAGAGGGATTTTAGTCTTTAAGACTTAATATATTGAAAACAAAACAAAGCCCTTAATTTTTAGCATACCACTTCTTTAAGAATCATCCAGCCTGACCTGTGGTGGCTCAGTGGATAATGCATCAACCTGGAACACTGAGGTCACTGGTTCAAAACCCTGGACTTGCTTGGTCAAGGCACATATGGGTGTTGATGCTTCCTGCTCCTCCCTGTAGTTTTCCAGCATTCTGGGAACTACTGCTGTCATGTGGAAAAATTGCTCAAGACACAAACTGTTGTCAAGAGAAGAGGAAGAGGCAAACAAGAGAGACTAACTTCTTGAGCCTCCTTCTCCCAGAGCTTTTATTGATCAGAAGCAGAAGAAAGGTAACAGGATTGCAGGGGAGAAAGATCAGGTGATAAGGGGAAAGAATGACCAGGGGAGAAAGATCAGGTGATAAGGGGAAAGAATGACTAATGTACTTCTTGTTGATATGAAAAAAAGTGCTAGTTTTGGCCCTGGCCAGTTGGCTCAATGGTAGAGCATCGGCTTGGCGTGTGGAAGTCTCAGGTTCGATTCCCGGCCAGGGCACACAGGAGAGGCAGCCATCTGCTTCTCCACCCCTCCCCCTCTCCTTCCTCTCTGTCTCTCTCTTTCCCTCTCACAGCAGAGGCTCCATTGGAGCAAAAGATGGCCCAGGCGCTGGGGATGGCTCCATGGCCTCTGCCTCAGGCCCTAGAGTGGCTCTGGTCACAACAGAGCGATGCCCCGGATGGGCAGAGCATCGCCCCCTGGTGGGCATGCCGGGTGGATCCCGGTCGGGCACATGCGGGAGTCTGTCTGACTGCCTCCCCGTTTCCAGCTTCAGAAAAATACCAAAAAAAAAAAAAAAAAAGTGCTTGTTTTGGTCAGTGTATTGTTTTTCACAAAGGTCACTCACTCACACAGTTTCTTGGTGTTTGCATCCAAGAAACCTGCTTCCCTGTGTTTGTATCCAGAGAGCACTTTAACATTACCACTCACACTCAGGGCTTTTTAACTAAAGTTCCTTAATCCAAGTTATAGAGTGTCCAATATTAGATAGGTGATTCCCTACACCTCCCCCCTTCTCTCTCTCTCTCTCTCCTTTTGGCAAATGAGTTATAAAATCTGTATTTCCTAGTTTTGCTCACTCTTATTGTTAAAAATGTCCACTGCTCAAGTGATGATGCACCCACATGATACAGCTGATTGCTTTCTTTCTTGGGTAGGGGCTTGGTTATACTAATGTGTGCTAGAGGAGGGACTTTCACACCAAACAGGTTTTAAAAGGAGGAGCTAGGAGGCCATTTTGGAGAGGAGAGACAACGTTGTTCCAGGGGAGAAAAGACACATAGTTGGAGGAGAGGAGGCAGTCAAGATGGCCGGGTACTGAAGGAGAAGCCAGTTTGTGCGGAGAGGATAAGGGAGCTAGGGAACCAGAGAGGGTAAGACTGGTGGGGGCTTTGATTCTAGGAAAACTCAAATGTGTCAGTAGCTTTGTGAGCACTGAATGAGTGGGTTTTGGAGCCCAGTGTGTTTGTGTTTACTCGCTTGCTGAGTGTGAGCTAGGAATAAAGGTAATGGCCCACCAGTTCTTGGCTCCACAGTTTCATTACCATCTGCCTGAATTAAATGTGAAACCTGCAAAAGCCAGGCAGCTCCGATGGTGGTCGCAGCTACTGGCTGTACAATTGGCATAGTCTTTGGCAGGATTCGAATCAGATCAGCATGGAGCCGCCACCACCCTTAAGTGGTGTGGTAGAGGACTGACTGTTGTTATAGTTCCCCATGGCTGTCCTTTTGGGGACCGTAGGCTGGCTAGTATTTACAACCATGTAAGAGGAAACCGATAGCTCTGTGTAAGAGGCTGCCCAAGGCCTGCAAACTAAGCAGTGGAAGGAGCTGGAGCAAACACGGGAGAAAGAGATGCTGACTCTGGAGCTGGAGCAAGTGCTGGAGAAGGAGGCTAACCAGGTTGCAGAGTTTCCCCTGGAAATGAATCAGCCGTTGGAGAAGCAATTACAGGTGTATGAGTTGCATATTGCACTGGAGATTGCTGAGAGCCAGCTGCGGCAGGAGGCTGGGGCTGAGGCTGGGGCTGGTACTGTAAGGGTCGTGGGGTAGCAGGCAGCGACATCGGCCCATGGCTTGAGCCCGGCAGTGGGAGCTGTCATTTCCAGTTCCTCTTCAGAGGATGAGGAGAATCTGACTGAAACTGCAATCTATAGATTTCATAAGGTAAAAGGTGGTGGCAGTGGTGGGAGGATGGTTAGGCGGCCCAGGAGCCGGGCTTGCATCACTGAGCAGCTGTTGGGATGGTGGGGAGTACCTACTATGCCCCTAGTAGGTTTGTGGTGATTTGGGGACACTGAGGTGGATAACTCCAAAACAGAGATGGAGAAACTGGCCACCATTGCCATGTGTTCATTCTTGGGACAGCTTAAGAGCTGCCAGGACTTCGGTTATGAGAGGGGGTGGGTCTGAGTCCCCATGTGCATGGACTGATTCCTGGACTACCACCAGAGCGGGCACTGGCTCCTTCATTGGATGGACTTACAGATTTGGGGCCGTGTAAAATACCCTGATGAGGGCGGGGGCAGCTCTGCTGGAGGCCTTCTTATACCGGGAAGCTTTTCATCCTGTTGGAGAGAATCTCCAGGACATTTTGCACTTTGGGCAAAGTGCTCAGAGACTAGTGAAGGGCATCTTTGTAATTGTTGAAACTATGATTTGTGCTGTTGTTGTAATTTGTGTAATGTGCCTAATTTCCTGAACAAGGATGCCGGTGGTGTGGATTATGGATTTCAGAGTGAGCATAGAGGGGTGGAATGTTGGACAAATGAGTTATAAAATCTGTATTTTCTGATTTTGTTCTCCTATTGTTAAAAGTGGCCATTGCTCAAGTGATGATGCTCTCACATGATACAGCTGATTGCTTTTGTGCTTGGAAAGGGGCCTGGTTATGCTAATGTGTGCTGGAGGAGGGACTTTAGCACTAAAAAGGTTTTAAAAACGAGGAGCTAGGAGGCCATTTTGGAGAGAAGAGACAACGTTGTTCCAGGGGAAAGAGGTCATGTGGTTGGTGGAGAGGAGACAGTCCAGATGCTGAAAGAGAAGCCAATTTTTGCAAAGAGGAGAAGGGAGATGGGGAACTAGAGGGGATAAGACCAGTGGGGGCCTTTGATTCTAGGAAAACTTGGATGTGTCAGTAGCTTTCTGAGCACTGAATGAGTGAGTTTTGGAGCCTAGTGTTTTTGTGTTTACTCACTTGCTGAGTGTGAGCTAGGAATAAAGGTAATGGCCCACCAGTTCTTGGCTCCACCATTTCATTACTGTCTTCCTGAATTAAATGTGAACCTGCAAAAGCCAGGCAGCTATGATGGTGGCCGTGCCTACTGCCCCTAAACTCTCCTCTCTCTAAAAATGAATAAAAAAAAAAAGAAGAAGAAGAATCCAAACAATTTATATGTAGTTTACCAAATAGAGTATTGAGAGAGAAAAAAATACCAATTTTATCAAAGTAAGAGATTTTAATAATATAGATAATAGGAAGGCCGCACACATGATGTAGTTAGAGCCTAACATTACCTAGGTTAGCAGATTAATTTGCTTTCTGTCCTTGTAATCAAAATGTGTAACTGAAGGAAACTTTGGAGAATACTTAATTCTAACTACTTCATTTTAAATCTGAAGAAAGAAAGAAATATGAGGAAACATTGCCATCTGCCTAAAGTCATACAGATACTTAACTTCTGATAGATGCCCTATTAAGTGGCTTCGATAACTGGGACTTTATTGTTCCTTCCACATGTGCTTATTCTGCCTCAGTTTTGTTTTGTTTTATTTCTCTCTCTCCCACAGACCCTGGTCTTGAGTAAAAATAAAATGTCTTTACTTGCTGGCACAGTGCCACATTAGAGATGTTTTTATAGTGACCCCTGATGATATCTTTATATAATTTCCCCCTGAGTTCTTTCCCTGGAAATCTCATGAATGAGCCCCTACCTCTCCCATAGAAGCATACTCCCCTCTAAATTGAACATGCTTTTAATTCCCTGCTTAAGTTATTCATTCATCCTTGGCATTCAGGTATGACTATTCCTCAGTAGCCATGGGGAATTGGTTTTTCAGGACCCCCTAGGCATTCCAAAATCCATGGATGCTCAAGTCCCTTATATAAAATGCCATAGTATATGTATATAACTTATGTTTACATATAAATTATAGCAGGGTGTGCATATACATCACTTCACTGAAGTGGATTCAACATAGAGCTCAGCACATTGCAAGTTCAAGATTTGCTTTTGGGATTGACCATGTATCATAGCATGGTTAAGCACATGTAGGGCACCATTTATTTGAGGGTCTAAATATAATTCTTGAAAATACCACATCTTAAAAAAGAAAATGAAGCCACAAGTATGGCCAAATAACAAGCCAGAAGTCAATGTCATTGAAGAAAAGAAAATTATGATCACACTTGGTTTTGCTACAGCCATGATCTCCATAGACACATTAAAAATCTAGGAAGAATAAAAATAACTTTTTAATTAATACACATAACAGTAAGGCACCAGTAGGGTTAGGAAAGACCTTTTCACATCAAACACCACAGCCTGGAAGTGGCACTGACAACAAGATACAGACTTTGGGAGAGGACAGGAGCACACAACTGGCTCTGGCACACATGTTGGGCATCAACAGTAGAGAAAATGAAAGCCTCATTTGCAGGCATCACTAGCTGGATCTGTAAGAGGAGAGGGTTATGCTGAAGGATAACCAAGAGAACTTCACATATAGACACATAGACAGCTCAGTAGGTTAGATGTTTGAGCCTGGAGATTTCTCAAGAGCAAGCCAGGCTGACACCTAGAACACCACTGTTAATGAGTGTCCCCAGGGACTCTGGGCCTGAAGAAATAGAAGTTACAGTCTGATATCTTTCTCATCATTCTAGCTGGAATCCAAATCAATATTTTTAAATGTTATAACATCTATTTAGCAATATTTTGCCCTTTTTGTTTGATCTTTATATTTCATATATTCCTGACAATCACAAAGTTAACATTCATGGAATTAATAATTTTTAAAATATATTTAAGATAAATTTAGTTCTTTGATTGATGCAAAGGAACTAAAGAGAATATGCAATAATAGTACATGTTAATTATGGAGCATAGTTATTCACTGATGTTCTTTTTCTCCTGAAAAGCCTGCTCAACTTTACAGGTTTTGAGTGTGTGGCTCAGTTCTATACCACATGCCTGTTTGAACAGATAAGTGGAGAAGATCATATTATTACACAATAAATAAATATCTGTACTTTTTGCTCCAGGAAATCCTTAAAAACCAGTATTTCTGGCTGCTGCCCCAAAATTGCTCATCTGAGCAAAATCTCTTCAATCAGAACAGTAGAGTGTTTACTTGGGCAAATAGCTTATATAATAGTTTACTTAGCAAGACTTGATTTATGACTGTCATCTTATGCTGTTTACCAATTCTAAATTATTATGTCTCAAACTTTGTTCAACTCAATCAGTTCTCTTCCTTGAAAAATCCCAACACAAATTTTTGAGCATAAACCCTAAAGCTGCATAAACATTATTCTTTGATGTCTCCTTTTTGAGAAACTACTAAGACTCTGTCAATGTGATGCTCGTTCACACTGCAAGACATCTAAAAAAAAAATGAGCTCTGTTTGAATGACATTGTTTAGCAGTCAGCTGGGGAGTCAGCAGTGACAATCTCAAAAGTGCCCCTGAGATCCAGTCAAGACCATCACCACTGCAGCTTGAGACCCTGACTCAAAAACAGCACATGACTCTCAAGCCCCTTGAGTATCCAACTGTGATGGAGAGGTAAGTTCAGTGTTGAATCTGAGCTCTTCTTTTCTTTGGGCCCTCAAATCCTGATTTATTTTGTAGCTTAGAAATGAGAAATTCTATATAGAAATTGTGTTATCTTCTCAAATTTTAAAATAGTTTCCCTTGGTAGAAATCTGCTTAGTTGTTTGCTTAGTTGTTGATTACACTATTGATTGACTTTATCTATCCTCATCATTATTTGTGGGGAGTCTCTATAATGAAGTTCACAGGGAGGAGAATGGTTAAGTCCATCTCTCAAAGATTCACAGGTCAGAAGAACTCATCACACTGATGTCCTTACAGGAGAAAAAAATAGCCTTGAGTAACCAATAACGTATAAAAAATTTATTCCTCCAACTTGTCCTGTTCATGAGAGTATGGTTCTGAAAGCATCTCTTCTAAAAACAGTCTATCTACCAAAAAAAAAAAAAAAAAAAAGTCCATTCTTCAATTTCCAGTTAGAGAGAGCCAACAATTAAGTTTGGGGAGATCTGAGACACAAAGTACAACAGCAATTTATTCTAATGGACAGACACTCATAGGTTCATCTCAATAATATGCCCTCTGGCCCTGATTCTTGTTTCTTACATGGTTTTGCACTATTACTCTGATTCCATTGCTTATCTTTCTAAATTGTGTAACAGTATCAAAGGTAATTAAGAATAGTGGATTTTGGGGAGAATTTTTAATAGTAGCAAATTTGTTCATACCAGAGGGAGGCACCTCAGAACACAATGACAACAAAAGTAAAATTGAAAAAATCTATTGAGAGGAAGAGAAAATGGTGATGGAGTAGGCAGACATTACAACTCCTACCTCCCAGAACCAGAGTGGATTACAACTTAACTTAGAAATAATCATCTTGAAAAACCAACTTTGAACTAAACTGAGAGGAATCTATAACCAAGCATCACTGAAGAAACCACACTGAGACTGGTAGGAAGGGCAGAAATATAGAAAGGGCTAAACTGCTCCCAGGAGCAAGAGGCAGCCCAGAGGGTCTCTCACAGCAGGTTGGGGTGCCTGGAGAGTTGTAGTTCCTTAGCCACAGTACCAGAACCCCAGCCTGGAGCTCGAAAGACTAGAGAATACATACAGACAGTATTTAGCTGGAAGAAGAACCAGGTTACTGTTTCCGAGAGGGAGACAGAACTCTCAGACCCAGGCTCCGTCTTAAAGGGACTGTGCAGAAAACCTCATTCACAGCCACTTACATGAGGCCCTGGGAGTGGGGAGCACTGAGAGGACTGGAGTTGCAAGAGGAGTCTTAGGGGCACAGAGATAGACTGTGGGAGACAGCAACCCTGATCCCTGTACTGGGTTGCTCCTAATACCTGAAATGGCCATTTTTCTTGGAAGAACCAACACCAGCAAAGGGAAGCAATTACTCTGCCCACCAGAGGCTCTCCTGCTTCAGTCAGTGCAAAGAGAAGCATAGAAGCAGGGGGCACATAAGGGACACAGGTTTTCAGTGCTTAGGTCTGGGCTACACCACCACCCCAAACTGGTGAGTACCCTCTGAATGGCGAGAGGGCCAGGCTGTGGTGACAGCCACAGCACTCGGCCCACGTGGCAGCTTAGGGCAGAGCCTGGCAAGGCAGCTTGCATGGCAGTTGCAAGGGGCTGAGTCCAGTGGCCAGCCTGGCAGTGGCACAAGACAGAGTCTAGAGAGGCATCCCATGCCCAGAGGGGGTGGGCCCAGCAGTGAGCGGCATCCCATGTGCCCACAGGAGGAATAGCCTGTGGGGAAAGAGCCTGGTGAGGTGAGAAGTCCCTCATGCCCATGGGGGGCAGAGCACAGCTGCATAACCCATGAGCCCATAGGAGGTGGAGCCCAGTGAGGTGGCCTTGTGCCCACAGGGTGGCCAGAGCTGCAGCTCACGAGCCCACGCACCTGGCAGTACTTGTGCCTGAGTGCCCAAGGAGGTAGCAGCAGTGGTGGGCCGGCAGACAGACCACATCTTGGGGATAGAGAAGCCACACACAATGGTCAAGAGTAGATAAAAGCCAGTGTAGAAGTGCAGCTGATATTTACAATGGCATCTTGGCTGAGCAGAGACAGCCATAAATTCTGGATTGCACGTAGCTCCAAAAAGGCTGCTAAGGGTCAGTCATAAGCAGGGACCCCTACTGGTCTGCTCTAGGTTCTGGCAAGGGAGGTCCACAACTGGTACATCCAGTGGCCAGATATGGGAAGCATCAACTCAGGACCTAACAATCCTAGTTAGAGTGCTATCTTAAGGAAGGTCTCCTCACACCTGACCCAGCTAAGGCATAGAAAATACTAACACAAATAGCAAAAAGAGCAGTAGCAGCAGACTAGTAGCCCATAGTGGATTACAAATAACATCTAAGGCCAACCCAAGAAGATCTAGAAACAACAAAACTGAAAGCTGGAGGCAGACAACACCAACCCTATCCTTAGCTAGCTACACAAACAGCACATCCAAAGGAGCAGTCTATACAGAGACAAAATAGAAAGAGAAATGCAATTCAAATGAATCAACAAGAAAAATCCCCATAAAAAGAACTGAGTGAGATGGAAGTAACCAAATTATCAGATGCAGAGTTTAAAATAATGATTGTTAGGATGATCAAATATCTTAGAGCAACAATGGATGGACATAATGAGAACCTACACAAAGAGATAGCAACCATCATAAAGGATTTTGAAATCATAAAAAAGAATAAGACAAAAATAAAAGCTACCATACCAGAAATAAAAACTACACTAGAAGAAATTAAAAGCAGCATGGATGAAGCAGAGGATCGAATCAGCAATTTAGAGAACAAGATAAGCAAAAGCATGAAAATAGAACAGCAAAAAGAAAAGAGGCTCAAAAAGTATGAGGAAACTCTAAGAGAGCTCTGGGACAACATGAAGAGAAACAACATCCGTGTTATAGGGGTTCCTGAAGGAAAAGAGAAAGAGCATGGGATAGAGAATCTGATTGAAGAAATCATAGCTAAAAACTTTTCTAATTTGATAAAGAAAAAAGTCACACAAATTCAAGAAGCACAGAGAATCCCATTAAAGAGGAACTCAAAGAGACCTACACCAAGACACATGATAATTAAAATACCGAAGCTGAGAGATAAAGAAAGAATACTAAAGGCTGGAAGAGAAAAACAATCAGTCACCTACAAAAGAGCCTCTAAAAGGAGAATGACATCTGACTCTTCAACAGAAACACATGAGGCCAGAAGGGATTGGCAAGAAATATTCAAAGTAATGCAAAACAAGAACCTACAACCAAGACTTTTTTATCCAGCAAGGCTGTCATTTAAAATGGAAGGGGAACTAAAAAGTTTCCCAGATAAAATAAAAAAAATCAAAGAATTCATTACAACCAAACCAATGCTAAAAGAAATTTTAAGGGGCCAGTAGTAAACAGAAAAAAAGGAGAAAAAAAAATCAAGTATAAGAGGAATGTAGATTTAAAGAATAAAATGGCAATAAACAACTACATATCAATAATAACTTTAAATATAAATGGATTAAATGCTTCAATCAAAGGACATAGGGTAGCCGTGTGGATAAGAAAACAGAACCCGTACATATGCTATCTAAAAGAGACCCACCTCAAAACAAAAGATACACATACACTGAAAGTGAAAATTTGGAAAAAAAAATTTCCTACAAACAAAAATGAAAAAAAAGCTGAGGTAGCAATACTAATATCAGACAAAATAGAGTTTAAAACAAAGGCTATATAGTAAGGGATAAAGAAGGTCACTACATAATGATAAAGGGAGCAATCCAACAGGAAGATATAACCATTATAAATATCCATGTGCCTAATATAGGAGTACCTAAATATATAAAACAGATTTTGATGGACATAAAGGGCAATATCAACAGCAATACTATAATAGTAGGGGATTTCAATACCCCACTAACATCAATGGATAGATACTCAAGAAAGAAAATTTTTTTTAATTTATATTTAAGTCTGATGTTTTATTTTTTTGTTTTATTTATTTTATTTTTTAAATTAATTTTAATGGGGTGACATTGATAAATCAGTATACATATGTTCAGAGAAAACATCTCTAGGTTATTTTGACATTTGATTATGCTGCATTCCCATCACCCAAAGTCAAATTATCTTCCATCACCTTCTAACTGGTTTTCTTTGTGCCCCTACCCTCCCCCAACCCCCTCCCCCTCACCCCATAACCCCCACACTCTTGTCCATGTCTCTGAGTCTTATTTTTATGTCCCACCTATGCATGGAATCATATAGTTCTTAGTTTTTTCTGATTTACTTATTTCACTCAGTATAATGTTATCAAGGTCCATCCATGTTGTTGTAAATGATCCAATGTCATCATTTCTTATGGCTGAATAGTATTCCATAGTATATATGTACCAAAGCTTTTTAATCCACTCATCTACTGCCAGACACTCAGGCTGTTTCCAAATCTTCAATATTGTGAACAATGCTGCCATAAACATAGGGGTGCATTTCTTCTTTTCAAACAGTGCTATGGTGTTCTTGGGGTATATTCCTAAAAGTGGTATAGCTGGGTCAAAAGGCAGTTTGATTTTTAATTTCTTGAGGAATCTCCATACTGTTTTTCACAGTGGCTGCACCAGTCTGCATTCCTACCAGCAGTGCAGGAGGGTTCCCTTTTCTCCACATCCTCGCCAGCACTTATTCTGTGTTGTTTTGTTGATGAGCGCCATTCTGATTGGTGTGAGGTGACATCTCCTTGTGGTTTTAATTTGCATTTCTCTAGTGATTACTGATGTTGAGCATTTTTTCATATGCCTATTGGCCATCTGTATGTCCTCTTTGGAGAAGTGTCTATTCATTTCTTTCGCCCATTTTTTGATTGGATTGTTTGTCTTCCTGGTCTTGAGTTTTACAAGTTCTTTATAAATTTTGTTTATTAACCCCTTATCAAACGTATTGTCAAATATATTCTCCCATTGTGTAGTTTGTCTTTTTATTCTGTTCTTCTTGTGTTTGGCTGTGAAGAAGCTTTATAGTTTGATATAGTCCCATTTGTTTATCCTGTCTTTTATTTCACTTGCCTGTGGAGATAAATTGGCAAATATATTGCTGCGAGAGATGTCAGAGAGCTTACTGCCTATATTTTCTTCTAAGATGCTTATGGTTTTATGGCTTACATTTATGTCTAAGAAAGAAAAATTTTAAAAAATAGCAGCCTTAAAGGACACACTAGATCATGGGTCCCCAAACTGCGGCCTATGGGCCCCATGCAGACCATGAAGTCATTTATTCAGCCCCCGCCGCACTTCCAGAAGGGGCACCTATTTCATTGATGGTCAGTGAGAGGAGCATAGTTCCCATTGAAATACTGGTCAGTTTGTTGATTTAAATTTACCTGTTCTTTATTTTAAATATTGTATTTGTTCCTATTTTGTTTTCTTACTTTAAAATAAGATATGTGCAGTGTGCATAGGGATTTGTTCATAGCTTTTTTTTTATAGTCTGGCACTCCAATGGTCTGAGGGACAGTGAACTGGCCCCCTGTGTAAAAAGTTTAGGGACCTGCCCTGGCTGGTTGGCTCAGTGGTAGAGAGTCGGCCTGGCATGCAGGAGTCCCGGGTTTGATTCCTGGCCAGGGCACACAGGAAAAGCACCCATCTGCTTCTCCACTCCTCCCTCTCTGTCTCTCTCTTCCCCTCCCGTAGCGAAGGCTCCATTGGAGCAAAGTTGGCCTGGGCACTGAGGATGGCTCTATGGCCTCTGCCTCAGGTGCCAGAATAGCTCTTGTTACAACAGAGCAATGCCCAAGATAGGCAGAGCATCACCCCCTGGAGGGCATAACAGGTGAACCCCAGTCAGGCACATACAGGAGTCTGTCTTACTACCTTTCTGTATCCAACTTCAGGAAAAAAATACAAAAAATAAGTTTGGGGACTCCTGCACTAGATCAATTGGACTTAATAAATATCTTGAGAACTTTTCACACTAAAGCAGCAGAATATACATTCTTTTCCAGTGCTCATGGTACAATTTCTAGGATAGACCACATATTAGAACACAAAATGACTCTCAACAAATTTAAGAAGAATGAAATCATCAAGCATCTTCTCTGATCACAATGGCATGAAACTAGAAATCAATTACAGTAGAAAAACTGAAAAACATTCAAACACTTTGAAACTAAATAGCATGGTATTGAATAACAAATGGGTTGATAATGAGACCAAGAATGAAATAAAAAATTTCCTTGAAACAAATGAAAATGAACATAGAAGAACTCAAAATTTATGGGACACAGCAAAAGCAGTCCTGAGAGGGATGTTCATAGCATTACAGGCATACCTTAAGAAGCAAGAAAATGCTCAAATAAACAACTTAACCCTGCATCTAAAAGAACTAAAAAAAGAATAACAAATAAAACCCAGAAGAAGTAGAAGGAAGAAAATAATAAAGATCAGAGAAGAAATAAATGACATAGATGCTAAAAAGATAATACAGAAGATCAATGAAACCAAGAACTGGTTCTTTGAAAAAGTAAAGAAGATTGATGAACCTTTAATCAAACTCACTAAGAAAAAAAGAGAGAGGACTCAAATAAATAACTTTAGAAATGAGAGTGGAGAAGCAATAAGTGACACTACAAAAATACAAAGGATTGTAAGAAAATACTATGAAGAACTATATGCCAAAAAATTAGAAAACTTAGGTGAAATGGACAAATTTCTTGAAACATATAATCTTCAAAAACTCAATCTGTAAGAATCAGAAAACCTAAACAGACTGATTACAGCAAATGAGATTGAAACAGTTATCAAAAATTTGCCAACACAAAAGCCCTGGGCAAGATGACTTCATAGGCAAATTCTACCAAATATTCAAAGTAGAACTAACTCCTATCATTCTCAAGCTATTTCAAAAAATTCAAGAGGAGGGAAGTCTTCCAAGCTTCTTTTATGAGATGAGCATAATCATCATTCCAAAATCAGACAAAGACAATACAAAGAAGAAAACCATAGGTCAATATCCCTGATGAATTTAATGCTAAAATTCTCAACAAAATATTAGCAAATTGGATCCAGCAATACATAAAGAAAATTATACATCATGATCAGGTGGGATTTATTCTGAGGAGACAAGGTTGGTACAATATTCACATATCAATCAATGTGATTTATCACATAAACAAAAGGAAGAAAAAAAATCACATGATAATACCAACAAATGCAAGAAAAGCATTTGATAAAATAAAACACCCATTTATGATCAAAACGCTTAGCAAAGTTGGAATACAGGGAACATACCTCAACATGATAAAGGCCATCTATGACAAACCCGCAGTCAACATCATAATCAATGGGCAAAAATTAAAAGCAATCGCCTTAAGATCGGGCATAAGTCAGGGGTGCCCCCTGTCACCACACTTACTCAACATAGTTCTGGCCATCCTAGCCATAGCAATAAGACAAGAAGAAGAAATAAAAGGCATCCAAATTGGAAAAGAAGTAAAACTATCATTTTCTGATGACATGATACTGTACATAGAAAATCCTAAAGTTGCAGTCAAAAAACTACTAGACCTGATAAATGAATTCAGCAAGGTGGCAGGATATAAAATTAATATTCAGAAATCAGAGACAGTTTTATACACCAAAAATAAACTGTCTGAAAAAATAAGAAAAAATCTCCTTCACTATTGCAACAGCAACAACAAGAAGTATCAAGGAGTAAATTTAACCAAAGAGGTTAAAGACTTTTACTCGGAAAATCATAAAACAATGATAAAAGAAATCACGATAGGTACAAACAAGTAGAAGCTTATACCATGTTCATGGATAGGAAAAATAAACATCATTAAAATGTCTATATAACCCAAAGCAATTTATAAATTGAATGCAATTCCTATTAAAATACCAATGACATATTTCAAAGATATACATAGAACAAATATTCCAAAAATTTATATGGAATCAAAAAAGAACATGAAGAGCCTCAGGAATTTTGAAAAAAAGACGAAAGTGGGAGGTATCACACTCGTGATATCAAGTTATACTACAAGGCCATTGTACTCAAAACAGCCTGGTACTGGCATAAGAACAGGCATATATATCAATGGAACAAAACAGAGAACCAGAAATAATTCCACACCATTATGGACAACTGATATTTGACAAAGGAGGTAAGAGCATACAGTGGAGTAAAGACAGCCTCTTTAACAAATGGTGTTGAGAAAATTGGACAGCTACTTGCAAAAAAATAAAACTAGCCCACCAACTTACACCATTCACAAAAATAAACTCAAAATGAATAAAAGACTTAAATGTAAGTCGTGAAACCATAATCATCTTAGAAAAGAACAATGGCAGTAAACTCTCTGACATCTCTCGCAGCAATATATTTGCTGATTTATCTGCACGGGCAAGGGAAATAAAGGACAGGATGAACAAATGGGACTTTATCAAACTAAAATCTTTTACACAGCAAAGATAATATGAACAAAATAAAAAGACAAACCACACAATGGCAGAACATATTCATCAATATGTCTCACAGAGGGTTAATAACCAAAATTTATAAAAAAACTTGTAATATTCAACACCTGGAAGACAAACAATCTAATCAAAAAATGGGTAAAAGAACTGAATAGACACTTCTTCAAAGAGGACATACAGATGACCAATAGGCAGATGAAAAAATGTTCAACATCACTAATCATTAGAGAAATGCAAATTAAAACTACAATGAGATATCACCTCACACCTGTCAGAACAGCGCTCATAACAAAACAACACACAATAAGCGCTGGCGAGGATGTGGAGAAAAGGGAACCCTCCTGCACTGCTGGTGGGGATGCAGACTGGTGCAGCCACTGTGGAAAACAGTATGAAGATTTCTCAAAAAATTAAAAATAAAACTGCCTTTTGACCCAGCCATCCTACTTTTAGGAATATATCCTAACAATATCAAATCACTGACTCAAAGAAGATATGCACCCCTATGTTTATGGCAGCATTGTTTACAATAGGCATGATCTGGAAACAGACCAAGTGTCCATCAGTGGACAAGTGGATTAAAAAGCAGTGGTACATATACACAATGGAATACTACACAGCCGTGAAAAAGAAGGAAATCTTACTTCTTATGACAACATGGCTGAACCTGGTAATTATTATGCTAAGTGAGATAAGCCAGGCAGAGAAAGAAAAATATCATCCGACCTCACTCATTTGAGGAATCTAATAAACAATGTAAACTGAGGAGCTGATTAAGGCAGAGGTGGGATCAAAGGGTCCAGAGGGAAAGCAGACAGAGGGTAAGAGGATGAGAGGACACAATATTATAGAGAGCAGAAAAGCAAATCCTGGAGGAAAGAGGGGAGGGTGTTAGGGGGAACAAAGGGGTGGGGGGATGTATTCAGTGGGACATTTGAATCTATGTAAACACAATAAATTAGAATCAATAAAAATTTTTTAAAAAGAATCACTGATCAGCAGATGAAGAAACACTAGAAAAAAATATATCTGAACATTGGTGTCATTAAACACCTTACTTTATGTTTTTTTTCAATTTTACAATAAACAATATAGAATATTTTTAAAAAATATTCATTGAATGAATTTTTATTTGCATGAATAAACTCCCCAAATAAATTCGGATTCCAAAACTGTTTCCTAAAAGGAGTTCTTAGCCAAAACACATGGAAAATGTAAAAACGTCAAACTTCATTCACAACTTGAACCTGGCAGCCTCTGCTTGACTATCCTCTTCCTCTTCAATCTTCCTGTGCTTCTCCAGTAACCTCTGCTCACACTCTCTCCATGATCCATTCCTTTTCATTGCAGACAGCCAAAGATCCTCGAAGCGTGACTGCCTCTTACAGTTAAATACTCTTTGTAACAGGGTAAAGCCCTGCTCTGGCATTAGCACTCAGGCTGAGAGGCAACACGAGCTGTCATGCACACATGTATTACCATTACCCCTGTTATGTTTCATAAGTAATGAGATTTTTCTTAAGTTTTATATTTTAACATACTTAGTTATACTTCTCTAGAGTTTTGAATAAGGGGCTTCACATTTTTATTTTCTCTGTATCCTACAAATTATGCAGCCAGCCCCAATGCTATAGTTTAAGTATAGCAGGAGAAAGGGACAATGTAAGTAAATCCACTGCAATTTTGGTAAAGTTGTACAAAAAGTGGATAATATTTGTACACTTTATATTTTTAAAATTTGAGAATCTGTGCTTTATTAGGGGAAGAATGCCATAGTTATATTGCTACAGACCTCTCTGATATAAAAAACTAATAAAAAAGTGAAAGAAGTAATAAAAGAAGAAATTAGGTCATTTGGTTTATATCCTCATAACTCTTTCTGTTAGCTCTTCTGTTTGGGGATGAGTTTTGTTCTCTTGGTTTAATTTACTCCGTTGACTTCTGGATTAGTAGTAACAAACACCGATCATAAAGATCCAGTTAGTATTTGTCAGCATAATGTTTCCAAAGGTGAGTTGGTCTCCAGAGGTTTGAATGCCATTGCTTCACTGCTGTCCCATTCAATAATTCTGAAAATAATTATCTAATGAAAAGAACAGGAAAACTTCATGTTTACAGAGGCTGAAATCACCACCACTGGAAAGTTGATACAGGATCAGCATAGCTTAAACATGCTGTAGATCTGGCTTGAACACTTTTGCAACTCAGATTGAAGAATGATACTGGGATCAGGGAGGAAGGGTTGAAAATTGGGACCACATACATCTGCTTAAATTAACTATTAGGACAGAGAACTGAGGCCACCTGTGTTGACATGACTTAACTACGTGTTCTTGGGAATTCTTGCCCCAGAATATAAACTAGTAGTAGACTAATAAATAATGCAACAATGTTTGCTTCAGAAAATTCCTGCAACCAATTTGTCTTTTAAAAAAAAATAGCTTGTTCATCTGGGAAAACATCTTTCAAAACAGTGTCTTGCTTACTTGGCAGACAGTTTGCATATCAAACAGTTGTTTACTTACAAGACTTACTCTGGCATGCTCACCTCAATGTGTCCACCAACCTTAAGTTATTATGCCACAAAACGTGCTCAATACTAATTAGTTTTCTGACCGTAAAATCTCTAAACCACTTGAATCAGACTGCATAAATCATAAATATGTTTCCCTTACATTCCTCTTTTATACACTGCTGAGGCGATACTAGGGAGGTATTTGTTCTTACTTCGCTAACATTAGTAACTTAACTTTGCATAACCATAGATTTTTGGGTGATCTTTTGAGGAGATGGCAGTCATAGTATATTCCTACCAACCTGGTTAAATTTGTCAATATAGTGAGATAAGTAAACATAGAAATGAATAGTAATCAACCAATGTATTTAAAAAAATAATAAAGAACTTCTCTACCTTAAATTTACTGTTGAATGAAAATAAATACATTTGATCACACTACCCTAAATTTTTATTTTTCCTAAAATATTTTGATATTCAATATATTAAATGAGTTTGGATGGTAGAGTAATAATCAGATAGAAAATGTCAACTGAGATTTTAAGAAACTAAGTGTTTTGTTTTGTTTCATTGTTTTAATTCCTAGCAGAAAGCAAAGGGGATGGAGGAGTTGATGGCTTTCCAATTTGAGCATACATTGTAATCAGCTGGACATCTTGTTAAAGCACAGATTGTTGGGACCCAGTCTGAGTTTATGACTCAGTAGTTCTGGGCTATGCTCTGAGAATCTGCATTTCTTAAGTGTTCCCAGAGATAGACGATGTGGATATTGCTGGCCCAGGGACCACTGTTTGAGATCTATTGGTCTCAAAGGTGTTAAGAACAACTGAGTAGGTGTTTGTAAAATAACTAGCTAATTGCACTGTGTTTTCTGTAGGAGAGCTTTTTCCAAAGACAAAGCGTTGCTTGATAAATAACCAGAAGCTCAAGTTCTTAAAGGTGGGGAATCTTCACAGCCAACTTATTTATTTTAAAAAGGGCAGGCCATAGTTTCTACTTAAAGATAGAAGTAAGGGTAGGACTCAGGGAAGCCTTAGTTTCAAAGCTAAGTTTGAAAAGGGATCCAGAAGTCAGGAGTTGAAATACAATTTAAGGAGCGATAAGGCTGTTGGAGTGTTGACCCCATAGGTAATCTACCCCCGAAGTGTTAGTACCAGGGAATGTTTTGGTATAGTGTGGTTATTAAGAGCATATTTTAAAGATTAGTGGGCCAAAGTTCAGGTCTTGGTTCTATCATGTTCTAATTGTTGTTTTATGAGCAAGTCATCCAATTTCCCAGCTTGATTTTCTTATCTAAAAATGGAGATGATAATACAGTACTATATTAATTGGCATAGGTGATCTATTTTTTCACTTTCCATAAATTGTTTTTATTAATGTTTGGTTTATTTTATAGAATATCTTTTTATATTATAAACAAATGCCTATAAATATTCCCCTTCTTTTGCAGCAAATCTGATCGTCCCTAATCATCATGACCTTCAGTGATAGCCCTACAATCCTTCCTCTGTTGCCCGCCTTTCTCCTCAAAGGAGAAGAAGCCCTAACCAAGACCATGCAGAGTAATAGTAAACACTCTAAGCAAACTGTTCTCCCACACATATATAGTCAAGGGCCTTTAGTGGGTGTACTCCCTCATGGTTCAAAGGTGCCATGTAGTCTCAGAACTGAATGTGGCACTGACCCCGTGGCATGTGCCAGAAAGTTATCTGCAAGGGGTCTGATTAGGAGGCAGACCCACAAAATTATAACTAAATTTGGAGGAAGATATCTGATATTTTGGTAGATTATACCGGTAGCTTTCCTATAACCAATCATAAAGAAAATAAAAACATTTATTTCATTAATTTATTGTGAAAAAAAGAAAAATAAATAAAGGTGGCTCTTTCATGAATATGAGATAAGCCTTAGAAAAGATACCTCTGAGTCCCAATTCATACATAAAATGATCCCAAATTGTATAAAGTATAAGGACAAAGAACTCTATTTTTCTAATCTAACCTGCCTGTTTCTTAACCTCATTCTTTAAGTGTTAGCAACTCAATAAATTTGTCAGTAAGAAATATAATCAATGATGTATGCACTGCCCATATAACACGTGTAAGACCAGGTAAGTTTTAGAAATATGTACTGAACCTGTATTCTACATTATTCATTATACTGGGCACTGAGGACAGAAAAGTGATTGGTATTTAGTCTTTGTTCTTGTCTTTGGAAATAAAGACTAACATATAACATAAACAAATCATTTAAATTAATGTGAAAAACATTATGAGAAGAATGACCTTGGTCAGTGTATGTGTTGGTGAAAAGGATGAAGATAGTGGACTATGAGCAGCTCTAGTCCGAACCATGACTGTAGCAGAGTGGCCTAGAGCATCAGATAAGCAGAGGTAAAGGAAGACCCAGTAACCGTGAACTCGACTAACGTGGGGTGTCTACTGTTTCAGGGAATTGGTATAGCTACAGGAAAAATATGCACTGCCTTCACAGAGCACACATTCTAATGGGGAACACAAAAAACACATTAAAAGAAAAAGCCATGCTGTGTGTGACGTTTGTTAGATTCAGGGAGTACTGACATGCTGGGGCTGCCAAGAGTGTACAAGGTCCCTGTGACGCTGAGAACAAAGAGTTCAGCAACATCCTGCATTGAGTCAGAGACCCTTATCAGAAGTTTATGTTTGAAATTCTCCACTAATACCCCCCCTGTAACTGCACACGACCTCCCTAGCCAATTGCTAAACGCAAAAATTCGCTTCTGTATGAACCGCTTGCTTGCTACGCCATAAAAACCCCTAGACTGTAGGCGCTCGGTGTGACTCTGGTGACTACCACCTGAGCTCACCCCTGCGCAGGTTTGTTTTTCTTTTTCTTTTTCTCTTGGCCATAAAACTTTGTCTAAAACTCTCCAAATGTCTCCAGTGTTTGTTTTACTCGGCGAGTGCAACAACGTTAACAGTGACAAGTGTTATAAGGAAACAGCCAAAGGGAAAGTGGGTGCTATTCTTACAATGGGGGTCAGAAAAGCCCCTCTGAGGAAATGGCTAGTGAACAAGGACTTGAATAAAGTGACGCAGAAGGTCGTGTGAGTATTTATGGGAACAACATTACAAGCCACGGGTACAGAAACCTGAATTATTTAAGTAACCATAGGAAGTCAGCAAGTACATTATTTCTGACAATGAGACATAACATTTAACCTGCAGCCCTGAGCAGCAGAGGGTCATCTATGGCATGCCTGCCACTTGTGTTTTGGAACACAGCTGAAGTCAGTTGTTTACATATTGTCTATGGTTGTGTCCTTACACCGTGGCAGAGTTCAGTCTGGTTTGTGAAGCCTAAATATTTGCTGCCTTGCCCTTTACAAATGTCTGCAGTTGTCCTAGTGAGAAGGCAATGGACATATGTAAATGATCAGCAAGCACTAATTAGGAAGGACATACTCCAGAGCTTCTACGAGTGCTTCGGGCAACAGCAATGGCAGAGGCTTTGCTTAGAACTAAAATGCATGAATAAAGGATAGGTTATCATTTATGACCTTGGAGTCATTTTTAATGTCTTTTATTTTCTCATTCCACATCCTCAGTGCATTAGCAGACTTTCTGGCTTTCCTTTGCAGCACTGTATATGTAGAATTCACACAAGTCTCACTACTGTACTTCCCCTCCTCTCTCCCCCAATCCAAGCCTCTAGCACTTCTTGCATGGATAATTGCAGAAGCTTTTTAATCTACCCTTCTGTTACCATCCTTGGCTTCCTACATTCTCTTTTCATCACATCAGTTGGAATGCTGTTTTAGCAACTGTAAGCTAGAAGATGTGATTCCTCTCTTCACCCCACCAATCCTCCAATGGGCTGCTTAGTAAAAAAAAAAAAAAAAAATCCTTGTCACACAACCTCACCACTTTACCTCTCTGACCTTATCTCTTGCCAACATCTCTCCAGTTCACTCCTCCCTAGACTCAATGTCCTTCTTGCTTTCTGCCAACACTGGAAGCTTGCCTCTACCCCAGAGCCTTTGCACTTACTATTTCTTCTACCTGGAATGCCCTTTCTCCTGATATTTACACGCCTCCTTCCTTCAAGCTTTTGCTCAAATACTACCTTATCAAGGAGCCTTTCCTGATGTTAAATGTATAACTCTACCCCTCTATCCCAGTATATTTTCCTATAACATTTATTGCTTTCTAATATACATTAAATGTACTTATTGGTATATTTTTCTTTTATCATCCTCTAATACATAAGCTAAATGAAAGCAGAAAATTTTTTTGAGGTTTTCTTTTGATCATTCCTGTATCCTCAACAACAAAAACAGTACCTGGCACATAGTGGGCACTCAGAAAATATTTCATGACTGAATTAACTAGGTTAGTTCCTCATTAATTTGCATACTGAATATTCAGGGTAGAATTAACAGTATTCTATATAAGTAGTAGTTTAAACATTTTAGAGATACTTACCATCAGGGATGAATAAGGTATAGAGGAATAAGGTATAAAATTCAGTGAACTCCTATTTAGTACCCTTTACCTATATAACTGCAGTAATTTATATCATATAATAAGAATGGTAACCGGGGCTTGATTCATTTCTAACTTAATTCCATTGTGTTAGGAAAACACAGTTTGTATGATTTTGCTTCTTTTAAATTAATTGAAACTTGTTTTATGGCTTGACCTGGAGAATTCACCATGCAAAAAAGAAAATGTATTCTGTTATTGGTTGGAGTATTTTATAAATATCAGTTTGGTTAGGGTGGTAGATAATGTTGTTCAAGTCTTCTAGATCCTCCTTGACTTCTTGTCTAGTTTGTGTAACAATTTTTGAGAGTAAGGTTCAGTAATCTCTAATTACTATTGTTTAAAAGTCTATTTCTCCTTTCACTTTTACATATTTGTTGGTATTGTCATTAGGTGTGTGTGTGTGAGCGTATAAATTATTGTTATATGTTCTACAAAATTTGAACATTTTATTTCTATGCAGTGTTCCTCTTTGACTCTAGAAATTGTAATAAAATCTATTTTTTCTAATATTAATATAGTCATTCAGAACTTTGATGGTTGATGTTTGATTTTCTGTCCTTTCATTTTCAATCTGTTCAGTCTTAATGTACAATATGTCTTTTGTAAAGAACATAGAGCTGCATTTTACTTTTGTTTTGTTTTGTTTTTAATACAACAATGCCTGAATTTGATTTGGTGTTTAATTCATTCATATTTTATGTCAATATTGTTATGATTGGATTTATGTCTGTCATTTGGCTATTTACGATCCTAATGGATGTAGCTACAAGTAATAATGCCTTAAATTCCCACTTTCCTTATCTGACGTTTAATAGTTCTTCACTAATCAGTGATTTCTCAGTTTACTTTAAATCATGGCCAAATTCAAAGGCTCTGACTGGTTGTTTTCAATAATTTTCTACAGTTTTATAGTTGTCTTTTGAGGATAGAATATGTTGACCTCTTCACTCTACCATGCTGGTAATCCCCAATTATAAGGCTTTTGCTATATAGTACAGTAATAAACTACAAAGACAATCTGAACTGAGAATGAGTATTGATGAAGATCCTAGAATAAATATAATAAATATTTCAAAGGTTATAAAAAGATAAAACTTGAAGAACAATTATATTTGAGAAGAACAAATTTTAGGTCAATAGAACATCGTGGTTAAATTTTTACATTTTAATTCTACCTTTGGCACTTTGTGCTGGGTGATCTTTCTAGGACCCACTTCATACTTCTGAAACGCAGTGATAGTAAACATTCTCATGTGAAAATTTAATACAACATGCATATGCAATTGTTTGCACAGTGACTGACATCTTGCAATTTCTTAAAAAGTATAGATATAACTTCCTGACTGGTGGTGGTGCAATGGATAGAACACTGACCTGGAATGCTGAAGTCGCAGGTTTGATACCCTGAAGTCACCAATTTGAGTGCAAGGTCACCAGCTTGAGCATGGGATCATGTCAATGGTTGCTGGCTTGAGCCCAGAGGTCGCTGGCTTCAGCCACGGTTACTGGCTTTAGTAAGGAGTCACTGCTCAGCTGGAGCCCCTGGTCAAGGCATATGTGAGAAGCAATCAATGAACAATTAAAATGCCACAACTATGAGTTGATGCTTCTTATCTCTCTCCCTGTCTATCTCTCTTGTCTGTCTGTCTCTCTCTCGCTAAAAAAAGAAAAAAATAATAGCTTTAATTTTTACTACCCTCTGCTCTTGCTAGCTTTTTGTTAAAGGCATTAATAGTACCACTGGAAACTGATCACAACTAAAGAAAACTCCATAAGAGCTATATAGGAAATTAAGGTATTTCTAATTCTTGCCAAAAACCAACAAGAGAAATTTAAACAACATTCTTAAAACAAATGAAAAAATACACTATATTCTACACTAAAATCTCTACAACTGTTATGTCATAATGTCATTAGTAAAAAAAATGATACCTGGCTGGTGGTAGCACCGTGGATAAGGCATCAAACCCGGAATGCTGAGGTCGCCAGTTTGAAACCTTGGGCTTGCCTGGTCAAGGCACATACAAAAGGCAACTACTATGAGTTGATGCTTCCCATTCCCCCCTTCTCTCCTTTCTCTATAATCAATAAATAAAATTGTTTTAAATATATATGTAATGTTTTTTTGATTAGTAGCTGTCAATTATCTTTAAAATAGCTGTCAAATTTTCTTGCCCATTTAATATATTCCAAAGGGATTTTAAAAATAAGGTTATTTCCTTTCCAGTTTTTCTCATTCCTTCAGCAAACACTGATTATTTTCCCTAGTGTCCTGAATAGAGATTGAAATCAATGTGAATTCAGGGTTTATTATTTGATTAATGTGCCTGACTCATTAATAATATGAGCTCAACTCTTAAAATAGTTTCAATAAAGAGCTGCTGTCACAGATCACACAACAGGAGACCAACAATGTAAACCTTCATTTCTACACATTAATATTAATTACTTACTCATGCCCTAGACCTTATTTCAGTAGAAAAATCAAATGAATTTTAAAATACATCATGATGGTCATGTTTTTCCTTATTTTTAGTTATTTATAATTTATATTTCCTATCCTTCCAAAATATATTTGAAATTCCTCTTAATAAACACACAAGACCTTAAAAGTAAAGGCACAAAAAATCATGAAAGAGATACCAAAAGGGGTAGATATTATTCCACCCAGACTCTGGGGTCAGAAAGTCACAGAGGTTGAGCATTTCTTTTAGCTCTGATCTTCCAGGCTGCCAAAAGAAAAAGTGAAATAAAGGGTCACATGTTCTCAATGTCTGATTAAAGGTAATGGAATAGTTCTACAGATGACAGAAACTTTTTTTGCACTGAATTCTTTTTTTTTTATTGATTTTAATTTATTGTGTTTACTTAGATTCTACTGTTGCCCCAAATGCATCTCCCCCGTATTCCCTCAACATCTCCTTTCCCCCTCCCCACAGAGCCCTCCCCCCCTTCCCTTCAGGTTTATCCCACCCTATCATCCCCTTTCCCTCTGTCCTCTTTTCCTCTGGTCCCTTTGATCCCTCCTCTGTCTCAATTCTGTTCCTCAGTTCATATTGTTCACTGGATTCCTCAAATGACTGAGGTCATATGATATTTTTCTTTCTCTGCCTGGCTTATTTCACTTAACATAATAGGTTCCAGGTCCATCCATGTTGTCGCAAAAGGTAAGATTTCCTTCTTTTTCATGGCCCCATAGTATTCCATTGTATATATGTACCAGTTTTTTAATCCACTCGTCCACTGACGGACACTTGGGCTGTTTCCAGATCTTCGCTATTGTACACAATGCTGCCATAAACATGGGGGTCTTGCACTGAATTCTTTTTTTTAAATTTTTATTTATTTATTCATTTTAGAGAAGAGAGACAGAGAGAGAGAAGGGGGAGGAGCAGGAAGCGTCAACTCCCATATGTGCCTTGACCAGGCAAGCCCAGGGTTTTGAACCGGTGACCTCAGCATTCCAGGTCGACGCTTGATCCACTGCGCCACCACAGGTCAGGCTGCACTAAATTCTTAAAGGGATTCAATTTGACAGAACCTATACAAATCACGTTGTATAACATACAGAACAAAGTTTTCCTCAGCAGTTTGGAATAGATGAAAATATATTCTTCACGTAGTCATTGGAAACCTCATGGTTGCTTCATAAAAACCAATGAAACAATTAGTCCAGAGAATGCTTTTAATGATGACATCAATTGTCATCAGAATTTCACATCTAATAATCTCTGCAGACTCAACTCACTTGATTCTTCCTATAGCAATGTTCTCTCCATTCCAGGTTACCTCCTTTACTGATGATCACTACTGTCCTGGAGTACCCTTGAAATCTGTACATGCCTTTTACTTACTTTGTATGTTTATCCTGAGCAATTTTACTGATAATCCATGCCAACTACATCCCATGCAATTCACACATCTACATGCCCATCCTCTGGTTCTTTCCTTAAGACCAGTTCTGAATGTTTGATAGTTATCTAATATTTATTAGGTTTATGTCAAAACCTGTTTTTCTTTAGTATTTTCTATCTTAAAAAATCTGCCTTGCTCAGGAGTGAGTTCTTTGAAGACAGGAGCCAGAATCATATTTAACCCTAGCATCAAGTACAGATATAAACTGGAATGCTATTGGTTAAGTAAATACATATTTAATGAATTAATGAAAAAATTATCACATGAGAAGGTAAAATACTGAGTTATGTTATTTTTATCATATTTAAACAAATATAAAAGGCTCACTTGTAAGATACATCATTATTTTATAAGCCATTAGACACTTATGAGGAGAAAATGATACTGAATGTTGTAAGGTGCCATTAATTGTGAAACACATTCTATATTCAGATATGGAAAAATATGAACAAAAACAAATGTTTTTCAACTGATAAGATATGATATATGTTATCTAAACTGAATTATATCATTTTATAGTCATGTCAAAACAAACTAATAAGGTTTCAAGACTCAAAATAACTGGTTGATACCACAAACCCTTGAGAACCATTTTCTCTGGTTACTTTGTACAGCCCTGTTTAATTCATTCATACACTTTGAATGAATTAAAACAAGATCTACATACACCAGGTGCTGTTGTTTCTTTTTTCACTTTCTCCTGGCTCTGTAGTGACTATCACCATGGCCAAAGAGAGTCTTAATTTGCTCGGGGTTTAATAACAAATTACCATAGACCCACTGGGTGGCTAAACAACAGAAATCTGTTTTCTCACAGGTTGAATGTTGGAGGTCTGAGATTTGGGTTCCGGAATGGTCAGGTCCTAATGAAATCTCTCTTCCTGTCTTGCAGATAGTTGCCTTCTCACTGTGTCCTCACATGTCATGAACGAGAGAAAGAGAAAGCGTACAGACACTCTCGTTGCCCTTCCTCTTCTTGTAAGGGCACTAATCCTTCTGTGGGGTCCCACGTAAACCTAATTAGTGCTCAAAGATCCCACCTCCAAATGTTACCACCATGGGGGTTAGGGCTTCAGAAAATAAATTTGGGGGGTACACAAATATTCAGTCCTTAACAGAGTACAAGTCATACAAAGAGTTTGGCTCAATTATTACTCTTTGTTGGACTCCACACTTATTTTAAGATTTTTTATCTATAGGAGTTAGATAAAATAATTTTCCTTCTTTGGTCCGGAGAAGAGAACCATCAACCTTTGCCTCTTCCCCCTCTTAGGGATTGTGTTTTGAGGCCAAATATACATGAAGCAATTCAGTGATGATAATTCATGAATGTTTCCAAAACTTTGCTCAGCCTTTCCCAGAGAGGTGGTTAAGAGACATTTGTTTCTAGAGGCACAGCAAGAAAATCAGTGTTATTAGTGTGGGATTGGAGGAGTTAGTCATTCAATAAGGATAGCACAGCTACAATTTGCCATGCTTTGTGTTATAGTTTTTATCCATGCATCCAAGCAGGTTTGAGTGGCTCACTACTTTAGAAACTTCACTTTAGACACCAGACACTTCCTCCTGAGCATTTGAAACATCTCGGAAATTTAACTTTTTTATAATTATTCTGAGAACTTCAAATAGCCAGTCACATGTGATTGGGGAAGAGGTAATGCGGGGAATCATTTTTAGTACTTTTTGCTTTAAAATCCCAGAAGATTCAACATGCCTTTTTACCAAATCCAGTAACACCAGGGTAAAGTTTTTTAAAAAAAGAGATTTTCCTTTTTCTGGCTCTATTTAGTAGCTGTTTATGACTCACTTGCCTTTTATTATATGCGGCTTAAGTGTCTGTCTGTTGCCGATAGCTTATTGGTTGCTTGCGTAACTGTAGTAGCCAATGGGGTGAAGTTGCCATGGCATTCAAATAGTCCCGCCTTCTGGCATGCCACCTCACAAATTGAGATTAAAGATTAGAGCAATTATTATGCTGTTAAGAAATCTTAACACCAGAAGGGGTCTTTGCAATGGTATAAGACTAGAGTTCTCCAATTGAAAAATAATGTCATAAATAGCTAAGTCTTTGACTGGCTCCTCTAAAGGTGAAATACATGTGATTCCAAGAATTGATTTGGCTTCATCTCAAACAGGGTTGCCATTTCAATTGAGACATAGACAATTTCCTGTAAAACTTTCCTTTGCTATGACCATCAATAAGTCTCAGGGCCAAACGCTTAAGTGTGTTGGCATTTTTTTACCTGAGCCTGCATTTGGACACGGTCAACTTTATGTTGCCTGTTCAAGAGTTCGTGAAAGAATGAACGTAAAATTAATAATAATTGATGGTCCTCTGCAAAGCGAGCTTAAAAATGATGGAAAGATCTGCACAAGAAATGTTGTGTACAAAGAGATCTTTGACATGTGAATTAACATTTTATTATTTAAATCACCTTTATTTATTGAGCTAGCGGTGGCTCTTAAGAAATGTACCACCAGTGGTTTCCTTCATTGCACTCTATTTTAAGCAATTAAGCAAGTAGAAGGGGGAAACCCTGTGGGGCACTAAGCAAAGGGGCATCCTCACCGCCTGCTCTGGGTAATTCAGTTTGAATTAGCAGACACCTTTGCACAAATCATTTTAATTACAATTTATAATATCTAGAACAGCGGTCATTTCATATATATATTATATGTGTGTGTGTTGTGTATATACATATGGCACATATGATATATATCTGTGTGTGTGTGTGTGTGTGTATCCTGATTTTATCTATAGAAAGATGCTGAAGGAAAGAATAAAGATGAAGAATTTAGAATAGCATGATCCCAGATTTGTGCTCGTTATGGCTAATTTTGCACACTGTTCTTTTGTAAAAATTAAATCTCTGCTTTTGGTAACTGTAGGCTTTTCTATATAACTGCTCTTCTTCTACACATACACTTCCTCAGATCATTGCTCACCCATTGCCACTGGTACAGCTTATGTGATGATAATGAGGTTGATGATGATGATGATTGGAGAGAACTTTATATTGACTAATGTGTTATAGGCTTTAGTCTATGCATTTTGTTTCCAATAATAATTTCATAAATTAGCACTATTATTAAATTATACTGAGGTTAAGATTGAGGTTTTAGAGGTAAGTTACCTAGGGCTACCTAGCCAAGAAATTGCAGAGCTGGATGTGAAGCAAAGCCTGCTTATTTCAGAGCCCAAGTGGATAACTGAACTTGTGACTTCAGACAGCTTTGTAATTAATCATCGGAAGGAACTAGGTTTGCGTCTAGCTCTAACAGTTCCTAGCTGTGTGTTTCTATGCAACTTGCAGAATTTCAAAGACTTAGTGTCTTCACTTGTAGAAAGTCAGATAATATGTCTTTCCTCTTAAGGTTTGTTGTGATTATTTGTAAGCATTATGAAAGAACATAGCCTTAAAGTGGTCACTGTTAGTTTCTTCACTTTTAGAAAGACTTGTTGACAATTTCTGGTACTACTTATAGTAAATTACTGCTCCAACATTTAAAATTAAACATTTTCTTCAATTCATCACTGACTTTATTTTATTTTTTAATTAAAGTTGATATTCAATATTCTTTTATATTTGTTTCAGGTGTATACCATGGTGGTTAGACATTTATATAATTTACAATATAATTCTCCCAATTAGCCTAGTGCCCACTTGGCCCCATGTATAGTTATTACAATATTTACATTCCCCGGACTATTTTGTGACTACCAATTTGTACTTCTTAATACTTTTACCTTTTTTACCCAGCCCGTCAACCATCAGTTTGTTCTCTGCGTCTACAAATATGTTTATATTTTGTTCATTTATTTGGTTCTTTAGATCCCCCATATAAGTGAAATCATATAGAATTTGTCTTTCCCTAGCTTTATAGGGAGGGCAGTTTTAGGTTTGCAGAAAAATATGGTAGGTAATATACAGTGTTCCCAGGAACCCTTCCGCCATACCCATTTTCCCCTAGTATTAACATTTTTAATTAGTGTGAGACATTGGTCACAAATAATCAACCAATATATTTATTGCTTCATTATTATCAACTGAAGTCCATCATTTACATTAAGGCTCACACTGTGTTGTAGAGTTCAACTGGTTTCAATAAGTGCATATTGCCATGTATCTACTGTTACAGCGTACGGAATACTTTCACTGCCTGAAATCCCTTGTGTTCCATCTAGTCATCTTTCCCTCCCACCACCCCTCTGGACTCCTGCTGGTGGACATCTTTTTACTGTTTCTATAGTTTTACATTTTATCACATATTGGACTTATACAGTGTGTAAACTTTCAGATTGTGTTTTTTCACTCAGTAGTATGCATTTAATTATTTATTTTTTATGGCTTGATACTGATTTCTTTTTATTACTGAATAATTCTCTACTATATGGAGTGCCACAGTTTTTCCATTCACCTGTTGAGAGACATCTTTGTTGATTCCAGTTTGAGTAATTATAAATAAAGCTGCTATAAACATCTGTATGCAAGATTTTATGAGAACATGTTTTCAAATTATATGGGTAAGAACCTAGGAAAACAATTGCTAGACTGCATAGTAAGACTATGTTGAGCTTTTTAAGAAACTTCCAAACTGGCTTATAATATGGCTGTATCATTTTTGCATTTCCAGCTCAATGATTGAAACTTTCTAATGCTTCACAGTCTTGCCAGCTGTAGTTATGGTGAATTATTTGGTTTTTCACCACTCTAATAGGTATGTATTGATATCTCACTGTTTTAATTTTCAATATCCTCATGATATATGATACAGGACATACTTTGATATGTTTATTTGTCATTTGTATATAGTCTTTGGTGAAATATCTGTTTTTGTTTATTAGTTTGTTTTTCCCATTTTTAATTAGGTTGTTCATTTTCTTATTGTTGAGTTTGAAAAGTTTTTGGTACATTTTGCATACAAGTTCTTTATTATGTGTTTTGCAAATACATTCTTCCAGTCTGTGGCTTAACATTCTGCTCTCTTCATTGTGTTTTTTGAAGAACAGTTTTTAATTAAAATAAAGTCCACTTATCATTGTTTTGTCCTTCATAGATCATGTTTTTAGTGTTTTATCCAAAAATTTATCACCAAATTCAAAGTCACCTATTTTTTTTCCTACATTATCTTCTAAAAGTTTTATAGTTTTGTGTTTTCCATTTAAGTCTATGATCCACCTTGAATTGATTTTTATAAAAGACATAAAATCTATGTCTACATTCATTTTTTCGTATGTAATGAGTGTATAGTGGTCCCCACATTGTTTGTTGAAAGGATCCCATGTACCAGTATATTTTAAACAACTTTTTTTCAGTTCAAATTGGTAAAATTTGTCCTCATTGAGTTTCCTTGCACATGCTTGAACTGTCAAGTACTTGCTTGAGTGTATTCTTTCCAGCTTTAAAAAAAAAGGCTTTGCTTTTTATCCCATTCTATACATTACCTATTGGCACAGCTCTTGGCAACATTCTGACTAGGTAGCAGAATTCAGTCATAACCCAGTGGATATTTCAGCCATTTCTGACCTTCTCAACTTCTTTTACTTTTTCTATTAAACATAAATTTACAAAGTAAGCCAAAAGCTTTTCATATCTCTTTATAATCTGCCAATGAGAAAACTGCAGAAATTCTACCCACTGGAAAAAACAAAGGTTTTCATTTTTTACAGAGTGCTACTCTTTCACCAAGAACCGTCAGTTGCGTGGAGACTGCTACGATGAGTGAACTAGGTAAACTTAAGACGAAACATATCACCAGCTCCTCCTGAGTCTGCTTCTTCTGTGACACCTTTTGGAAAAGGTAATGCAATTATAACAAGAAACCAGGATGAATGCAGCTATATATTACAAAAATCTTAGAAGTGTTTTTGAAAACCAGGAAAAGATTTATTTTCTTAAATAACAAGAGGCCTGGTTTGGCAATTCATCACTGGTACAGCTGTTTAAGCAATCAGTCTCTCTCAGTCTTCCTACTTTACCATTCTTGATGTATGGTCACAAAACGGACACTGCCTAGCTGACCATTGCAGCTGGACTGAGGGCAGGAAAACAAATGTGGTAGATTTATCAAGGTAAATCTTCCCAGAAATCTTAGTAGGCTCTCACTTATACCTCATTAGACAGATTTATGTCACATGGCCACAAGTAACTACAAGACATACTAGGGAAAGAAACATTTTGCTGTTGTCTGTGTGGATTGCTGCCTCGTTATTGTTCTTCTAATAAGAAAACAAAGATTGAAATTAGCTACTTAGATTGTCTTGGATGCGATCTATGTCTACTCAATCACTTTGAAGTTTGCTGGCACATATGTTGAGCACCCAAACTCCAAAAACCTGTCTGAAACTATAATCAAATTTTAGTGATAACTGGCCCTGGCCGGTTGGCTCAGCGGTAGAGCGTCGGCCTAGCGTGCGGAGGACCCGGGTTCGATTCCCGGCCAGGGCACACAGGAGAAGCGCCCATTTGCTTCTCCACCCCTCCGCCGCGCTTTCCTCTCTGTCTCTCTCTTCCCCTCCCGTAGCCAAGGCTCCATTGGAGCAAAGATGGCCCGGGTGCTGGGGATGGCTCTGTGGCCTCTGCCTCAGGCGCTAGAGTGGCTCTGGTCACAACATGGTGATGCCCAGGATGGGCAGAGCATAGCCCCCTGGTGGGCAGAGCGTTGCCCCATGGTGGGCGTGCTGGGTGGATCCCGGTCGGGCACATGCGGAAGTCTGTCTGACTGTCTCTCCCTGTTTCCAGCTTAAGAAAAATGAAAAGAAAAAAAAAAAAAAAAAGAAATTTTAGTGATAATTACATGTTATAAGGTATATAGATCCATAATTATTTTAGTAGTGAGAGGATGACTAAATTGTATTTTCTTATAACCCAATGTTTTTAATTAGACTATGCAATATATTGCTTTCTACATATTTTTAAAATTCATTTCTTTTTCTCTATTTTTTTCCATCACTCTCCTAAGATAAGCCTAGATTATCACTATTACATTTGATCCACTGCAACACCACAGTTCTCATCAGTCACTGTTACATTTTAATTAGTTCCCACCCTTATAACTCCTAACCTTTTTAAATTCAACCTTTCAATATCTGTCAGAATATTCAAAAACAAATCTGACTGTGATGAACTTGTGAGAGGGGAACCCAAAAGTTAGAAATTTGGCTTCACTAAGAGTAGCTTTTAGTTGTAATAAGTAGGAGATTATGTAAGGGTTAGGAACTAGTTAATTTGCTCGCTATTCTCTCTTAATACCTCCCTGGCCTTCCCTTTTAAAACACAGGGTGAACTTTATCTTTGCAGGGGAGTCTGGGGAGTGTCCTTAGAAGCAAGCATCTGGGAGGAGTCCAAAGAATGAGAAAGGAGATTCTGTCCTGGGAGGAAGGCAAAGACAGATGGTCCGTTATCTCGAGGACAGAGCACCTTGCTAACCCCTTGTCTACATGACTAACTTCACTGCCATTGCCCCTTGCACCATTACTAACAGCCCCTGAACCCTGTAAAATCAGTCAGCAGTGGGAAAGTGTTTGGGCAGAATTTGAATGCATTTTTAGGCTCCCTGCTTTCTCAGGTTGCTGGAAATTTGAATAAAAGACACTTTTATACCATTCAGACCCTGCTTCCATGATTAATTTGTACTCAGCAGCAATGTATAACTCAAACCCAGCTTGTTCTAGTAACACTTGTGCTAAACACTTTTCTAGATCTTTTTCTTCAGTAAACAAAGTCTCACTTATTCATTTAATGGACCCAGGCCCTCCTTACCATGGCAGCATGGATTCTGGCCTCTTCTTCCCTCACACCTGACATTCACAAAATAATAATACAGTGGTCCCTCATCTATCACAGGTGTTAGGTTCCAGAACCCCCGCAATAGGCAAAAATTCACAAAGTAGCGACCTTATATTTATTTTATTATTTATATATATTTTAAGGCTTTATAAACCCTCCCCACACTCTTATAAGCCTTTCCTACACTGTTATTAACCTTTCCCACACTCTTATAAACACTTCCTATGCTCTTAAGCACTTTCTATACTCTTAAACCTACATCATTTTAACAACATAGAAAATTCTATATGGGTACTCACCAGGAATATACAATACATATTTAATTTCAATTTAATATTCTTTAATTAATATATTTTATATTTTCTATATTGTTTTCAATTTTTTAGGCTACAAAATGCTTATTTTACTAAAAAAATAATTAAAATAATATATATATAAATATTGCAAAATTCCGTGATATAGCGAAAAATCCACGATACAAAATTAGATATATACAATTCTAAAATCCACAATACGGTGAGAATGCGAAAAGTGAACTGCGATATGGCAAAGCACAACTGTAGTTCTACTTCATGGAACTTTTACTGGGATTAAAATAGCGTGCATAGCCCAATACCTGGCACAAAATTCAAAATAAGCCATTCTCTCCAGCCTCATGTCTCTTGATGTTCCTGTACCAAAATCCCTTTTTGTATTCTCTTCCCAGCATCAGACTAACTTATTTTATAGATATAAGTTAATTGTGTTTACATAGATTCAAGTGTCCCACCGAATACATCCTCCCCACTCCCACGTTACTCTCAACATTTCCCTTGCCCGCCTCCCCCCAACGCCCTTCCCCCTTCCCTCCAGGATTTGCTCTTCTGCTCTTTATAACACTGTATTATGTATATATAATTTCACCAATCTCCTTTTTATTAAGTTGTAACAAGCAAACAAAACTAAGGAAAAAAATCACCTCAGTTAGTATACCACCTCTTCAAAGATGTCTTTCCTTGGCTTCCTACTGTGTTCTTATAAAATTATGTTACTAAATCTATCATTGAAATTTTCCCCTAGTAAAATTGTATGAATGTTTATACACCAAGCTAGCCAGTTTCTTGTGTTTCTTTGAATAACTGTATTGTCAGTAATGTTATTGTTAGTAGAATGACTGGTATATAGTAGGTGCCTCATAAATATTTGACAGATGTAATAACATATATGCATGCTCTTTAATTACAAAAAAGCAATCTTGTTTCAGTATTATCAAACTATTTCCTCTACTAATCATTTAAATTCACACAGAAATTACTTTCCCAGGGAAGCAAATTTTATCTTTTGTAACAGACTGAAGAAATTACAAAGTAATTTACAAAAAATAAAACAATCATTGAGAACCTCCCAGAAAAAAATGCAACACTTAATAACTTAAGAGAAATGACATTGGGAAGTAAATATTTTAGAAATCCTTCAGATTAGAATGAAATTTTTAAAATATTTTATCATTTAGATTCACCCAAATGTCTACAGAATACTGTCAATGTCTCCTCAGATAGTTTTATTTTGATGCTAGAAGCTAATAAAAAAATTTGGACTCAAATCTAGTTTTTGATTACACTTCTATAATATAGTATATAGAAGTATATAATCTTTACTGTGCTTCTACAAAATACATTTTAATGTACTTGTATGTAGGGCTGGTCTGAGTGAGAATAGCCACAATTCTCTTCAAATCTTAAAGTTGAAAGAAACCCCCTGGCCCGCCTCATTTGGCAAGTATGGAAACTGAAGCTAACATTGTTAAGTCACTTGCCCAGAACCACTGGCAGAGAGAGAGAGAGGACTAGAACTACAACATAAGATGTAAGGTATTCTTTTTTGATAGGACCTCAGGACTATATCCCAAAGCTCATTGTGATGACTTTATTCTGTGTCAGTTTACTTAAGCTAAAACTATATTTCTCAAAATCATTTTTCCTGATTATTGTTAGAGTTGTCCCCAAAAGAAGTTTTTGAGAGATCTGGAAGGTGGAATCAATGCTACCATTAAATGTTGGGAAGTCAACTGATTAGATATGAAATACAGTTGCAAAGAAGCCAGGAGATTCCAGCATGTCCTCACTTGTCCAAAATCAATCCCAGCTTTCCTTTCCTTCTGCTGATCCTGCTGACTCCAGACACAGAAAAGGCAGCCTTCCGTAGACCTGGGTACCAGCTCTTCCTTGTGGCCCCACTCTAACAACCGAGTGTCCCTAGGTTTAGAAGGCTTGTTGGCAACTTCTCTCTGATCCTCTAACTCCTCCTTGCAGACCCTCATTTCCCAGTGACGCCTACAATGTGAGACCAGTAATCCATAATAAATTCCTTATTCCACAATGCTCATAAGCTCACCTTCTCTAACAAAATTCTGACTGACACACCTAATTAACACATTAATTGGTATATACTGCACATTTTTTGAGAAGAAGAAAAAAGGGTTTGCTCAGCTGACATTTTGAAGATATTAATTAAAATAAAAGAATCTATTATGGCATAAATTACTATACAGATTTACATATACAGATCAAGCTTTAGTTCTCCAAATATAAATTCATACACTGTAAACTTAATATAATATGGTGTTGTTTCCCAGAAAATATTTATAAATACAGCACAAAAAGATTAGAAATGTTATTACATAAACACATTGATATATTGAAACATGTAAGAAACTTTTTAACCCAATATTTTTTGACGCTTATTTAGGGACTTTCTTTTTTGATTTAAATTTATTGGAGTGCCCTGGCCAGTTGGCTCAGCGGTAGAGTGTCGGCGTGGCGTGCAGGAGTCCCAGGTTCAATTCCCGGCCAGGGCACACAGGAGAGGCGCCCATCGGCTTCTCCACCCCTCCCCCTCTCCTTCCTCTCTGTCTCTCTCTTCCCATCCTGCAGCCGAGGCTCCATTGGAGCAAAGATGGCCCGGGTGCTGGGGATGGCTCCTCGGCCTCTGCTCCAGGCGCTAGAATGGCTCTGGTCGCAACAGAGCGATGCCCGGAGGGGCAGAGCATCGCCCCCTGGTGAGCAGAGCGTTGCCCCCTGGTGGGCGTGCCAGGTGGGTCCCGGTCGGGGCACATGCAGGAGTCTGTCTGACTGCCTCCCTGTTTCCAGCTTCGGAAAAATGAAAAAAATAATAATAAAAAAAATAAATTTATTGGGGTGACATTGGTAATAAGATTAAATAAGCTTCAAGTGTATTTTTTTTCAAGTGTGGCAGATGATGTGTATCTATTAATATTGGAAAAACCAGTGACCTACAGCTTAATAGTCTAGGGAAAACATAATTTTTAAAAATATTAAGATTTTAAATTACACTTTAAGGAGAATACTAATTCTGTCCTTCAACATGAGTAATATTAAGAAATTCTACTGGATTTTAATTTAAAAAATATCAACAGTCAGAAAGGCCTTGAAGACATTTGTGTCCACATAGGTGAATTTTTTAACTGATTCAGTGAACAATGACACATCAACTGGCTGAATAAATGAAAGAATGAATAAAGAGCATCTCTATCCTGCAATTAGTACTGAGTGAGATCATTGCTATTGAAAATGAGTCTGGTTCTTTCTTCTTTCTATTGCATGCTGCCAACCCACACTCAGCCAGGCTATTTCTGAAATATGTGGGTACGAACCCGCCCTTCAATATTTCTTCCACACTGACTGTAAATAAATCATCAAAAATAAATACTAGTGAACACTTTAATCCTTTACAGTAAATCAGGGAAACGGGAGTCTGTACCTGAGGATGAAGTTTTAGTGTAGGTCAAACAAACAGTTTGCTGAGGAGGCAGCATGTTAGAAAACAGGGAGCACTTTGTTCAAGACTCAGAATTCTACTCTCAGCTTAGAAGTGTTTACACATATTTCTGTCTTTTTTTGGCTACTAAGTGATGCTGGGCTCTGATTTTTGTTTTGTTTGTTTGTTTGTTTGTTTAAACTTGGGCAAGCCAAAACAAATAAAAACAAGGATGGTTTGAATCCTTTGTTTGTTTTTTCTCACTGCTTATTGTCCCAAAGAGCCAAGCTGGATGCTAAATAAGATTAAAAACTGAGTCATAAAAACTTTTGGTCTTCAAATCTATTGAATATGGCATATAAAATGTATCTATCAATCATTTGAATACAAGATTGAATCTGGTAACTATCACAGATGAAGTGCAGATTAGGTCTACCACAGTTAAAAAGAAAAGAGATTACTTCCAGGTGGAGAGAGCAGGGAAACTTTCTCAGAGTAGGTGGCATTTGAGCCAAATCTGAAAGAAAAGTCAGATTTGGATTCTGAGAAATACTGTAACCAAACTAAGAAAGGCAAAGACCAAGATTTAGGGTTTCCAAATAAAATCCAGGATGTCTAGATAAATTTTGATTTCAAATAAACAACAAAAAAACTTCACATAAATATACATAATATATTATTTAGGACATACATATACTAAAAATTTTTTTTGTCTGAAATTTAAATTTAACTGATGCTCCTGTGTTTCTCTTTTTTAAATTTAGCAACTCTACCTGGAGAGAAAAACACAGGGGGCCCTGGCCAGTTGGCTCAGTAGTAGAGCGTAGACCTGTTGTGCAGGAGTCCTGGGTTCGACTCCCGGCCAGGGCACACAAGAGAAGCACCCATCTGCTTCTCCACCCCTCCCCCTCTCCTTCCTCTCTGTCTCTCTCTTCCCCTCCCACAGCCAGGGCTCCATTGGAGTAAAGTTGGCCTGGGCGCTGAGGATGGCTCTATGGCTTCTGCCTCAAGCCCTAGAATGGCTCTGGTTGCAACAGAGCAATGCCCCAGATGGGCAGAGCATCGCTCCCTGGTAGGTATGCCGGGTGGATCCTTGTTGGGTGCATGCGGGAGTCTGTCTGACTGCCCCCCCCCCATTTCCAACTTCAGAAAAATCCCCCCAAAAAACCCCACAGGGACATACTGGGAAAAGGGAGTGTTTTGGATTGAATTGTGTCCCCCCAAAACATATGTCTTTGTGCTTCATATCTCAGATTGTGACTTAATTTGGAAATAGACTCTTACAGGGGTAATCTAGTTTAAGTAAAGTGATTAGGGTAGGTCTTTAATCCAATATGACAGGTGTCTTTATTGAAAAGGAAAACTTGGACATAAAGACAAATGCACATAGAGGGAAGGTGATGGGAAGATAGAGGCAGAGATTGGAATTATGCTCCACAAATCAAGGAATGTCTGGAGCTACCAGAACTGAAAAAGGCAAGTCAAGAGCCTTCTCCCATGGATTTCAGAGAGAATGTGGTCCTGCCAACTTCTTAATTTTGGACTTCTAGCCTCCAGAACTATGAGACAATATAGTTCAATTGTGGTTCTGGCTGGTTGGCTCAGTGGTAGAGCATCAGCTCAGCATGTGAATGTCTTGGGTTCTATTCCCGGTCTGGGTACACAGGAGAAGCACCCATCTGCTTCTCCATCCCGTCCCCATCTCTTTCTCTCTCTCTCTCTCTTGCCCTCTTCTGCAGCCATGGCTTGATTTACTCAAGTGAATTGACCTCGGGCACTGAGGATGGCTCTGTGACCTCCACCTCAGGTGCGATGCTAAAATAGTTTGGTTGTAGTATGGCCTCAAATGGGTGGAGCATTGGTCCCAGATGGTTTCCAGGTGGATCCTGGTCCAGGCACATTCAGGCACCTTCCCTGTTCTCACTTAATTAAACTATATAGGTGATGATAGATGGATGATAGATAGATAGATAGATAGATAGATAGATAGATAGATAGATAGATTCAGTTCTAAGTAACTTAGTTGTGATACTTTTGTGATTAAAGTCCTAGGAAACTAATACAGTTGGCTAAGGCCAATGGTAAAGTCTAAAGGAAAAAAGTAGAAATGTTGTGAACTGAAGCTAAACTATAAAAGGCCCAGAATCCCTAGAAAAAAGATTCTAAACTTTCTCTGTTCCCTGCACATTCTAATGGAAAAAGCTTACTCAGTGCTGATTTCTTTTTTTTTTTTTATTTATTTATTTATTTTTTTTTATTTTAAATAATTTTATTTTTTTAATGGGGCGACATCAATAAATCAGGATACATATATTCAAAGATAACAAGTCCAGGTTATCTTGTTGTTCAATTATGTTGCATACCCATCACCCAAAGTCAGATTGTCCTCTGTCACCTTATATCTAGTTTTTTTTTTTTTTTTATTATATAATTTTATTTTTTTAATGGGGTGACATCAATAAATCAGGATACATATATTCAAAGATAACAAGTCCAGGTTATCTTGTCGTTCAATTATGTTGCATACCCACCACCCAAAGTCAGATTGTCCTCTGTCACCTTCTATCTTGTTTTCTTTGTGCCCCTCCCCACCCCCTATCCCTCTCCCATTCCCCCCTCCCCCCCGTAACCACCACACTCTTATCAATGTCTCTTAGTTTCACTATTATGTCCCACCTACGTATGGAATAATACAGTTCCTGTTTTTTTCTGATTTACTTATTTCGCTTCGTATCATGTTATCAAGATCCCACCATTTGGCTGTAAATGTTCCGATGTCATCATTTCTTATGGCTGAGTAGTATTCCATAGTGTATATGTGCCACATCTTCTTTATCCAGTCATCTATTGATGGGCTTTTTGGTTGTTTCCATGTCCTGGCCACTGTGAACAATGCTGCAATAAACATGGGGCTGCATGTGTCTTTACGTATCAATGTTTCTGAGTTTTTGGGATATATACCCAGTAGAGGGATTGCTGGGTCATAAGGTAGTTCTATTTTCAGTATTTTGAGGAACCACCATACTTTCTTCCATAATGGTTGTACTACTTTACATTCCCACCAACAGTGTATGAGGGTTCCTTTTTCTCCACAGCCTCTCCAACATTTGCTGTTACCTGACTTGCTAATAACAGCTAATCGAACAGGTGTGAGGTGGTATCTTATTGCCGTTTTGATTTGCATTTCTCTAATAGCTAAAGAAGATGAGCATCTTTTCATATATCTGTTGGCCATTTGTATTTCTTCCTGGGAGAAGTGACTATTCATATCCTCTTCCCATTTTTTTATTGGATTGTTTGTTTGTTTGTTGTTGAGTTTTATGAGTTCTTTGTATATTTTGGATATTAGGCCCTTATCTGAGCTGTTGTTTGAAAATATCGTTTCCCATTTAGTTGGCTTTCTGTTTATTTTGTTATCAGTTTCTCTTGCTGAGCAAAAACTTCTTAGTCTGATGTAGTCCCATTCATTAATTTTTGCCTTCACTTCTCTTGCCATTGGAGTCAAATTCATAAAATGCTCTTTAAAACCCAGGTCCCTGAGTTGAGTACCTATGTCTTCTTCTATGTACTTAATTGTTTCAGGTCTTATGTTTAGATCTTTGATCCATTTTGAGTTAATTTTTGTACAGGGGGAGAGACTGTAGTCCAGTTTCATTCTTTTGCATGTGGCTTTCCAGTTTTCCCAGCACCATTTATTGAAGAGGCTTTCTTTTCTCCATTGTGTGTTGTTGGCCCCTTTATCAAAAATTATTTGACTATATATATGTGGTTTTATTTCTGGACTTTCTATTCTGTTCCATTGGTCTGAGTGTCTATTTTTCTGCCAATACCATGCTGTTTTGATTGTCGTGGCCCTATAATAGAGTTTGAAGTCAGGTATTGAAATGCCCCCAGCTTCATTCTTTTTCTTTAGGATTGCTTTGGCTATTCGGGGTTTTTTATAGTTCCATATAAATCTGATGATTTTTTGCTCTATTTCTTTAAAAAATGTCATTGGAAGTTTGATGGGAATTGCATTAAATTTGTATATTGCTTTGGGTAATATAGCCATCTTGATTATATTTATTCTTCCTAGCCAAGAACAAGGTATATTCTTCCATCTCATTATATCTTTTTCGATTTCCCTTAACAATGGTTTATAGTTTTCATTATATAAGTCCTTTACATTCTTTGTTATGTTTATTCCTAAGTATTTTATTTTTTTTGTTGCAATCGTGAAGGGGATTGTTCTTTTGAGTTCCTTCTCAGTTGTTTCATTGTTGGCATATAGAAAGGCTATTGACTTCTGTATGTTAATTTTGTATCCTGCGACCTTACTGTATTGGCTTATTGTTTCTAGTAGTCTTTTTGTGGATTCTTTGGGGTTTTCGATGTATAGGATCATATCATCTGCAAAAAGTGATACCTTTACTTCTTCTTTTCCGATATGGATGCCTTTTATTTCTTTGTCTTGTCTGATTGCTCTGGCTAGAACCTCTAGTACCACATTAAATAAGAGTGGAGAGAGTGGACAACCCTGTCTTGTTCCTGATTTAAGGGGGAAAGCCTTCAGTTTAGTGCCATTTAATATGATGTTAGCTGATGGTTTATTATATATGGCCTTTATCATGTTGAGATATTTTCCTTCTATACCCATTTTGTTGAGAGTCTTAAACATAAAATTGTGTTGTATTTTATCGAAAGCCTTTTCTGCGTCTGTTGATAAGATCATGTGGTTTTTGTTCTTTGTTTTGTTGATATGGTGTATTACATTAACCGTTTTACGTATGTTGAACCATCCTTGAGATTCTGGGATGAATCCCACTTGATCATGATGTATTATTTTTTTAATATGTTGTTGTATTCGATTTGCTAGTATTTTGTTTAGTATTTTAGCATCTGTATTCATTAGAGATACTGGTCTGTAGTTTTCTTTTTTTGTGCCATCCTTGCCTGGTTTTGGTATGAGGGTTATGTTGGCTTCGTAAAATGTGTTTGGAAGTATTGCTTCTTCTTCAATTTTTTGGAAGACTTTGAGTAGAATAGGAACCAAGTCTTCTTTGAATGTTTGATAAAATTCGCTGGTATAGCCGTCAGGGCCTGGACTTTTATTTTTGGGGAGGTTTTTAATGGTTTTTTCTATTTCTTCTCTACTGATAGGTCTGTTTAGGCTTTCTGCTTCTTCTTGACTCAGTCTAGGAAGGTTGTATTTTTCTAGGAATTTATCCATTTCTTCTAGGTTGTTGAATTTAGTGGCATAAAGTTTTTCATAGTATTCTACAATAATTCTTTGTATATCTACGGTGTCCATGGTGATTTCTCCTCTTTCATTTTGGATTTTGTTTATATGAGTTCTTTCTCTTTTTTCCTTGGTAAGTCTTGCCAAGGGTTTGTCAATTTTGTTGATCTTTTCAAAGAACCAGCTCCTTGTTCTATTAATTTTTTCTAGAGTTTTTCTGTTCTCTAATTCATTTATTTCTGCTCTGATTTTTATTATCTCCTTTCTTCGGCTGGTTTTGGGTTGTCTTTGTTCTTCTTTTTCTAGTTCCTTAAGGTGGGAAGTTAAGTGGTTCACTTGGGCTCTCTCTTGTTTGTTCATATATGCCTGAAGTGATATGAACTTCCCTCTTATCACTGCTTTTGCTGCATCCCATAGATTCTGATATGTCGTATTGTCATTTTCATTAGTCTGTATATATCTTTTGATCTCTGCACTTATTTCTTCTTTGACCCATTCATTTTTTAAAAGTATGTTGTTTAGTTTCCACATTTTTGTGGGATTTTTTTCCTCTTTTTTGCAGTTGAATTCTAGTTTCAAGGCTTTATGATCAGAAAATATGCTTGGTACAACTTCAATTTTTCTGAATTTGCTGATGTTGTTTTTGTGGCCCAACATATGGTCAATTCTTGAGAATGATCCATGTACACTGGAGAAAAATGTATACTCAGTCACTTTGGGATGAAATGTCCTGTAGATGTCTATCATATCCAGGTGCTCTAGTGTTTTGTTTAAGGCCACTATGTCTTTGTTGATTCTCTGTTTGGATGACCGATCTAGAGCCGTCAGCGGTGTATTGAGGTCTCCAAGTATGATTGTATTTTTGTCAGTTTTTGTTTTAAGATCAATAAGTAGCTGTCTTATATATTTTGGTGCTCCTTGGTTTGGTGCATATATATTAAGAATTGTTATGTCTTCTTGATTCAGTGTCCCCTTAGCCATTATGAAATGGCCATTTTTGTCTCTGAGTACTTTTCCTGTCTTGTAGTCAGCATTATCCGATATGAGTATTGCTACACCTGCTTTTTTTTGGATGTTATTTGCTTGGAGTATTGTTTTCCAGCCTTTCACTTTGAATTTGTTTTTATCCTTGTTACTTAGATGAGTTTCTTGTAGGCAGCATACAGTTGGATTTTCTTTTTTAATCCATTCTGCTACTCTGTGCCTTTTTATTGGTGAGTTTAATCCGTTTACATTTAGTGTAATTATTGATACTTGTGAGTTCCCTATTGCCATTTTATATCTTGCTTTCTGTTAGTTTTGTGTCTTGTTTGATCCTTCTCTTTTGTTTTTCTATCTTTTGTTTTTATTTGGTTGTATTCCATACATCTTTCCACCGTTGCTATCTTTTTTATCTCATGTGCTTCTGTGGTGGTTTTTTCAATGGTGGTTACCTTTGAATAATGAAAAGGGTCCCTACCCTGTTCATTGTAGCGAACTATTTTGTGAGTACTTTTGCACTCCATCGTCCTTTGCTACTGTTAATCTCCATCTTCTCCCCCTCTTTCTTTTTGTTGTTGTCACAGTTTAAATTTGATTTTATTGTGTTCTTCTTGGAGCTTTTACTTGTGGCTCTGTTTTTTTTTTTGTTCTTTGTATCTGATTGGAGAACCCCCTTTAGTAATTCCTGGAGTGGGGGTTTTCTGATGATAAATTCCCTCATCTTTTCTGTATCTGTGAATGTTTTTATTTCTCCTTCATATTTGAAGGATAGCTTTGATGGGTATAGTATTCGTGGCTGAAAGTTCCTCTCTTTCAGGACTTTAAATATTGGGGTCCACTCTCTTCTAGCTTGTAGAGTTTCTGCTGAGAAATCTGATGATAATCTAATGGGCCTTCCTTTATATGTTGTATTCTTCTTTTCCCTGGCTGCCTTGAGAATTTTTTCTTTGCTGTTGGTTTGTGTCAATTTCATTATGATATGCCTTGGAGTAGGTTTGTTGGGGTTAAGAAAACTTGGAGTTCTGTTTGCTTCTTGAACTTGAGGCTTTAGTTCTTTCCACAGGCTTGGGAAGTTCTCATCTATTATTTTTTTGAGTATGTTCTCCATTCCATTTTCTCTCTCTTCTCCCTCTGATATACCTATTATTCTTATGTTATTCTTTTTGATGGAGTCAGATAATTCTTGTAGGGCTATCTCATTTTTTTTAATTTTTGAGTCTCTTTCTTCTTCTCTCTGTTGTGCCTCAAGTTGCTTGTCTTCTATTTCACTAATCCTCTCTTCTATCTGACCTGTTCTATTAGCTAAGCTTGTTACTTCGTTTTTCAGCTCGTGAATTGAGTTTTTCATCTCTGTTTGATTTGTTTTTATAGTTTCAATTTCCTTGGACATATATTCTTTGTGTTCATTGAGTTGTTTTCTGAGCTCCCTAAATTGCCTTTCTGTGTTTTCTTGTATATCTCGGAGGATTTTTAGGATTTCTATCTTGAATTCTCTGTCATTTAGCTCCAAGGTTTCCAATATATTAAATTTTTTCTCCATAGATTTTTCCTCATCTAGCTGTGTTACCTCTCTTTCTTTTGTATCCATAATATTCGATTTTCTCTTCCTTAATGGCATCTGAGGGTGGTTTTGTTGATAGTATTAATGAGATTTAATAAAGAATAAAAAGTTTAAAAAAATAATAAAAAAAAATCGAAAAGAGTTGTTTTTTTTAAAAAAAATTAATAATGAAATAAAGAAAAATAAAATAAAATAAAAATTTAAAAAAAAAAAAAAAAAAAGGAAATTATTCCCCCCCCTCCTTTTTTCCTCTCCTCTCCTCTCCCCTCTTTCTTGATAAAATCTTGTGGTGGACTGTGAATTATAACAAACAATGCCTGTGATGGAGGGCCTGAATTGGGGAAAAGTAATAAAGGGGCAAAAAAAAAAAAAAAGAAAAAGAAAGAAAAAAGAAAAAAAAGAGCGTATGGACCCACAAAAAGCAAATAAGGAAAAAATTTGGGTCAAGAATAAAATGATTTGCTTTTAGGTGTTGGTTGTATAAGAGTTATGATGAGAGGATTAAGAGGAAAACGGAAAAATGGGGGGACAAATTAAAAAATTACTATTGCATTTAGTGGAACAAGAACTAGATAATATGGAGAGCCAGGGATGGGAGCACTGCTAGTGAGTTAAAAAGGTGAAGTAAAAACCCCCCAAAATGCCACAAACATAAGTTTGAGTCCCAGATAAGATAATTTGTTTGTTATTGAGGTTTGAATGAGAGGAGATGTAAAGGAAAAAGGAAGAAACTAATATAGAGGGAGAAAAGAAAGAGAGAGAGAGAAAAAAAAAAGAGGGAACCACTAAAAGAAGAAAAAAGAAAGGAGAGAGAGAGAGAGAGAGTTAAGGGTTTTGGAGTGCAACCCTCATAGAGAGAAAGGAAGAGAAGAGAAAAGATAATGGGAGATGTAACACTTATGGGTAGTGTAGTTCAAGGAGAGGACAGAGTAAGACCAGTAGAGAGTTAATCGGCCAAATTGGAGGAGGGAAAAAAAAAAGTATCAAGAATGAAGATAAGAGAAACAAACGAACAAATATAATAAAATGGGATAGGTTATAAAGTCTGCAGATTATTCTTGATTTTGAGAGGTTATCTTCTTGCTTTTTCTTTTCTCTCCCTCTTCCTGGTCGGTGACTCTGTACCCCAGGTTTTGCCCCTTTGCCACGCTCAGGTGGAGGTTTGCAGTTGATAAGTCTCTATGGCAATGTCATGTATTGTGCTTTAGTCTCGTTGGCAGTCGAGGCTATTAGCATTTATAGGCTCCGACAGTGAGAGAGTCCGTGTTCCTGGAGCCTTTCTCCTAGTCTTTCCTTCCTCAATTAGTAGCCTGATAATCCAGCTATGGGGTTGCTGCTGCCTCTGCCTGGATAGTAAGAGGCTCAAAGAGCTGGCAACTCCCCACTCTATTTCCACTCAGCACAGGGCTCTGGGTAAGGCTCAGTCAGTCAGAGCTGCTAGCATAATCAGGCGGGCTTTCCACCCACTCACAGACCTCTGGCTCTGCCACTCTGTCCGGTAACACAAGCGGGTGCCCACTTCCGGGGCGCTTGGAGAAAACTCTCACTCACTGGCTGCGCGCGCAGACCAGGATATCCGGCCAGCAGTCTCACGCTCTGAGTGAAACCCCCGACCGCAGGGAAAAGTTGCAGTGTTGGAATTGAGTCTCGCTCCGTCCCCGTGCGCGGCTTTTGCAAGGCGCTGGGGCGGCCCGAGATTCCGCTTTGGCCCACACAAAGGCCCCTGACTCTGCCCCTCTGTGCGATGACACGGGCGCGCACTGCCGAGCCACTCGGAGGAACCGCTCACTCCTTATCTGCGTGCGCAAACCAGGATATGAGGCCGGCCGCTTTCCCTCTGAGTGAAACACCCTCGGCAAGGAAAATCTCCACCATTGGAATTAGTTCTCACTCCCTCCCGTGCGTGGCTTTCCCAGGGTGCTGGGGCTGCCCAGAGACTCTGCCCTCGGCCCACAGAAAGGCCTCTGACCCTGCCTCTCCGTGGGGCAACACGGGCACTGACTCCCGGGGCCTAGGAAGAAATCTCTCGCCCACTAACTGCGCACCAACCAGGAGACCGGGTAAAATGGCCACGCCGCTTGTCTTTCTTTGTTTGGGTTTGGCGCGAGTGTTAGCTTGTATTGCCCGGGTTGCCACAGGATCAGATTTTCCTCGGCTTGGATCTCCGTGTCACAGCCTGGTTCGGCCGTTTGTATTCACCCCCTTTGCCCGCCTCAGTTTCTATATTCACAGTTACCAGAGAAAGCCGCCCTGTTTAGGTTAGTGAGGAAGGCGGAGCATTTCTTACTCCCTATTTCCTTCGGGGTTTGGTTATATATTTAGCCAATTTTTCACTCAATCATACCTTTGGGTGTATTGCGAAGCATCTGGAAGCTCCAAGTATAGGTTTTTCTGTTTCTGGTTGAAGATCTTGTTGAGTTTTGGGGGAGATTTATCGGTATAGCTTCCTACCCCGCCATTACTCTGACATCATCTCCACTGGTGAAGCTTTTAACAAATTATTCCAGAACCTAGGACTCTTGAATCTGGTTGCATCTTTAGATGGTTCAGTGATTTTACTTCTAAATCAGGAATGTGGAAAATAAGTCTGAGGAGAACCACAGATAAATTCCAGACCATCACTGCAGGACTTCACTGACTAGCGCTGGCTCTACCACAAAGCAAATCAGCCCTGAAACAGCTTTCTGCCACACCAAACTAAGTAAGAAAGGAAAATGCAGACCTTAACATTCTTGTTCAGAAAGCTTTCTATTTATTCACAATGTGACGTTTTCATAAACTGTACCATAGCAATGTATAACCTTAACATTCTTGTTCAGAAAGCTCTCTCTTTATTCACATATGTGATGTTTTCATAAACTGTACTATAGCAATGTATACCTTTCCCTAAAAATTCACAGGGAAAGACAGACATTTTCCTTTAGAAATTTTATTAGTAAAGTCTGTTGAGCTATATAATGTTGCATATTTTTAAACCACTAAGCATTATTACAAAATACAGAAATTAAAAAATATTAACTCCTTTCAAAACAGGTTGCTGTAGCTTGCAGTTTTATGAATGTGTATCACTTATTGACTTAAGAAACTACAAGTAAATTCAACTAATCAGATGATCGCAGTACCCTGATTGGGTTCTAGTCACAATACAACCACACTGGAAGTTCACACATACTTTCATACATACAACCAGTTGTTTGATTGGATCAACTGTTGAACATAATAAATGTCTTAGACATATAGTAATAACCTATTTGTAAGTGACATATATCCACTAGAGAAGTGAATTACTATAGTTAATGATGAATATAAAAACATACTGAAATGATAGCCATTGCCAAAATATCTCACAATAGAGACAATCTAAAGGACAAAAAAGATAAAACAGAAGACATCTCAAGACCAAAGCAAGCAGTGGTGAAGGACACAACTTGCTTAATGCATAACTTTCCCTTAGGGTTTTGCTTTCTCTAGTAGTGCTGCTATTTCCCATGCAATGGCAGGTTGTTGGGACAAGATGGCAGTGGTTGGGAGGGTGGCAGTGACAGAGAAAGAGCTGTGGTACTCTCAAGGACCTGGGCTAAGTGTGCAAGGACAGTACCCGGAGTTGGCCAGGACAATGTTTCTTTCAGAGCACTTTAACCTTGACATTTGTGACTGCTAATTGCATGTTCAACTTGACTGGGTCCCCAAATGTTTGGTCAAACATTATTCTGGGTATGTCTGTGAAGGTATTTGGGGATGAGATTAACATTTGAGTTGGTAGACTGAGTAAAACAGATTGCTCTCTCTTATGTACTATATTTCCCCATGGATAAGACACTCCCATGTTTAAGACACACATTAATTTTGAGTCTCAAAATTTGAAAAATAATGCATTACATAAAGTTATTGAACTCAAGTTTTATTCATCATGAAATTCATACAATGAGGACATCACTGTCAAAACTCCATCCTTAGTTTGTCCTCATCTGTGTCTGATGACAAATGACTGTCTTCAACAGTAAGCACAAAAACAAGAGTGAAAAAGCAGGAAATGCAAGGGAAAAAATCTACAACCACTGTATAAAACACACCCAGTTTTTAGACACCAAATTTTTTGAAAAAAGGTGCATCTTATACATGGGGAAATATGGTAGGTGAACCTCATTTCAACAATTGAAGGTCTGATTAGAACAAGAAGGGTAACCTCTCATGTGTAAGCTACTTTCCTGAGTGGCTGTTGAGCTTTTCCTGTCTTTATCCTTTCACTAAAACATTAGCTCTTCCTGAGTCTCGAGGCTGCCGATTTTCAGATTGGATTTACACCATGGTCCCTCCTGAGTCTCCGGCTGGCTGACTACAAATCTTAGAACTTCTCAGCCTCCACAGTTCTGTGAGCCAATTCCTTACAATTTATATTTATATATGTGTATTTGTGTGTGTGTGTGTGTGTGTGTGTGTGTGTGTGTGGGTGGGTGTGTGTATTTATCCTCTTGATCTGTTTCTCTGGAGAACAATAACTAAGACAGTCATTAATGTTTTCTAATCAGCTAATGTTTCCAGCGGGTGAATTATCTAATGGAATAATGAAGTAAGACTCCATGCATCATCATTTAGACGAGTGCTTCTTAAACATTACAATGCATACTCATTCCAGGGACATTGTTAAAATAAAAAAAAAAAACATATTCTGAATCTCAGCTCTAAGGGGGCCTGGGACTCTGAATTTCTGACAAGATTCCAATGCTGCTGACCCATAAACATACTTTGAGCAGCAGAGGTGTAAAGACTCTGTCTTTACTTGGAAGTAAAATGTCTGAAAACTTCTATGGGTCTAGCAGCCTCTGCTATGCTTCATTCAGCCCTAGGCTTTTTCCTATACCGAGGCAAAGCTATAGTTAAAAGTATAAATCAGGGTCATCTGTGAGGGAAATGAATGTCAGTCACAGTTGTTGGTCTCTGTTTCCACTATCAGCAAGCCACAAATTGGTGCCTGTCTGTGCATGAAGAAGCAAAATAGAAATGGATAAAAACAAAAGCATTTCCCCTTGGGCAGAAACAATCCACTGTTCCACGTATTATTTTTTGGCTACATAACCGTGGCAGGCAGAACTTTGTCCTCTAAGTGGAACTAAGCCCGTGCTGCAAGCCCTGGCTTTCCCAGAACCTTCCCATAGCCATGCATTCTCTTGACAAGTACCTGAGCTTGCTGCCTATCTTTCCAGAACAGAGACACGAGTATTACTAAGCTATTTTTTATGGTATCAAGTCTGTTGATAAGAAAAAAATTATGCTACATATTAAAATGTCATTTAGCCAATTTTGAAAAGCCTTCATTTGTGACCATTCAAATATGCTCTTCAATGCCCATAGTAGAGATTATAGAAAATGAAACGCCAACTTTATTTTCCATTTAGTTTTAAGTTAACATTTTGCAGTGACTTGTCCTGACTTGACAAAAGCACTTGTATAAGCAGTAAATGCTACGATGTATTTACCCAGTCGACACTAGGTTAATGAAACATGAAAATGTTTCTCCATGAATGACAAGAGGCAGCTGCAACTTTTATAAGAAAAAAAAAGTGTTCTGTTTTATCCAGACCTCTGAACAGTCAGCTCCATGATTGGAAGTAGCAGCCCAGGTTAGAAGAGCTGGCGTTTCATCAGATGCGTTACCTATTCTTTGGACCGCACAGTGTTTTAAACTATTTCATGACAGAAAGTATCATGCAGGTGTGAAACAAGAGTTGAAAGGTGCTTTCACTCACTTCCCATTATGAATTTCATCCAGTGAAATTGTTCATTTCTGTTCCTTCCTTTTAACATCATTCTGACTTTCTCGTTTCCTTGGCTGCTTTGGTAGGTGTTTTGACACTTGAAACTTAAAAGGAGCATAAAGAAGGAGCTTTTTCTATTTGGACATCTCTGTTTTCTAATACAGTTAGAGAAAGAACTCTTTGGCAAAATGAGATGTTCTGATTAGGGAACTTTCACATATGTAATTGCAATCCATTTAAATAGATTTACCACTAAATTTAGGCTATGTACAATATGTATAACATTTCCTTAATAAATCAAAAGACTCAAACATTGCATGACAAATATATGGAAATACTGGTTAATAGTGCAGTCTAGCTGACTAACTGCAACATGACATTTTTACTGAGTACCAAGGCAATAATTGTGCCCAGTTGCTAGAATGCTAAAATAAAGTGAGTTAGTGGCTCACATAGGTATCATCTAACATCTGGATCATGCTGTTTCTCAACATAGAAAAATCATTAGCCTAATGAGTTAAGGTTGCTTGACACCTTATATATATGGGCTTAAGCATTTAGGTAAATTACTTCAAAAATCTGGAGATGGTTTTCAGGGTATTTAAGTTTCCAATGTCTTGAGTAGAACCAGAAAATGAATTTGCCTCCAGTAAATTGAAGACATTCTGGTGCTGTGAAGTGAACCATTTAAAACATTTTAACGAAACCCAGAGGTACACTCTTCCCTCAGTTCTACATTCTTACATGAAAATCACAAACCCTGACCCGTTCAGTCACGTGTCCCTTCCCTCCCTGGATCCTCACTTTACTCTTCAGTAAGGCATTTCAGCAACAACATAATTGATTTGAGAAATCAGGTTTTTGTAACTATTTAATGAAAATAGCATTTTATAGACGTTCTCATTACAAAAATTTATGAGCTCATAAAAGTGAAATGAACTAACATTTTCTAAATGGCCACTATGTATCTCCACCTGGGTGGGCACTTTATATGCTTTATATGCATGATCTCACTTAATTGCTATCAAAAATCTGTAAGATAACTATCACTATTCCACTTTCCAAATAAGAAAATGGGTCCTCCAAGAGTGCAAATGTGCTGCTAGTCACACAACTAATTATCATTGCATATATATGATAAATTAAATAAGATAAGGTGTAATTAAGCCTACCCTAGGCAATTTGTTTGCTTGGTTTACATCTATTCATTTTCCTAATTATAAGTAATATGACATCATTAGAAAACTTGGCACACTGAGAATACTGTAAAGAGCATAAATATTACCTGCAGTTTTGCCACCCAAAGATAATAATAAATAATATTGGGTGGTTACTATAAATTTAAATTTTACAAATTTAGGTTCATATTGTGTGTATCTTTTATAACTAGTATTTGCACTAAACAATATATCATGACCATTTTATATGTTGTTAAATACACTTCTAAATATGACTTTCATGGCTAGTTATGCTGTGTTATAATTCAATCAATTTCTCATTGTTGAATATTCCTGTTGTTTCCAAATACACTTATTCTTTAAAAATAAAAAGGTGGTGTGATACAGTAAACAATTTAGCAGTGAAAATATAGAATTTTGAATTCTAGATTTATTCTTTGTTAAATCTGAAACTTTAAGAATGTACTTTAAACTTTCTGGTGTCAATTTTTATCTGCAAAATAAAACAACTATAATAAATAACACTTTCAACATGTTTTATGTTCTATAAATCTAGGAATACTGTATAAATTATTCCAAAACCCTGACATTCAACCTAGGACAGGGGTCGGGAACCTATGGTTCGTGGGCCAGATGTGGCTCTTTTGATGGCTGCATCTGGCTCGCAGACAAATCTTTAATAAAAAAAATAATGTTAAAAATATAAAATATTCTCATGTATTACAATCCATTCATTTCCTACCACTCATGTTCATGGTTGTGGGTGGCTAGAGCCAATCACAGCTGTCCTCAAGGACAACACCAAATTTTCATTGGATAATGCTAACATACATGGGTCATTGTGAGGTCAGGAAGTAAACTTCCCTCCTTTTAATCAAGTAGTCAGCTAGCTAATTGCAGAAACCCTTTTGACGAAGAAGATAGCTAAAAGAAAAAAAGTTGAGGAGTATTGTACTTTTCAGCAGGAATGGACAGAGGAATTCGCTTTTGTGGAGAGAGCAGGTTCGGCAGTGTCTAATATGCAATGATAAAATTGCATCAATGAAATGGTCAAATATAAAGCAGCACTTTGACACATGCTATACTACATTTGCTTCAAAATATCCAGCGGGGGACAGCAGGAAGAAAGCATGTCAAGAGCTACTGTGCAGAGTACAAGCTAGTCAGCAGCAACTCCGTGTTTAGACCCAACAAGATGACTGGAATTCAGCTAGCTTTGCTGGTGCTTTAGATATTGTGAAAAACAGAAAGCCATTTACAGATGAAGAGTATGCCAAAACATTCATGCTTGATGTAGCCAATGAACTTTTTGACGACTTTTTGGATAAAGACAAGATAATCAAATGAATAAAAGACATGCCTCTGTCAGCAAGAACTGTTCATGATAGTATCATCATGATGGCAAATCAAATTGAGGCAACACAAGTGAATAAAATGCAGCACCATTCTTTTCTCTCGCTTTGGATGAGTCAACAGACGTAAGCCATTTATCCCAGTTCAGCGTGATTGCAAGGTATGCTGTCGGTGACACACTACATGAGGAAAGTCTTGCTGTTTTGTCTATGAAAGAGACAAGAGGGGAGGATTTATTCAAGTCTTTCACTGAGTTTGCTAAAGAAAAAAAATCTACTGATGGATAAACTTATTTCGGTGTGTACTGATGGTGCTCCATGCATGGTGGGGAAAAACAGAGGATTTGTAGTGCTTCTTTGTGAACATGAAAAGAGACCCATCCTAAGTTTTCACTGCATCCTACATCAGGAGGCACTTTGTGCTCAGATGTGTGGTGAGCAGCTTGGTGAGGTGATGTTGCTGGTTATTTGGGTGGTCAAATTTATTGTTTCCCAAGCTTTAAATGATCACCAGTTTAAAACACTGCTGGATGAAGTTGGGAATAATTAACCTGGTCTGCTTCTGCACAGCAATGTACATTGGTTGTCAAGAGGGAAGGTGCTCAGCCATTTTGCAGCTTGTCTGAGTGAAATCCGAACTTTTCTTGAAATGAAAAATGTCGAGCATCCTGAGTTAGCCAACACTGAGTGGCTCCTGAAGTTCTACTATCTCGTGGACATGACTGAATATCTGAACCAGCTCAATGTGAAGATGCAAGGCATTGAAAATACAGTCTTATTCCTTCAACAAGCAGTATTTGCAATTGAAAACAAGCTGGAACTCTTCATCACTGACATTGAAAAAAGTCGTTTACTATACTTTGAAAAACTGGAAGAGTTTAAAGATGCATGCACAGCAAGTGACCCTGCTCAACATCTTGATCTCCAGCAGCTAGCGGGCTTCACATCTAATCTCCTGCAGTCATTCAAAGCATGCTTTGGAGAATTTCATGAGTGCACTCATCTTTTTAATTTCTTCACCCATCCACATGAGTGTGCAGTGGACAGCGCCAACCTGAGTACATCCCCGGTGTCTCCGTCAGTGATTTTGAGCTGCAAGCTGCTGACCTGAAGGCCTCAGACATGTGGGTGAATAAGTTCAAGTCACTGAATGAAGATTTGGAAAGACTTGCACGACAGCAAGCAGAATTGGCGAGCAAAAACAAGTGGGGAAAAATAAAAAAAGTGCAACCCACAAACCAGCTGATTATCAAAACTTGGAACATGCTTCCCGTCACATACCACACACTGCAGCGTGGGAATATTGCTGTACTGACAATGTTTGGCTGTACATATGCATGTGAACTCTCTTTTTCACATATAAAGAATGTTAATACCAACCTATGATCATGTTTAACGAATGGAAGTCTCAACGCCTACATGAAGCTTAATCTCACCACTTATCAACCAGACTACAAAGCTATCAGCAAAACCATGCAGCACCAGAAGTCACATTAATGCTAAGAAGTACTTTATTCATCATTGGTTAGCAACAGCATAACAATGTTATTAAAAAGAATTCAGAGACTTATTATACTTTAAAAGTGTTAGTCTTACATAAAATGCACACATTTCCTTGTATTTAGTGTTAAACATATTGTATGGCTCTCACGCAATTACATTTTAAAATATGTTCATGGCTCTCTCAGCCAAAAAGGTTCCTGACCCCTGACCTAGGATATTTGTATACCCCAAAACATAGGCAACTAGGAAGACAGATGTGGTTACAAACCCAGAGAGATTAGATGGATGTAGTAGGCATTACGTCTTGGCATATCCGACCTACTCAATTGAGTTGAAATGTTATTTTGACAAGTACTAATGTATTATGGACTAAAATGTAATGTTTTTTCTGAATTGTACTCCCTAAAACAGAAGACTACAAAATATTGAACTTCAGCTCTCTAAGATATATATACTCTACTGTGTTATTTGATGTATTTAGTGGAATATTTTGAGTATATAAGCATCACTGCCTAAAGAAATTGAAAATGGTCCAAAAACACTCTAGTTAAGTTTGTAACCAATAAGGTATTTTTCATATAAGTGACTCAGCTTTTAGCACAGATGTTCTTTTCTAAAATCTTCCTTAAGGTCCTACATACATCTGAACATTTCTCTAAATTAAAATGAATGAATAGTAATAGTTTCCTTTTGTTCCACTGCTGATGGATTCTCCCAAAAGAACAAAATCTCAACAACAACAAAGAATTACCTCATGAGCTCCTGCTAAAAATAAGAATTTTAACAGCATAGGCAAAATGTGTCTTTGAGAAGCAACTTAGTCTTTGCAGCTCCTAAGCATTTTCCTCTCTTGTTCTTTTCTTGTTATTATTTGTCCTTCTGCAGGTTTTAGTTCACTTGCCACCATCCTAGGAATTACTCTCTCTTTTGGTTGCCATGTTAGGGATACTTTTTCATTCATAATGTTGGTCTTAAAAATAAAATAATTATTTTGCCAGAAAAAAATGGGTTGGTTTGGGAAGAGCAAAGAATTACAGTTCAGGAAAGGCAAGGTATAGCATAAGCCATGTTCAATTCTGTTAAACAAGGATAGAAATGCTATTTTATGGAGAAAAAGGAGGAAGTTAGGAGGTATTGTTTTTAAAGAACATCCATTGGAGAAAGGCAGGAGTTTGAGGAGATTGTGGGTTTTTATTGACTGAGTTGGTGGAGTAATCAGCTTCTTGTAGGAGACACAATGCACATCTTTTCCTGTCTGATGCTCTTTGCTGTTGAGGATTCTTCTGTTGGGATCTGGAATTGACAATTCTTCCTATAATTGACATCTAGTGGTACTGAATGAGAGCTTCCCCTTCTGACTTCTCTACTCCATTTTAGTGAGATTTGCTTTTACTGATTTTTATAATTATTTTTATTAAATCAGATATTTATAAATGTACATGATGAATCTCTTTCAAGCTAACTTTTCCCAAATAAAGTTAAAAATATTCATTTGTACAAGCCACACATCTCTCTCTCCCCCGCCACACACACACTGTTACACTTGAGATTTCTCTCATGTTTAAATATTTTACAAAGCAAACTAGTACTGTTAAAATGAGAATTGCCATCTAAACCAAAGAAGATGGGGTAGATCAGTTGAGACTTCCTCATTTCAACAGTCATTCTATGAATACAAGCAGTTTCTGAAGAGAAATTGGCATAATGGTAGCCAGGCGACAGACATAATGAAAATTAAACAAGGTCTACAAGATAGGATTTCACTTATTCTGCCTATCATTCAAGTTTTAGTTTGCTTTTGTGAGAATCTGTTAATTAGAAAACAGTGTATTTCCTCATATATACCCTTGTATTTTCTCTTATCTGAACACCTATTGTGATTGAGACACTCCACTGAGTAATGAGAATATGAACACAAATGACATAAGACTTTTAGCCTCAAGAGTTCAAAATGAAAAGGTCCTAAACATAGAAAGCTAATGCTACTGAGGAAATTGTTTTGTATTATTTTGTAGAACTATCTCAATTCATAAAATTATTTGTCAATTTTCCAGACTCATGCAGATACCAAAGCTAATATTTCAGCACTGATGATATGCTATGTAGGAGTGGGATCTGCAGTTTCTGTCCCCCTACCAGGTCCCATTTGCTCTCACAGCAGGCATGGGATGCCGGGCAAGCAGCAGTGAGCCACATCTGAGAGACAGTCTCGAGAAAGAACCCAAGGAACTTCTTCAAGGTCACACAGTTAGACAATGAGTATAGGGACTCAAACTGACTCTTTTAAATTGTCAGTCCAATGTTCTTTTCACTCTTCTTTCTGATGTACACATTTTTTGAAGATTTTATTCAAATTTAGATTAGAATCAAGAATTAGATCTAAGAATCTAATCATTTGATTTGAGAATTGGATTGATGTAGAAACCAACCATATATAGATCATATGACTTCCTACATTCCACCGTTCCTTAATCACTTTGAGAGTAGTAGAAAGTATTTAGATGATGGGCGATAACAAATTGAAATAGAAAACATTTACCAAATTGAAATAAAAATCAGCAGCACACTGTTACACTTAATAAGAAGCCTTATTTAGAAGGAATTAACATGTCAGAGGTCTTTAAGGTTGTGCTGTGCTGAAATTATTCTTGTCAGTAGGACAAGGGAGAGGAGTCTATGAAAGTTTGACAAAAGTGAAGTAAACTGAGGAAGTGGGTGGAGCCAGGCTTAGTGAGTAGAGGGCTTTTCTGCCAGAACCTGGACTGCACAGGCTCCCCTCAGTGTTGCCACGATTAAAGACTCCTTCTCCTGTTCAACACATTATAATAATAAATCTTAATGTAATATATATAGTAAACAGAGCCTTGCCAGTTCCCCTTTGGGAGAGAGTTAAGGAGAAATTTGTGCAAAGGGTAAAGAATGACATCATAGAAGCTGTAAGTAAAAGAATTTCTGTTTTCAGTGCCAGCATGCCTGTTAAATTCTTAGATACCACAGATCAGCTGGGTTCTTGATGGCTTTATTAGTGACTGTATTAAGCTCAGTGCTAGACATCCAGTTTGTCCTTCCTACCCCCTCTGGGAGACCATCAATGGGAGGAATCCCAGCACCAGGAGAGGTATGAACGCCTTATTAGGTTTTTCATGGGTTGCAAGCAGTTTTGACAGCAGCTATGTGCAGGCATCTTTCTGAGTCTGTTGCCCCCAAGCAGACTCAAAGAGCAAAGGGAGTTAAAAAAAAAGAGAGAGCTACCTAGGACGTCTCAAGTAGAACATCGCTGTTAACACTGTTGAAACTTGTGCTAACCGCCTATCTAGGCCACTTTTGTGCTTGTCCACTGATCCATACTTTGTAAGGGAAATGACCACAGAGGTATTTAAATTATCTGCATAAAATCCTGTGGCATTTATTTTATTCTTTCTGTGAGCTGGAGTTCAGCAACAAAAATCTTTGCATGAAAGAGTCAGAAAAGAGGGGGGGGGGGCTAAATTTGAAATGTCTCCTGGTCAGTGCCCTATTTCCTTTAGCACAGAGGGACAGCTTTGCCTTTGTCTATTACCAGACACATCCTTCAAATTGAAGCCATCTGTTCCATGAACTTCTAAGACTTGGGCCAAGGGAATTTTAAACCAAGAAACCATTTCACCAAATGTCAGTCAGTGTCTGGCATCTGGCCGAAACCTGAAAGCTCGAAATGTGATGTTTCAGAAGGCTGCAGCCTTCTCTGGAATTTTTCTTAAAAATTTATCTTTATTTTAGTTTTCTGGTTAGGAAACGATTTGATGTTCCTTATAAAGCATTTAAAATATAAAAGAAAAAATAAAAATGATTTGTGATCATACTACACTGATATATCCACTATCATGTTGTTATATTTCATCTTCTTTTATATATTGTTTGATTTGCAAATTTAGCATTATAATTTATGCACTGCTGTGTGTATCTGATTCTCCCTATATATTTCCCATGCCATTTAATAATGCATAAAAATGTTAATCTATCATAAGGTCATGCCATTATTAATCAATTCTAAACTAATGTAGATGTCAATTTTTTCCATTTTAAATAGAATATTTTAGAGAATGTTTTTGTTCCTACCTGCATTGAGTGCCTCTTTGATTGCTGCCTTAATTTTTTCTAGAATCAGAATTATTATGACAAAGATCAATGAATGTTTTTAGAATTCTGATGCATTTTGCATATTGAGAGAGAGTGCCAACTTTCTTCTAAAAAGGTACTCTCTCACCAGCAGGGTGGCGGGGATGAAGACCTTGTTAAAAGAGGAACTAACTTAGAAAGAAATCAGAAAAAAATTCCAAATTTGTTATTTTGACTCTTTACTGTTCTCTCACACGCGCGCGCTTTCTTTTTCTCTCTCTTAAATGCTGCTTTCCTGAAGCAGGAAAAGAATCTCAGTGCTGTGACACACCTCGTTCCTTAGCCTGCACTCACCTGGCCACCCAGACGCACTGGAGGGCTTCTGTTCAGGCCTCCTCTTCGCCGCCTGCCGTCCAGCCCTTCTCGGAAGGGAGGGTGCAGACCAGTGCGCAGGCACAGTCTCAGTCTGGTCACCCCCAAAGCACAGACAGCTCACACACCTCAGCATTAGCAACCTCTGTAGTGTCCAGTTGTTGCAGGTTGCCTCAACAACTTACATTTAAAAAAAGATATTCTGTTTATCGTTTCGTTTGTGCTATGTCTAACATGACTATACTTTCCATTTGTATTCATTCCAGCTTTAAGCCTTCAAGGTTCTGTGTTTTGTTTTGCGCCATCAGGCCCTGCTCCTCCGCCACGTGCAAGTTCAGCTTCTCCTGAGGCCTCTCGCCTTAGCATCTTTTTATGCCTCCTGGAGGCCCGTCTTGTCCAAGGAATCCTCTGCTCCAAACATCTACTGCAACCCAGTTATATTCTCAGCGGGCCATGAACTAATCCTCCAAAGTGTTACATGTAATTAATGTATTAGCTGAACCACTCATGCTGGTTCGTGTCTTTCATTTAAAGATTTTTAAGAAAAGTTAAAGAAAAATGATAGCTTTCTAAGATCCAAAGGAATAAAAGCTTAAAGAAAGTAGAAAATAAAACACTGGATTTGACAGTCTTACTTGCTGCTCCCTAAGAATTTAATTCAAGTAGCCTCCTCTTGAAAGATTGTGGCTTTGCCTTCAAATGTAAACATGAATCCCAAATATATCTCCAACTTTCTTGGACACTTAATTCCATATTTATTTTAGTTTTTAAACCCAAACAAATTCTTGTTACTGCAAAATGGCTAGTATTCATGGCTTTGTTTCCTCCGGTTGGTTTCAATTGGTAAATTCTTTGACTTACTTGGACAGAGCCCATTTCATGAAATTTGCCATAAGCTCAAGATCACAGATTTTAAAACATTAAGTTTGAATAGTTCAGTAGTGTGGAATAAGGATACCTTAATAGTATCTGATAAACCTCAGAAAACTGAGGTTCTGGGAAATTAGACAATTTGCAAGGCGATACAGGTGATAAATGTCTTCCAACGCTCAAGCCAGGGCTTTCTATTACAATTATGTAATTTGTTATGTTGTTCTTGTTGAGAACTTCATGTGAAATATATCCTAAAAGAACTCTTCAAGTACATTTTATTTCAGTTATATTATCACAACCTCATAGTAGCTTTTCTCCTTTGTAACCAAACCTTTTGAAAAACACATCCAGTCCTTGTGAGAAGAAATGGTTCTTTGTTAAAAATAAAATTTACAAATGCACAGGTGCAGCCGCAGATGACTGAAAAAGCTAGTGTGCTGCTTCTACTACAACCCTGCTTCTCACAATTAGATTCTCGCTTAATCATGTGTTGTGCACCTGCTTCTAAGGGATAGGCTTCCAGGAACTCAAATGACTCTTCATCTGAATCCACATTTATTCAGCTTAATGAGCTTTATGCCTATACTAATCTTTGGAACATCATACCTCAAAAAGGTATTTCATACACACACACACACACACACACACACACACACACACACGTGGGGCAAAAGTATATATGGCTCCTAGCCTAAAAAACACGAATAAGAAAAGGCAGCAAAAGCTCTCCTAGTTCAGCGGTGTGGTATTAAACATGATGGCACAGTTGTTTCTCCATGAGCAGAGAGAATTGAGACATTTAAAACCAAGAATAGTTTTTCTCTTGGGTTAAGTTTTTTTCTTCATATAATGTACAAGCTTTCAGTCTTGGCAGGTTTTCTGAGACTAAAAATAAAACATGATCATTATCTTTTACGACAAATAATTCTTGTCTCATCTGACTAACCAAAGAAATGACATCTTAAGTACCAGATCGTATGGAGGAAAGCTAAGCTGCTTAAGAGGAAGAGTTTTGCGGTGACGAGCCAATGAGCAGAGCCAATGCCTACTCACTTACTTAAGTAGGGATGTGACCATCCTGGTCTTCGGGATGTCTGCTTGTCAAGAGAGTGTTTCAGGTCCAAGAGAGACTAAAAGGTGAAATGATGTCCAGTCCTCCAAGGCAGGAAAGCTGCTGCTTTTTATTGTCATAACTTCTACCATCAGGAGCTGAGATCAGGACAATCATGGTCCGACCTGAGTCCATTTTTCAGAAAGAAAAACTCTATTCAGTCTTTTTATAGGTAACTGTGCTTATTACACTTGGGTCAGTTTAATCTGAAGGCTTAGCTTGGAAGGATTCATTAAGTTAACAAATATGTAAATAACTAATTTGATCATCTTTGCCTTCGAATAAGGCTAGATCTGACATATTACATGTGTACCTTGAACTGGGACATTTTTTCTTTTTTTTTTTTTACCTTTTATTAAGCTGATCAAAGTAGATTATTCAGAAGGTAAATTCTGAACCTCAGTGAACTGAACGTAGACAAACTGGGCCCTATGTTACTAAATTATATCTTTTATATTATGAAGGAATACATTTAAAAAGGCAATAAGTAAATAAAAATTGAGGGACTTTGGAAGAAGGAGCGTTTTCATTTTACCAAGAAGAGACTTATTTAAAGACAGGAGAAGAGTGGGCTCTGAGTTTCCCTTGCTTAGTTTGTTTTCCTACCACAAAAATGACTTCCATCTACAGACTTCCAAAATTTATAAAGTGGTTCACCTACATTGTTTCTTTGATTTATCCAAAGACCCTGTAAGTTATCTGCAAAATACATCTTAATTTTAATTTTAAAGCCAGGAAAACCAGGGAGGAGCTTATTGCTTCTACAAGCAGTTGAATGAAAACCACCAATTTACCTGATTTATAATCACTTCCACTGAGTGGTTAATGTTCTTTCAAGTATACATATTGCCTTATTTGATCCAAAATTCTAAGCGAGCAATGTCCTATCTTCATATCTTCTATGCTGCTCAGCCTGATACCTTATACACATTAATTTATCTTCGCAGATTGAACTGTATTCTTAATATATTTATATATTCATGCAATCACTAAATAATAATAATAATAATAATAATAATATATACATATAGTCTATTTATCTTTTACTATTTTTCAGTGAGAAAATACTGCTTTTCCATGTTAAATCATTTTAGAGCTAAAGCAAAGAATTATTCAGCTTTCTATTTTTTCATTTATTTATTTATATATTCATTTATTTTATTTAAGTCTGAGGAGGGGAGATAGAGAGACAGAGTTCTACATACTCCCCAACCAGGATCCACGCAGCAACCCCCATCTGGGGATGACACTCTGCCCATCTGGGGTCCATGCTCACAACTGGGCTATTCTTAGCACCTGTGGCAGAGGCTCATGAAGCCATCCTCAGCACCTGGGCCAACACGCTTCAATCAATCAAGCTATGGCTGCAAGAGGGAAAAAGAGAGAGAGTGAGAGGAGGAGGGGACTAAACGGGGAGAGAGGAGAGGGGAAGGGGAGGGGAAGAGAAGCAGATGCGCCCTGACCGGAAATGAACACAGGACTTCTATACACAGGGTCAATGCTCTACCACTGAGCCAACCAGCCAGGGTTTTTTATTTTTTTAATATATCCCTCAGAGTTGAATTTTTCAAAGATGAGCTTAGACTGTCTTTTGACTATTTCATATCACACATGAAAGTTGGGGTTCCTAATAGATATTTGAACATCTGAACTCAGTCTGAATGGAGTAACATTTCCTGGCATTTAATAAAAGTTTTGTTCTGTTGTTTATCTCCTACAGTCTTGTTTTTGTATATACAGACTGCTATAACAGAATACTAGGGACTGGGTGGCTTAACTAACAGGAACTGTTTCTCATAGCTCTGGAGGGTAGAAAGTCCAGGGCAAGGGGCGGGAGACATGGAGCCATGTGAAAACTTGCTGCCTAGTTTCAGATGGCCATCTTCTCACTGAGTTCTCACATGGCACAAAGCAAAGGAAGAGAAGAAGCAAGCACTTTCATGTCTCCAAGCTCATGATTTAAATACCTCTGAAAGGCCCCATCTCTTAATACCATCACCCTGGAAGTTATGATTTCAGCATATGGAGTTTGAGGGGACACAAGCCTATTAGTGCAATATTTTGACATACTTAAAATTCCTAATCAGTTAAAAAGTTACATACTATTTAGGAGTTTTTATATATTTCTCATTTGAAATTTAAATTTCTGTGATTAGAACTGAAATACTTTCAAGAAGTATTTCTCTGGCCAAGACCTGATCAAGAAAATGTAAAAATGCATTTAAGTTAGCCCCAAATATGGCAAAAGCTACAATTTTTTCATATGAAAGGGAAAAACAAATTTTAAATTATTTTTATGATGTTATGTGTCATTCCACATCCTACTCCCAGAGAGTGACTACAGGTGAAAGTAATTCTTGGCCCAGCTAGCCAAAGTGGTCAGTGTGCATGACTGCCAGCTTTGGGGACCTCTACTATCATAGGTTTACCACCTCAGATTCTGGATTTCTTGCCATCATGACTGCCTCCAGAACATATTCCCTAATTTTCCTTCCATATAGTGTCATTCCAGAGACAAGGAAAAATAGAATACCTGTAATACTCCACAGAGCAGTTGTTCCTGTTCATAGAGAAAGATCCTGAATTGCGACATACATCTGGAACTAGCATATCTTGAATGGACCCTTCCACTTACCCCTTGTTTCAAACCCATTCTCAAAATATAATCATAACAGCCAAATCTAATGATTCTATATTGAAATATGAAATAGCATTTTGATAAAACTTATAGGATTGGCAAAAAAAAAATCAAAGGAAATCATGGTGATCCAAAAGTCATAATATGAAAACATAAAGCCTTGGTTTATTTTAAATTTCAGAAGTTCATTTTAGCTCAACCAAACTAGGAAAGAATGTAAAATAACAAAGAAATAGAAACCACAAGTGACTTTCAGAAAAATCCTTATTGAACCACTAAGAAGGATTTTTCTGTCTTTTTCAAGAATGTTCATGCCTTAGTTTAAGAGCAGGATCTCTCAAACTCAGCACTATGGACATTTTAGGCTTAATATTCTTTGTTGCAGGGGGTGTCATGTAAATTAACAGATGCTTAGTAGCATCCATGGCTTAAACTTACTACATGCCATAACATCCTCACCACTTACACTCTTACACTTATGAAAACAAAAACCATCTTTAGGCATTGCCAAGTATCAGGTTCAGAACCTCCTCCTGTTAAGAAACACTGGCAAAAGAGTAAGGATGGAGATATAAAAAAAGTATATATAGAGTTTAATATTTTAGAAATAAAAATTTGAGTTATGAGACAATGGTGATGAGAAAAGCTGGACCATTTTTTTTATTATTTTTTTTAACACTTAATCAGCTGAATACTGTGTGCCTGGCACTGGCTTATATTTGCTCACGTTGACATTACTTGATTGCAGGAAGAATAATCAGTCCCTTTCATGACATGGTGCTTGACACTTCCCTGCAGAAAAGAACACTACTTTGAAGAGAACATGGGTCTGACAGATTATTAACCATTTCCAGTTTCATGCAACATAAGAATCCAGAGAAAGTATAAATTAAATACTAGCTGTATTAGCACACTATGTTACCAGTTGTGATCTTAGGGAAGTCATTTCACATTCCAAGTCTCAATTTTCTCTGCTTGTTGATGAAAAATACTGTTACATAGTGTGTTAAGAATTAAAGATAATATATGTGTAATACCTGGCATGTGAAGGTATTACCATTACCATCTAGTAATCATTTACCTACCATTAATGATTTCTATCATCAATAGTAGTATTTAATTATTTTCTCTACAACCACCACTATGGTGAATTGGAATCAGAGGACCTGTTATATTATTAACTGTGTCCTACATTCAAACCATTAAGTACTGAAGGCAAATTCTATTTATAGTGACATACAATTTAGTAAATTTGAGTCACATAAAAAGTTTATTTTGAGGGGTGGCAAGACGGCAATGGAGTAGGTGGACATACCAACTTCCACCTCTGAGAACCAAAGTGGATTATAACTTAATTTTAAGAACCATCATCTGGAAAAACCAACTTTGGATGAAATTATGAGGACTCTTTAACCAAAGAACACTGAAGAAACCACACTGAGACTGGTAGGAAAAGCGAAAATGCAGAGAGGGCTGCCCAGCTCCCAGGAGCAAACAGCAGCCAGGAGAGACGCATGTGCTGGGAAGTGAGTTTAGCAGAGAGGGGAGGGTCCTGGGCCCCATGAACAAAGCCCCAGCCTGCAGCCACAGAGCCTAGAGGAAGAGTATGGACAGTATTTAGCTGCAAAACAAGTCAGGATACTGTTTGTGAGAAAGAGACAGATTTCTCAGACCCAGGATTCTTCTTAAAGGGACCACACAGAAAACCTCTTTCACAACTCCACTCACCTGGGGATCCGGGGGATGTGGAGAGAGGAAGAAGAGGGTAATCTAGGAGGCACAAGCAGAAACACTTTGAGGGACAGCCACCCTAACCTCTGGGCTGAGTCCTCCCCAAATCTTAAGTGAATATTTCTCCTGGAACCAGCAATACCAGCAAAGGGAAGCAGGACACCAGCCAAACAAGCTCTTCTATGGCACTCAGAGCAGAGTCGTTCAGAAGGAGGGAGCCTTAAGGAGTACAGAATTGAATGCTAGGGTCTGAGCTGCAGCGCCCCCACCCACACTTCCGAGAGATCGCCGGAGGGTGGGCGGCAGCAGGACATGGAAGCACGGTCCTGTCTGCAGGGGAGCTAGAGCCTGGCTGGCCACGACTGAGACCCGGTGTGACCTCAGTCTCACCCAGCAGGGGCAAAAGGGGTGCATGAAAGTGTTCCAGCCAGCTGCAGGCCTGCCTGCAATCCTGCCAGCAGGAGAAAGGTGAAAGCCTGGGAACAGCAGAGACCCGAGGCTGAGCATGGGCACAAAGCCCCGCCCAGCTCGTGAAGCTGGGGCTTGTGGTCTGATGCACAACCATGGCTCTGCTGTGGGGGTGGGGAAAAAGCCTGGGAATAGGCGGAGACCACAGCTGAGCAAAGGTGCTCACCCCTGACCATGGTGCCGAAGCTTGTGACCCCTGGTGGTACAAAAGCAGAGGCTTGTAGACCAGTCACATGAACACAGCCCCTCCCATGGGAGAAAGGCCAAAACCGTAGCAACAGCTGCAGCAGGCTGACGCCTGCAATGCCCATACCCAAACACCTGGGGCAATGGCAGAGGGGGTGGTGGGCTTGCAGACAGACCACACATAGGGAACACAGAGGCCACACCCATCAGGCTCCAGTGGCCACACCCTTCTTATACACAGACAAAATGAGAAGGCAGAGAAATGCAACCCAATTGAATCAAGAGAAGTTCCCAAAACAGGACTTGAATGAGTCATATATAAAAAAATTACTGAATGCGGAGTTTAAAATAATGATTGTTAGGATGCTCAAAGATCTTAGAACTACAACAAATGGTCATAATGAACAACTAAATAAAGAGATAGCAAGTATAAAAAAGGACATTGAAATAATAAAAAAGAATCAGTCAGAAATGACAAATATAATATCAGAAATTAAGAACACAATGGAAGGAATTAAAAGCAGGATGGATAAAGCTGAGGACTGAATCAGTGAGTTAGAGAACAAGATAAACAAAGGCATAGAAGCAGAGCGGCAAAAAGAAAAGAGACTCAAAAAGTCTGAGGAAACTCTAAGAGAGCTCTGTGACAACATGAAGAGAAACAACATCCGCATCATAGGGGTTCCTGAAGAACAAGAGAAAGAACAAGGGTTAGAAACTTTGTTCAACCCAGTCATAGCTGAAAACTTCCCAAAATTGATGCAGGAAAAGGACAGACAAGTTCAAGAAGCACAAAGAATTCCATTAAAGAGAAACCCAAAGAAATCTACACCAAGACACATCATAATTAAAATACCAAAGCTAAGTGATAAAGAGAAAATATTAAAAGCTGCTAGAGGAAAAAAAAAGCTATCACCTACAAAGGATCGAGCCCCCATAAGGATGACACCCCACTTATCAACAGAAACACTTGAGGCCAGAAGGGAATGCCAAGAAATATTTAAAGTAATGCAGAACAAGAGCCTACAACCAACACTACTTTATCTAGCAAGGCTATCATTTAAAATTGAAGGAGAAATAAAAACCTTCCCAGACAAAAAAAAAAAAAAAGAAACCTCAAGGAATTTATTACAACCAAACCAATGCGGTAAGAAATGTTAAGGGGCTTATTGTAAACAGATCAAAGGGGGAAAAAATATAGCAAAAGAGAAATACAGCTTTAAAGAATAAAATGGCAATAAATAACTACATATCAATAATAACCTTAAATGCAAATGGATTAAATGATCCAATTAAAAGACATAGGGTAGCTGCATGGATAAGAAAACAGGACCTATACATTTGCTGTCTACAAGAGACACACGTTAAACAAAAAATGTACATAGACTGAAGGTAAAAAGATAGAAAAAAATATTTCATGCAAATAGAAAAGAAAAAAAGCTGGGGTAGCAATGCTTATATCAGACAAAATGGACTTTAAAACAAAGGCTATAGTAAGAGATAAAGAAGGTCACTACACAATGATAAAGGGAGCAGTCCAACAGGAAGATATAACTGTTATAAATATCTATGCACCTAATATAGGAGCACCTAAATATATAAAGCAGACTTTTATGGATATAAAGGGTGAGATCAACAGTAATATTATAATAATAGGGGATTTTAATACCCCACTAACATCACTAGATAGATCCTCAAGAAAGAAAATTAACAAAGAATCAGCAGACTTAAAGGACATATTAGATCAACTCGATTTAATAGATATCTTCAGAACCTTTCACCCTAAAGCAGCAGAATATACATTCTTTTTCAGTGCTCATATACATTCTCTAGGATAGACCACATGTTACTGCATAATAGCCTTCTCAACAAATTTAAGAAGATTAAAATCATAGCAAGAATTTTCTCTGATCACAATGGCATGAAACTAGAAATCAACCACAACAGAAAAACTGAAAAATATTCAAACACTTGGAAACTAAATAGCATGTTATTAAATAACAAATGGGTTAACAATGAGATCAAAGAAGAAATAAAAAAATTCCTAGAAACAAATGATAATGAGCATACAACCACTCAAAATTTATGAAACACAGCCAAAGCAGTACTGAGAAGGAAGTTCATAGCATTACAGGCATACCTTAAGAAGCTAGAAAAAGCTCAAATAAAAAACTTAACCCTGAACCTAAAAGGAATAGAAAAGGAACAGCAAGTAAAGCCCAGAGGTAGTAGAAGGAAGAAAATAATAAATATCAGAGTGGAAATAAATGATATAGAAGCTAAAGAAACAATACAGAGGATCACTGAAACAAGGAGCTGGTTCTCTGAATGGGTAAACAAGATAAATGAACCTTTAACCAGACTCACCAAGAAAAAAAGAGAGAGGATGCAAATAAATAAAATTAGAAATGAGAGTGGAGATATAACAACTGACACAACAGAAATACAAAGGATTGTAAAAAAAATACTCTGAAGAACTGTATGCCAAAAAATTAGACAACCTACATGAAACGGACAAATTCCTTGAATCATATATTTTAAAAAATCAATCTGGAGGAATCAGAAAACCTAAACAGACTGAATACAACAAATGAGATCAAAACAGTTATCAAAAAACTCCCAACAAACAAAAGCCCGGGGCCCACTGGCTTCACAAGTGAATTCTACCAAATATTCAAAGAATTAACTCCAATTCTTCTCAAGCTATTTCAAAAAATACAAGAGGAAAGAAGACTTCCAAGCTCTTCTTATGAGGTGAGCATAATTCTGATTCCAAAACCAGGCAAAGACAACACAAAAAAAGAAAATTATAGGCCAATATCCCTGATGAATATAGATGCTAAAATCCTCAATAAAATATTAGCCAACTGGATCCAGCAATATATGACAAAAATCATACAGCATGATCAAGTGGAATTTATTCTGGGGAGGCAAGGGCTGGTACAATATTTGCAAATCAACCAATATGATTTATCACATAAACAAAAGGAAGGGGAAAAACTAAATGATAATTTCAATAGATGCGGAAAAAGCATTTGATAAAATCCAGCATCCGTTCATGATCAAAACTCTCAGCAAAGTTGGAATACAGGGAACATACCTCAACATAATAAAGGCCATCTATAACAAACCCACAGCCAACATCATACTCAATGGGAAAAAATTAAAAGCAATCCCCTGAAGATAAGAAACAAGGCAGGGGTGCCTCCTTTCACCACTTTTATTCAACATAGTCCTGGAAGTGCTAGCCACAGCAATCAGACAAAAAGAAGAAATAAAAGGCATCCAAATTGGAAAAGAAGAAGTAAAACTATCATTATTTGCAAATGATATGATATTGTATATAGAAAACCCTAAAGTCTCAGTCAAAAAACTACTGGACTTGATAAATGAATTCAGCAAGGTGGCAGGATATAAAATTTATACTCAGAAATCAGAGGCATTTTTATACACCAACAATGAACTGTCAGAAAGAGAAATTAAGGAAACAATCTCCTTCGCTATTGTAACCAAAGAAATAAAGTATCTAAAAGTAAATTTAGCCAAGGAGATTAAAGACTTATACATGGAAAATTATAAAACATTGATAAAAGAAATCAAAGAAGATACAAACAAGTGGAAGCATATACCGTGCTCATGGTTAGGAAGAATAAACATCATTAAAATGTCTATATTACCCAAAGCAATGTATAAATTCAATGCAATACCAATTAAAATAACAATGACATATTTCAAAGTTATAGAACATATCTTCCAAAAATTTATATGGAACCAAAAAAGAACACAAATAGCCTCAGAAATCTTGAAAAGGAAGAATAAAGTGGGAGGTATTATACTTCCTGATATCAAGTTATACTACATGGCCATTGTACTCAAAACAGCATGGTGCACTGGCATAAGAACAGGCATATAAATCAATAGAACAGAACAGAGAACCCAGAAATAAACTCACACCTTTATGGACAACTGATATTTGACAAAGGAGATAAGAGCATACAATGGAGTAAAGACAGCCTCTTCAACAAATGGTGTTTGGAAAATTGGACAGCTACCTGCAAATAAATGAAACTAGGCCAGCAACTTATACCATTCACAAAAATAAACTCAAAATGGATAAAAGACTTAAATGTAAGCCATAATACCATAAGCATCTTAGAGGAAAACATAGGCAGTAAGCTCTCCGACATCTCTCGCAGCAATATATTTGCTGATTTATCTCCACGAGCAAGGGAAATAAAAGACAGAATAAACAAATAGGATTATATCAAACTAAAAAGCTTTTGCACAGCTAAAGACAATAAGAACAGAATAAAAAGACAAACTACACAATGGGAGAACATATTCAATAATGAGTCTGATAAGGGGCTAATAACAAAAATTTATAAAGAACTTGTAAAACTCAACACCAGGGAGATAAACAATCTAATCAAAAAATGGGCAAAAGAAATGAATAAACACTTCTCCAAAGAGGACATACAGATGGTCAATAAGCATATGAAAAAATGCTTAATATCACTAATCATTAGAAAAATGCAATTTAAACCACAATGACATATCACCTCACACCAGTCAGAATGGTGCTCATCAACGAAACAACACAGAATAAGTGCTGGAGAGGATGTGGAGAAAAGGGAACCCTCCTGCACTGCTAGTGGGGATGCAGACTGGTGCAACCACTGTGGAAAACAGTATGGAGATTTCTCATAAAATTAAAAATCAAACTGCCTTTTGAACTAGCTATCCCACTTTTAGGAATATACCCCAAGAACACCATAGCACTGTTTCAATAGGAGAAATGCACCCCCATGTTTATGGCAGCATTGTTCACAATAGCGAAGATCTGGAAACAGCCCAAGTGTCCATCAGTGGACGAGTGGATTAAAAAGCAGTGGTACATATATACAATGGAATACTATGGGGTCATGAAAAAGAAGGAAATCTTACCTTTTTTGACAACATGGATGGACATGGAAACTATTATGTTAAGTGAAATAAGCCGGGCAGAGAAAGAAAAATATCGTATGACCTCAATCATTTGAATAATCCAATGAACAATATGAACTGAGGAACGGAATTGAGACAGAGGAGAGATCAAAGGGACCAGAGGAAAAGAGGACAGAGGGAGAGGGGATGATAGGATGGGATAAACCTGAAGGGAAGGGGGGAGGGCTCTGTGGGGAGGGGGGCAAGGAAGATGTTGAGGGGAACACGGGGGAGGGGGGATGCATTCGGGGCAACACTAGAATCTATGTAAACACAATAAATCAAAATCAATTATTAAAAAAAAAGGTTTTTTTGTTTTTAAAATTAAAATTTGAGAGTTCATCTGAACTTGGGAAATTGGGGTGAGTACCCTCTTAGCCTTTGTACTTTCCTGGGCTATGAATTCAGTTTTGAACTGCTATCTATTAATAGAGACATATTCCTATGCTTTCCTCTAATTACTCATTTTCTCACTTTGATACAACCCATATAGAATTCTATTTGGCCATATTTTGATTTAAACTACTTGAACCTATTTTGTCTGGAGAACACAAAACTTTCTCTTTCATTATCATTTCTGTCTGGCATTTTAGACTAGATTAATGTATCATTAAAACCTGTGGAAACACCTTTAAAACAATTTCAATTTTTTCTTTTTCTTTAAAAAGCAATATATGTTCAAGATACATTATTATTATTATTATTATTATTATTATTATTTGTATTTTTCTGAAGCTGGAAACAGGGAGAGATAGACAGACTCCCGCATGCGCCCGACCGGGATCCACCCGGCACGCCCACCAAGGGCGACGCTCTGCCCACCAGGGGGCGATGCTCTGCCCCTCCGGGGCGTCACTCTGCCGCGACCAGAGCCACTCTAGCGCCTGGGGCAGAGGCCAAGGAGCCATCCCCAGCGTCTGGGCCATCTTTGCTCCAATGGAGCCTTGGCTGGGAGGGGAAGAGAGAGACAGAGAGGAAGGAGGGGGGGGGGGTGGAGAAGCAAATGGGTGCTTCTCCTGTGTGCCCTGGCCGGGAATCGAACCCGGGTCCCCCGCACGCCAGGCCGACGCTCTACCGCTGAGCCAACCGGCCAGGGCAAGATACATGATTTTAAAAATACAAATCAACAAACAAAAAATTAAGCCTGAATAATCCTTCCTTGATGCATCTCATTATTAATACACACATTTATCCATCCACATGCGTTCATACTGACAACTCTGACAGAATTATGAGACAGACATAATATGAATTCTGCTTTTAAAGGTATGTCTAGAATGCTGTGAGAGCACAGGAGTCATTTCTGATCCACATTTGCTTGATCATAAAGGTTTCCTGGAAGAAGCGAGCCCTGAAGAATAAGAAGCAGTTAACTAATCAAAGGGAGCAGGGGTGTGGGAAGTAGGAGTCCAGGCAGAGTTTGGTGATGGTAAAGGAAGGTAAGGGCATGAGCAAAAGCCTGGTGTGGAAAGAGTATAGAGGTCTTGCGGTCTTGAGAAGTTTATTACACAGAAGTGTGTGGTTGAGGCGTTGATGGTGCTGGGAATATGTAAGTGATAAAACTTGGGACATGAAAAGGAAAGAGTGTGCAAGACATGGACAAACCATATCAAACTTATGTTGTTTCTCCCGAGAGCAACAAAAGCCGTTGAGCACTATAAACCACGGGTACTGTAGATATTTGTTTTAGAACAATTATTTATTGTGGGGATTGTATTTAAGAAAGGTATTTGTGAGGTATGGGCTGGACAGAAGCCATACTGAAATGGGGCAGTGTTAGAAGGCTGCTTTGTATTTTGGGAGAGACGATGAGAGCTAAACTGAGGTAAGAACAGTAACGCTGAGGGAAAAGGAGATGATTTTAAGAGATAAAATTAAGTTTCTTAAATGATGGCAGTTGCTTTTATATAAATACTGAGAAAAAGAGGTGAGTCAAAAATAATACCCACTAAGTCTTTTGATTTAATGGTTTCATAAAATTACCCCACAGAATCTCCATTTCTGAATACTTACCAATTGAACTCATCAGTACAACCTCTCATTCTCTCTCTTTCTCATTATATGCACATATAGTATCATTATATAATGTATATATATATATGAAAAATATACAATGCATATACACAAAATAAATAGCAAACAAACAAGGAGAAGGGCACAGTCTGATGCTATTCAATTTAAAAAGAGGCTCCAAAGAGAGAAACCAAAATGCCTGGAGTAGAACAAAGTGGCTAATAATGAAAAGTTCCTATGCTGTCCCCAACCTCTGATACTTACCAATCAGAAAGAAAAAATAATGATAATTCTCACTATTATTCCGAAATCTAGAGGTAGGCAAACTGGTTCAGTATTCTGAAGCTTCCAAGAAGCTGCTGTTTTACAGAAATGAAGTTTCCTGAATGAAAGCAGGATACCAACACTAAGATACCTCCACGGGTGCAGCACGTACCCTTCCAGAAAGTACCACGGAGCCCTAAGCAGCACTTTTAACAAAACCTCGGGCATAATCGATCACACCTCAGCTCCGCCACACGCCGCGAGGTCCTACTTCCACGGTTACACCCTTAGGAATGAACAGAATGAAAAACATTCAGCACTCAGGTAGGAGCTGTTTGGGTAGATGGCGATGAACACATTTTACATAGATGATTACTCAAGAAGTTCTTGCACTGTAACACGGGGCGGGGGAGGCACAGCGCACTTGCAGATAAACTGAAACAAAACATCATTCAAAAGATTTTTTTAAGTCTAGAAAATATTACCCTTCAAACAAAAGAGATTCCATAAAAGGACCTTGAGCTATAAACAATTTAATCAGGACTCAATGTAAAGATGGCAAAACAAAATAATGCCATGCACAGGGAGACCGGAGTCTTTAGAATATAAAAGTACTTGTGTACAGAGTAAAAAAAATAAATCGAAACAGCAAGGAATGAAGGTCAATTAACTTAGAGAAATGGCTTGGTGTAAACACTGCAAATGCAGATATAAAAGACGACATTTAGAGCAAGCTAAGCTAAACTAATAAACCTGAAGAACAAAGATTATTCAACATGGGTATTGTTGGTAGCTCTAAATAGAATACTTCACAAGTGGTACAGAAAAGACATTTTAAAAAGTAACCCCAGAAAGTTTCCCAGAAAGTAATAAAAGGAGAAGGGAAGAGAAAAAGAAGTAAGAAACAATATATATATATATATATATATAGAACTTGCTCTCTCAAGCATTGTCTAGGTACTTTAAATATGCTAACTCTATATAAAATAAATGCTACTGTTATCCCTATTTTTGATACAAAAACTGAAACATAGAGAGGTGAATAACTTTCGTCCAGTCACAAAAATGGCAGAGCCAGATTTAAACCTAGGTAATCTGACATTAGAGAGTAAAAGAACACACATGTTCCAGAAAGATAGGAAACAATAAGTGAATTGTTATCTGAATATTTGAGGCAAATAAAGAATATTAATTATCCCTGTTGTCTGAGTTGTCCTACTTCTTCAAATAGTACTACATCTTTTTTTTTTTCCGATTGTACAATCTTTGATTTCAAACTTGTGAAGACAGCATGATATCTTTCCCCATATTCTCTCTGGGCTTCTTCTCTTAGAAGATGAGTCAAATTTCTCTATGTGAAAAAAAGAAACTTTTTAGTAATGTCCATGATTATATAAATTATTTCCTAACCTACCCCCACACAATGACTACAAATGAAATATTATTCTATAATGAAACTCAAAGTCGACAAGTTTCAGCTGCATATTTGAGCTTCTGGATAAATCTTCACCTTTAATTATGTGCAGACAAGTAAGGATTAACAGATAGCTGAAGAAAGCTGCTTCTGTGAAAGAACACAGCAGGCAAAATATCACAAACAAAACCAAGAAGAGACAGATTATACAAAGAAGAAAATGTTCAAAACCTACCATTCATATCATAAGGGAAATTTGATTCATAAAACAAGAAGAGCTTCCCAATTTCAAAATTACTAGGGAGCTATAGAAATCAACACAATGTAGTACTGATACGGGACAGAGAAAACCCATTAACCCAATCTAACCTTGAAAAAAGATCAGGCAATCCCAAATGAAGAACATTCTACAAAATATCTGATCAATAATCCTCAGAATGATAAAGGTCAACAAAACAAGGGATGTCTAGAAACTTTTCAGACCAGAGAAAGCTAAGGACACATGATGACTAGAGGCAATGTGATATCTAGGATGGGACACTTGAACAGAAAGAGAACAATGGGGAAAACAAGGTGAATGCTGAATAAATTGTACACTGTAGTTATCAGTAATATACCAATTTTGTTTTCTTAGTTTTAGCAAATGTACCATGGTAACATATAAGAGGAAAGTGTGTGAGGGGTATAAAGAACTCTCTGTACTATCTTTGCATTTTTGTCTGTAAATCTAAAACTATTTTAAAATAAAACATTTATGCAAAAATTAATGGGTGTCTGCAATGAAGTTCCCCTAATGTTGAAATGGTTTTCTTAGGGGGTAAATAGTTGGAATCTTATGATTTTCTTTCTTGTTGTTGTTCTTATCTTTCATCTATGTTCTTCTTTATATTGCATACATTCTTTATAACAAATTTAAAAAACAAACAAACTATAACCTAGTCTTCCTTAAAAGCAAACCAAAGCAATAGTTATAATACCGAGGTTTCCGGCTTGAATTACTTGATGGTTGGTGGTTACATTAACTAGATATTACTGCAATGATACTACAAAACAAACCACCCTAAACTTGATGACCTACACTGAGCATTTATTTTTCTGTGGTTTTGAGTTGGCCTTGATGGGTTTGGTTCTGAATTGGTGGGCTGAACTCTATGCAGAGGTTATGGTCAAGTGAAAACATTTGTTTTTCATTCTCCTTGAACCAGTACCTACCTATTAGTTTTTCAAGAACACATGATGCCTCTCAAGGCCTGGCTCCCAGCTGGCCATTTTCACTTCACTAACATTCCATTGGCTTTAGCAAAAGTCACACAGCCAAGGGCAACATCGTTCAGGCAGGGAATAAATACCTTCTCCGGTGGATAGTACTGAAAAGTCATATGGCAAAAGACATGAATATAATATAGAAAGGTCATGGAAAATTAAATGCAATGGTCCTATCTACCTTAGAAGTGTAATTTACTGAAAGGAGAACAAAGTCATCCCCTACCTAATATGTTCTTATTTAATTAAAAAATAATTTGAGTCAGCCTATTTATTCAGGGAATTGTTACAAAACTTGAGCTGATCAAAGAATTAAAGGGAGGTACTTTTCTTCTTCTCTTGTCATACATATTGAAGTGCAGAATTTGGTCTCATCAATTTCTCTTGCTTTTTTCTGACAGCTAACGCCGTTGGCAAACATCAGTAAGAACTAGTTTTCAGGCTTTGCCTAAGGAAGTCTGGAGACAAGGATTCAGCTTCTTGTTAGTTGCTATGGAAATTAATATGCAGCAATATATTTCTAATAACTTAATGGTTCATTGCTTCATGTCTAATTTTATTTTTGTTTATTAGTAGATATTTTGCATTTTAAATAAAGAAATGTCTCTCACTTTCGTTATTTATTATACAGTTAAGAAAGGTGGATGTTATAGAAATGAAATTTTCTAAATAATAATTATGTGGGTAAAACATTCCATTAATATCACTGCATTAAACCTGCAAATCCCACAAATTGGATATTTGTTACAATCTAGTTAATGTGGCTATGCTATGGATTGTTTTTGTGTACAAAATTGTGGCTTTAATTAAATGAAAGAAGTTGCTACTTATGCTTTATTTATGAATTTTTTATGCCAGAATAAAACAAAAATGTTTCAGTACTAATAAAATATAAAAAAATATATATCTTTCATCTATAATTTATACATTGGTAACTGTAATAAAAATGCACTAGTATTTTTCAATGCTCAGATAATGATGAATAGCTACTTAATTTTTTAAAAAGTAGCTCTAAAACAAAAATAGTAAATATATTAAGGCCAACATACTACCAGATGATTTGCATAATGTACATCTTGCTAAATAGAATGTGTGCCATTTACATATGAATAGTGAAGATGAGTGTAGGAATTCTGTTTGATATTTTTATGGAAAACAAGAAAAGAAGATTTTCTCCCAAAGAGTATTAATTCTCAGTTTTGAAGTCTTAAAAATAAATACCTCCACAGCTCAAACACAGTAATTAGAGGGAACAGTAGAGATATAAGTCAAGCCAGAACAAAAGACCCAAAAGGCAGAGGGAGGGCCCAGTAGGACAAAAGGGGGTTTCTCCCAACTCTGGACACTATAACAATAGGCTACTGACATGAAGCCACAGAATACAACCACTGGGCCATTATTGAGGTGTGTGTGTGTGTGTGTGTGTGTGTGTGTGTGTGTGTGTGTGTGCATACACACATAAATTTACATTTCTTGTCCAGTTACCAGTAAAAACTTCTGTTGACCAGAAAAAAACCACAGAGGAAATGTAACTGTAATATAGGATAGAGGGGTTGAGAAGTAAGGCTGGAGAATCAGACTGCCAGGGTAAGTCCTGACTCTACCCACCTATTACCTCTGTGACCTGGCACAAAGCACGCACCATCTCTGTGACCTGGCACAAAGCAAGCACCACCTCTGTGCGCCTACCTTTACAAGTAAATAAGCGTCTGTGGACAGCAGCACTCCAAGTTCCTGCAAGGATTAAAAGATAGACTATGTTGAAGTGTTTTTTAATATAGTAGGATCCTAAATATTTTAGTTTTAGTATTCAATTTATTTGAGCATCATTATCTCCAGATAATCCAAATTCCAAAGTGTCCCATACATAATATCACTGGTCAAATGGAAGTTTTAACAAAGTCTGTATGGTTTGATTAATTAGAGGCAGGATTAGTAAGTAAAAAATGTCACTGTGTTACCAGACTACAACCAGCCCAGGGTTTGGGTCACTCCACACCACAATAGCCAATAAGCAGAGACTGAGTCTGAGAGGGTAACAGCCATCTTTAATCAAGATTGCCAGCAACTTGAGAAGACAGGCTGCATATCCTAGCCCAAAGTCTGCCTTACAGTCTCAGTTGCAAGGGCTGATTATATACTTTTTTGTGTGTGTGTGTGTGGCAGAGACAGAGAGAGGGACAGACAGATAGGAAGGGAGAGAGATGAGAAACACCAATTTTTTGTTGCAGCTCCTTAGTTGTTCATTGACTGATTTCTCATATGTGCCTTGACCGGGAGGCTACAGCAGACCGAGTGACCCCTTGCTCGAGCCAGCGACCTTGGGGTCTCGAACCTGGGTCCTCCACATTCCAGCCCGTGGCTCTATTCACTGTGCCACTGGCTGATCAGGCTGATTATATACTTTTTCACGTGAGGTTAGTACAATGGGAGACACGCAGTTAGTCATAAAGTAGAATAGCTAGTTCCCAGCACTGTAAGAGTCATCAAGCAGAACGGCCAGTTTTCAGGATCATAATTTCTTCTCCATGGCTTTCCGGTCTAATTGTGGTCTTTATTGCTTCTTGGGTACCAGTCATGGGAACATCTGACTTCAGTAGTGCTCCGTAGGGGTATGGGAATATCAGGCTTCAGTAGTTCTCCTGCATTCCTGGGGGTGGGGGATGCTAAAGAAAATCTAGGAAATAGGTTACATGTGGTGCTCTAGCAATCATGTGTGTGTATATATATACACATATATATGTTATTGATTGTATACTATATTGATACCCTTTCAACTGTGAGATACGGGTATCTTGGTTGCTACATTATTTATACTCAGTGAGTATGGCCACATCTTTTATTTCTGGGTTGGTCAACACAGTCTCCCTAATCTGTGTTCATCCATTCTTCTCTCTGCCCGTTTACAACCTGGTGTAATGTTCTCTGAAAGACACATAAAAAAATAACACCAAAGCACAAAATCCTGTGTGTCTGACAAAACTTCTGGTCTGGCCAAAATCATCAATATTAGGTGACTCATCTAGAAGAACATTTCATTGAAAGACAAATTTGAAATGCGGCCACAAATATTAGCTCACAGAAAAGATATTATTATTGCTTCTGTTCTTTTGGGTTCGGATTTTGGAGAATCTGTCAGTCAACCCTTGGTTTGGCAAATGGAGATGGGACAATTGACTATTGAAATATCCTGAATTGCTCCTGATCTATTATATACACATCCCTCTCTACAGGTTTTTCCTTGGAAGCCACTGGAATTACTGCCTGGATTTCAATATTGCAATTTGATTTATGCTATCCAATCTATTTAATCCCCACTTGTATATGTGCACTGCCATTCCTGGCTGGTACACACAACCCAGCAGCCTTGGAGTTTAAAGCAGAAAATAATTTCATTTAACAGCTGTTAAAATAGGGGGATCACAGGTAGCTTTCATTCAAATGTTAATTGCTCTCAGTGCTTTGCTCATAAACCCAACCTGAAGTCAGGTACTTTAAGATGTGTTGCAGGGAGATATAAAAGTAAGATGAGTTACTGGCATCCTGACAGAAAAGGAGGGAGGCTCTGTGTGAGCACTGAGTGGACCTGGGCCCCTGGAACTCATACCAGCATGGAAATCAAAGAGTGATAGATGTTTGAAAGACAATAGTTGTTTTCCAGATGATGAGACTTTGCAAAACGATTTCGAAGGCAGGCCTAATAGCGAGTCAGTCATAAAACATTTACAAATTCAGGTTGTAAAAGTAGGCTGGAAGGAGTAAGTAGGCAAATTGTCAAACTATAAAGCTGTGCTGAGTCAGGATAGAGGTAGCTTGTTATCAGTTGTATTGAAATTTACTAAGTAAATTAAGATGGAATTTGGAACTAAATAAATGAATGACGTGGTGATTGTATTGGAGCCAGCAGTTTTTATTATTATTTTTGTGTGTGTATTTTTCTGAAGTTGGAAATGGGGAGGCAGTCAGACAGACTCCCGCATGCGCCCGACAGGGATCCACCCGGCACGCCCACCAGGGGGCAATGTTCTGTCCATCTGGGGCGTTGATCTGTTGCAACCAGAGCCATTCTAGTGCCTGAGGCAGAGGCCATGGAGCCATCCTCAGCACCCGGGCCAACTTTGCTCCAGTGGAGCCTTGGCTGAGGGAGGGGAAGAGAGAGACAGAGAGGAAGGAGAGGGGGAGGGGTGGAAAAGCATATGGGTGCTTCTTCTGTGTGCCCTGGCCAGGAATTGAACCCAGGACTCCTGCACGCCAGGCCAACGCTCTACCACTGAGCCAACCGGCCAGGGCAGAGCCAGCAGTTTTGAATGTTACATAGGTAACCAACATGTACATGGTTTTTCAACGAAGTGCCTGGAATCTGGATGATCTTTTACCGGCAACTTTTCAGGAAAAAAAAAAAAAAAAGAATAGCCTAAAGGGAAAAATTAGTAGCATAATTTGGAACAAATCAGTTTGCCACTCTGAACTTCATTCAGTTTCCTCCTCTGTAAAAAGAGGTGATAAAACTCAGTGAGTCTCTGAGATCACAATATGCTTCAATTCTTGGGTTTTCAGTACAGTACTTAACTATCTCCAGGATAACTAAAAATTAAGAATCATGTAGTTTTGCTCAGTTATGCTAAGCTCTAACTAAATGGCCTAGAAGCACCATGCCCATCTGCAGGGCCATTAGGTCTCAGCAAGCAGAGGTACAATTAGGGTCAAACAGGATGATCCAGGAGAAGTGAGAACTTGGTGGGCCAACTTACCTCGGAATACATAATCCTTTTAGACTATTCAGCTCAACTACCCAAATTTATTTGTTGGTCATTTAAATACATTTATTAAGTATTCTAAGTATGTACTATTGCTAGATACTGTTGAAATGCAAAGGTATGCACAAAAACTAATGAACAAACTCTTTATTACCCAGCGTAAGGAGTTCCTGCCCGAATGAAAATGGATGCTCTTCCTCCTTCACCAAGACCGTCTTGCAATCATAAAAGGAAAATGTCAACTAAATTAAAGTGTGCACATTGACATGATGGATTTATGTTCTGACTCAAGCTCCTCATCCCATCGTGGACCAGCTCATAGACCGGCCTCAGTCCTCAGACGTCACTGTGCATAGCTCTGCCCTATTGTGCGGTGAGGAAGAACAATGCCTCTCCCAGCCTGATCAACAACCTACAAAGTATCTGGGGATTAATGCCAATGTCCCCCACCCTCCCCACCTTCACCCCCACCCCACTCAAAGAGTTCTCAGGGCAAAAGCCCTTTTATGCTTATTCAAGTGAAAATACTCACACTTGAATCTGGTGAGAGGTGGCAAAGGATAGTGCCAAATTCCATGCCCTCTTCACAATCAGCTCACTTCTCCCACGGGTAAGGATTTCCTCTTGGCAAATTTATCATGCCAGATTCTTTTCTTCCATATGATGGGGTCCCTTCCAAGAGTTCTTTGATCTTCATATAAACAGGCCCTGCCAAGTCTGTCTCATCAGATCACTGGACATGTCTGAATCCCACTTGGGATTTGGGACACAAATTAGAAGTAAAGTGGAACTTAAGCTGGGTTTATTCTCAATGTCCTTATTTGTTCTCAATGTATTGAGTAGTATGTATTAAGTAGCGGTTGGAGTACAGAGATAGGTAGCACAAAGCATTCACTGTAAGCAATCTAGAAAATAATTGGAGACAAGATATGCATACAGATGCTTATGATACTACATTAGCTTCACTAAGTATATTTAGACAAGTATAAAAAGCATATAGGAGACAGATGTGACATAATTATAAAAATGGAAAAATGAGTCTGAAGCTACATTTGAGCTAAGCTTTGAAATAGCATGTTTATGATGTGTGTCTAGGCAGAAGAATTAATACAGTAAAAAGCAGTTATGGGATTGAGAACTACTGGATGTTTTCATTTGTGTTTTCCTGGACCCTTCTGTGCCATGTGAAACCTGAACTCATTGTTGATAATTGCACATACTCTGGTCTTTACTGACTGAATAAAATAAAAGCAGTAAGTGGTTAGTTCAACTGTAATATTGTATCCACTAAGTTTTTTGGCAGGTCATAATTTTAGCTTATAAATACATAAAAAAGAAAAGAACATGATGTATTTCTGATGTTTTGTCAGACTCATGCTTTGAGGATGTGAATAAAAGGACAATAATTGATCTAAATGGTTCAAAAGTTAATTTCATAGCAGCATATTTGTGCAAGACAGCGATTATTATCTTGAGAGGCCTTACCATTATTTAAAAGAATTTCTCCTTAAGTCAGAGAAACTTTTATATTATCAGTAATTTCCTTGCATCCTTTCTCTACTAAACTTTAATTGCTTCCTGTGCTCCCAGGTAGATTGATTCGGATCTCATTAATGCACTAAAAGCTCTAGTTTATAAAAATGAATCATTTGATGAAGAATGGCAGTTAGGACTTGTTTCTTTGGGAGCAATTTCAGTCAGTGCAATGCAAACCACTGTGGTGTATTTGGTTCTGTTTCGAAATTATTGCTTCCGATTATATTCCATGTCAGCTAAATTTCTTGGTGATTCCTGAAAAATAAACATTAGTAATGACTCACAAAAAAAACTTCTCCCTATTTCTTGTGGAAAAGTAGCAATTTAAGATTTTTACATGTACAAATACAGGAAAAGCAACTTCCTTAATGTCATATAATAAAAATGATGAATTTCCAGGTGCAGCTGAGAAATCCCATGGACTGAACAGCAGGGAATATTTTGTTCTAGACTTGCCTCGCCAAAAAAATTCTACTCCCCTTAATAAAAAAGAAAATTAATAAATATAGAAGCTTCATGTTCAGTACAAGGAAGAAACATTATTAGAGGAGGCTCTGGAGGGGGCTCTGCCCCCTCGAGTCCCTTTTCCCTTAGGGTCTCCTAGGTAGGGGTGGAGGATGCTGCTTCTACCCAACAGTCCCACTCACTCTGGTTCTCTTGGATGGCTGAGGCAGTCTGGAAAACTTAAATAAGACTGACAGAAGGTTGGGAGAACAACAAAAGGAAAGTCAACGTGAAGAATGTTGGCTTTAGGTAACTTATAAAGCATAGCTTATTCTCTGTCCTCAGGCCACGTGGGCCTTTGTATCTTCTCAAGAAAAGGGGATATTGTCTAAATCTCTCCCTTACCAATAAAACAGTGAACATAGTGAAAAACCGCATCTTTCCCAGATCATCAAGAAGGAATAATCATCAGATGCCTTCAAACATAAGCTGAAGGAGAGAGCTGAGCTCTGCCCTCCCACCTATCAGCACAGTGGTCCTCAGACTTCAGTGCCCACAAGAATCACTAGAAAAATGAGTGGAAATTAGAATATACAGACTTTATTTACAGAAATTTTGATTCCATAAGATAAGAATAGTACCCAGAAATTTGTGTTTTAATAGACACCCCAGGAGATTTTAAGGCAAGTTCTTTGGACTACAATTGATAAACTCTATACTAGAGATTTTGTTATGAATTTACCAGATATTGTCTGTTTATTGCATCTGAGTAGTTCCTCCAGGGGAAGACAGACATTACCCCAAAGTCTCAGCATAGTATTATAGTTTCACTAGGCTTAACAAAGCATAATGATCTTTTCAGAATGGAACTCAATTAACATTTATTTGTAGCAGACATAGAATAATGAATATCCTACTATACAGGACCCACCAACCTTTCACCATGCCCTTGGGAAAGGCAATAACCTGTGTCCCTAAAATAAAAACATTTGGTTAGATCTTTTTGGACAGTGATTTACTCCATCACTCAATAAATATTTATTGAGTGTCTATTGTGTACTAGGCACTCAGTTTCCAGCTACATTTTTAACTGTGGGCCTTTTAAATTTTAAAACTTCTACAGATCATCTTCTCCACATGATTTTCAACAGATTTTAGTTCCACTTATTAAGAAAGTATTGTCAAAACACTTTTATGACTTCAGGAACATTTTAAAATAACTCCATTTGATACAATTCAAAATAACATCTAAATTGGTTTTAAAACTAGTGAGAAATAGTGCATATAAGTATGAGATTTTTAGGTCAGCCAAACAGAATGATCACTGTCCATATGGAATTACAGACTGCATCCCAAAACCCTGACCTGCCCAGAGACCCACAGCCAACAGAGCAGCAATTCACAGGATGGATGCTCTTCAAGATTCTTCTCAAAGATCCTTAAGTGTCAATGTGCTGAAACTCTAAGACTGAGATTATTAATGAGAAATAGATTAATTAATTAAAAGAAAATATTAAAAGTATACAGTCTGATTTCCTCTTATTTCTTATTTCAAAATGTGAAAAGCTGAAGAACAAAATGAAATTTTCAAGAAGCAAACTACTCGTTTGTAAGAAGAGGTGTTTACGATAGAAGAAAATTGAACCATGTGAGTAGCTTGATTAGGTTTATTTGAACTCATCTTAATTCACACTAATTGATTGTTTTGATTGTCTTGTGCCTGTACAACCAATACTAATTGTATTAAAAGTGTTAGAGTGGCATTCTAAGCACCCTTCCATTTTCATGATTATTTCTGGGAACTACAAGGAGTCAAGTGGCCCACACCATCTTCATTATAATTCGGTTAGTCTAAGCCTCAGGGAGGCATTTTTGTCTATAAATGCTAGTCTATAAATGTGCAAATAAAGTTAGGCAATTCATTGAGGAGTCTGTTTAAATTGTGTTTAAATTTATTTTTATAATAATGCATGCAAACACCTATATGGAATTGCTTGTTCTCTACCTTTGCATGTCAGGCATAAATCTGACTCCCATGTGTAAGACCACTGAGCATGCTGCTCAACGTGCTGAGACTGGCACCTGTCAGACAGTTTGCACATAGATGCTTCACAGATTTGTGTTCAATGAATGACCCAACAAAGATAAATAAATGCCTTTTCTCTCAGCTTACTCTGTATAAGTTAACAGATAGATATGTGCACTTTTTTCTTTTTAACAAGAGAGAGAGAGGGACAAACAGGGACAGACAGACAGAAAAGGAGAGAGATGAGAAGCATCAACTCGTAGTTATGGAACCTTAGTTGTTCATTGATTGCTTTCTCATATGTGCCTTGACCCAGGGGGTTCCAGCAAAGCCAATGAACCCTTGCTCAAGCCAGCAACCTTGGGCTCAAGCCAGCAACCCTGGGTTCAAGCTGGTGAGCCCACACTTAAGCCAACAACATTGGGGTTTTGAACCTGGATCCTCAACATCCCAGGCCGATGCTCCATCCACTGTGCCACCGCCTGGTCAGAGATGTGCACATTCTTATTAAGCCTTTAATGTTTTTATGCTTTTATGCTATTTTTTAATGATCAAGACATTTCAACATTGATTTTTGAGGTACCTAGCTCCCTGTCAGAAAACTGTCTTATCTACTGAAAATATTCAGCTCACTGTTATCTACTTACAAATGCATATCTCTTGAACTTTACTCCCATTAAACTGAACAAAAGTTCAATTTATGTAACAATACTTCATTGAATACCAACAATTAAAGATGCAATGAAGGACGAAAGAGAGGATTCAAACTGAAGCTCTGCTTGAGAGGTCATAAAATGTCCTGCAGGAGGAAAGGTTAATACATAAATACGTAATGAACAATCAGTTGATAAATGCTACAGAAAAAGTGCAGGTAAGTATCATGAGAAATAATTCAACAGCTATAATTACCCTTAACTGGATTTGTGCAAAGACTCAGAGAAAAATTCCTAAAATATTTGAGCCAATTTTAATAGCCCTATTTCATCTGTTCTTTGTGAGCAAAGTTCCAGTTGACTTTAATGTTAAAGAGTTGATTCATGTTTTTACTTTCTACTACTTAATTATAATATATATGTATATAAATAAGTGTTGACACCCAAATCCAAAAATCCAAACAAGTTTCTTCACTTAAAATTGCAAGCCCTTAATTTCATACTCAACTGACTACCTAACAAGATTCCTAATGTAACAATTTGGAGTTAGCAACAACTACTCAAATATTAGATGTGTCTTGGTATGTATTTTGCCAATGCCATCTTTATAAGTACTGACTACTGCTCAATAGTGCACCTACAACCCCAATTGTTTGCATCAGTAGTTATGTGATCCTTTAATTATAGGTAAGTGTAAAGCCAGTAGCCATGGCCACCATCACAGCTGCCTGGCTCATGCAGGTTCACATTTGATTTGGACAGATGGTAATGAAACAACAGAGCCAAGAACTGGTGGGCCATCATCTTTAATCCTAGCTTGCACCCGGTGGGCAAGAAATACACACAGTGGGAAAACACTTCCCTTTTCATTCAGGGCTCCCAAAGCCACTGACTTATCTGAGCTTCCTAGATTCAAAGGTTTTTAGCTCACCAGCGTTATTCACCTCTGTTCCCCATCTCCTTCTCTCTGCACAAACTGGCTTCTCCTTCAGAACTCCACCATCTTAGCTATTTCTTTCTCCTCCACGTGGCCTTTATCTGCTCTCTTACAACATAGGCTCCTCCTAGAATGTATCACTCTTCTTCCGGAACGATGTTCTCTCTCTTCCTTTTAAAACCTTTTGGCATGAAAGCCCTCCCCCAACACATAGTAACATAATCACGCTCATCCCAAGCAATCACCTGGGCGACAGGCTTCCACGTGGGCAGCGCCATCTTTAACAAAGTCAGCATAATGTATTTTATTGCCCAACAGTAAGGGACGATGAAGACCTTATTTTATTCTTTTTTTTTAATGTTTATTTTTATTGATTTTAGAGAGAGCAGAGGAGGAGAGAGAGAGAAACATCTGTTCCTGTATGTGCCCTGATGGGGATTGAACTGGCAATCTGTGCACTTCAGAATAATGCTCTAACCAACCAAGCTATCTGGCCAGGGTCCCCCCTTTTTTTTCTCTTCTTAAATTTGCCGCTTAGTTTGTAGCATTTAGAGACAGAAAAATTACTTGGGATAGCTTTGCTTTTTTGTTGTACTTTTAGATGTATTTTTAATGAAAGAAATTATTGAAGGGCAGGTCTGACATAAAATCCCTTCAAATAAGAGGTAACAAATAAACTTGTTACCTCTCAAGTTGAAAAATTAAAGCATTTTGATAAATGTTAAGAAGAAGAATGTCAGAACCTAGCACCAGCTTCATTTTGTATAAAAATGATTGATAGCAATTTACATCTCATATTGGCCAAACAAAATGTTGTCAAGCTTGATTAATATTAAAACTAACAATATCTTTCTTCAGTTTAATAACATGGAGTCCAATTACTTCACCTGCTATGATTAAGGAGAAACCACAAAATATTTGATAATTATTGGATGAGAGTATGACAAATTTATTCACTGGCCCTAATTTTTCCAAGTATCTAAGATAGTTTCAGCTATTTAAGAATTTCCTGAATGCAAACAATGTATTTACTTTAACCAGAGGTGGTCTCGGGTTTTAGAAGCCTAAACTTTGTTCAATTGAGGAGATGATTTTATGGTAAAGAACACAAAATTACAAATACAAAATTAAGTACAAGAGCTTTTACAGGTCTAGACGAAGTAAAAGAACCTGAAGTATAAGCATCCTCAGATTCATGGTAATCGACCTGACCGAAATATACAATGTACAATATGTTTGGTTTTAAAAGGCATGTTATGTAGAGGTTGGCTCAGTCCTCCTAGTTGATTTGCCCGTTGGGGGTTATGAGACGCTTTGTCTTGTCTGCTGGCAGTTGAATTTGACTACTTGAACCCAATGTAGTAACCATTTCCAGTCTTTGGCCCCAGCTGTGGAGGCTAGGAGCTGTATCCACAATCAGACTGCTGCGATGTGAATCTTTGTTCTTCCCATACTTGTGCAATCAGGAGCAAATCATCAACCCCTCAGGCTACTTTCTCACCCATAAAATTGGGAATAACGGCTTGGTCTGTGGTGGTGCAGTGGATAAAGCGTCGACCTGGAAATGCTGAGGTTGCCGGTTCGAAACCCTGGGCTTGCCTGGTCAAGGCACATATGGGAGTTGATGCTTCCAGCTCCTCCCCCCTTCTCTCTCTCTCTCTGTCTCTCCTCTCTCTCTCTGTCTCTCTCTCTCTCTCTCTCTCTCTCTCTCCCTCTCCTCTCTAAAATGAATAAATAAAAAAACATTTAAAAAAAATTGGGAATAACAACAGGATACTTATTGAATAGGAGTGTTAGAGGGTTAAAGCATAATTTAAAACATGTGAAAGGTTGACACAGAGTCTTAACACTTACCAAACAGGTATTGACTCTCACTAAAAAAATAAATATATTTGTGGACTTTAAGTACAATGATAACATGATTTTTCCTATACATTATGCCTGATAATTTCTACAGAGGCTTCTTTGCTAGACACTGCTGGTACTATAACATGACTGATATTCCATGTAGACTTTATCGTATTGATAGATACCAATAGGATATCTTGTCATTGTAGATGCCAGGCTTAAACTTCAGAACAGTTGGATTAAATTGTTAAATTATTTTATCCTTTTATTCTATCTTTAAGAAGTTTTACAAAATTGTACAGATAACTGTGTATGTCAGAGAAGCCTTAGATTTGTATTATAATTGAAATTAACTTAATACATATCATATTCAAGCTTTGATCTCTAGATACTTTGATCGATGAAAGTAAAACAAAACTATTGTAGTTATTCATGCATTTAGCCCTTCATTAAATCTAGCTGACCTAAGTCTCCAAAACATTTTTTTTATAGATTGGGACTAGAATTTCCCAAATGGGTTGACTTCTTCAAGGAAATTAAACTAGTGTAGAAAATAAGAAAGTTACTGAATGAATTGTCTTGGCTTTTTGATCAGAGATAAATAGATAACTGTTTTTTTCTACTTTTTGTTCTAAAGAATAAGGAAGAAGACCTGAATTGAAAGGCTTTCTTGACTTTTACTATTGGAAAAGAAAAAATTGAACATTATTTTCTTTTAAAAATTTTCTTCAGAGGCCATAGGGTTTTGATCGATTTTTGTTCTCACTTGGCTAGTTCACCTAAGTTTTAAGTCCTTTTGCCTTCACAAATGTATGTTAATCCCCCCTGGTTCTTTATGTGTGTGAGAGTGTGTGTGAAAGAGACAGAGAAAAAGACAGATAGGGAAGACAGACAATAAGGGAGAGAAATGAGTAGCATCAATTCTTTGTTGTAGTACCTTAGTTGTTCATTGATTGCTTTCTCATATGTGCCTTAACCGGGGGGGGGGGGGCTACAGCAGACCGAGTGACCCCTTGCATAAGCCAGAGACCTTGGGCTCAAGATGGTGAGCCTTGCTCAATCCAAATGAGCCCACACTCAAGTTGGCAACCTCAGGGTTTCGAACCTGGGTCCTCCAAGTCCCAGTCTGACACTCTATCTACTGAGCCACCGCCTGGTCAGACAATCCCTATTTTATTTAATTGGACTCAAATGATTTCTGAGAAACTGATAAAGAATGAACCTGTGCAGATAGCCTGCCTGTGTGTGACTACTCTGGGCTTAATGCAACGGGAATAAATTAGATCTATTTTTTCATATTTAAAGTTTGGATATGACAGGTCATTGGTGTTGATTTAATTAATTAATAATGCCCTAAAAGACTTAGATTCAGATCTGCTGTCCTTCACCCTTTGGATTATAGCACAGTGTGCTGACTGCATCTGTCCCTTTTATCTGAAAAACCAAAAGTTTCCCAGAATCTCCTCTACCAGGTGCCTGCTTGAACCCACTGGCCAGAAATGTGTCATTTTGTCTTCATGGCTGAGAGACTGAAGAAGTGAGCTCCTATCCTGGAATCCATAGTGGAAGCAAGCAAAGTTGAAGAGAATGAGGAAGAATGTTATATTTGCCACCAAAACAAACACATTGGAAATTATTCCTGTATAATGATTATGTAATATTTATCTTTCAAAGACTCTTCATAGCTAACATATTGATTAATAGAAGGAAGATTCTTTGCTGAGTGGTAACTGAGATTCTATTAATATATTTGGGGCTAATTATTTTAAAACTTGATTCTTCACTCATTATTTAAGTATGTTTGGAATAACAACTATCCTGCTAAGTGCTACAAATAACACAGATAAACTGTTCATAGTTTCCTTGTTCAAGAATAAACAAACCCATAAGAAATTCAATTACAGGTGTGTGGTAGGTAGAAAAGTACCTCCATCCACCCACCGAAAAATAGCCACTGCCTAATCCTGTGACTATGTTACATTGCCTGGCAAAAAAGAATTAAGGCCGAAGATGGAATTAAGTTGCTAATCAGCAAACTTGGAGATGGGGAGATTCATAAATTATTTAGATAGGTCCAATCTAATTATATAAGTCTTTAACCACGGACGAGACAGAAGGGTGTATCTGAGAAATGAGACATGGAAAGCATGTAACTTTCTGTAGCTTTCTTCAAAAACGGAGGAAGGGGGCCAGGAACTGAAACATGATGGTTTCTAGAAGATAGGCAGACCCCTCCGCTTAGAGCAAGGAAATGGGCACCTTGGTCTGATAACTGCAAAGAACTGAATCCTGCCAACAACCTGAGTAAACCTGGGAAAGGACTCTCCTGAAGAGCCTCTGGGAAGAGATGCAGTCTGCCTAGACATTGAGTTTAGCCCCAATAAAACTTGCTAACCATGTAATTTTAAAGTACTAATTTGCATATTTTAAGTCTGTAGTAACTGTCAGGGCACACAGAAGAAGCCACCATCTGCTTCTCTTCTCCTCCCTCTCCCACTTCTCTGTGTCTTCCTCTCTCGCAGCCAGTGGCTCCGTTGGTTCGAGTGTCAGCTTCAGGCCCTGAGAATAGCTTGATTGACTTGAGCACTGGCACCAGATGGGGTTGCCCAGTGGATCCCGGTTGGGGCACATGGGAGAGTTTATCTCTCCTCCTTTCACTTAAAAAAAAAAAAAAGAAAGGAAGGAAGAAAGAACTGTCTTGGATATCATGTTAAGAATTTTAAATTCCATAAGTAGTAATGAAACCTCACGTTTAACTGTCGTCAAGGCCACAGGAGAGAAAGTATGTAGAACTTTTTCTATATAGCACTTCCCCAAGTAACAATTGCCCCAAGTTCTATAATTTCTGGAACTGAAAATGGGTAACACCTATAGTTTGGATTCTTACCTTGTTAAAGAGAGCACCATTTAGAAAATCTTTTTTTACTAGTTAGCATCTGGTATGGGACATCTTTAAGAAAATCAACAAATTATCTAGTGAATTTATTTTCAGATTTTTTACTGTGATAATCCATGCTCCTATAAAATAAACCTGTGTAATCACTAAGTTAAATGCAAAATATTTTCTTTCTATTGGAGTTTTCCAGCTAAAATAAAGCAGTGCACATGCAACTTATTTTCTTGTTCTTCTTACTGTGAAAATCCTTATTTACCTATAGCAAGCATGCCTCAGGCACCAGTTCTTATTAAGGCCTATCTACAAAAGCACATTTGTAATTTTAAAGGGGAACACTACAGTAACCTAACTAGAAAGAATGGATTTTTCCTTAGCTTCATTAGTGAATAGATCATTCTCACTGCCACACACCACTGAAGGTATCAGAGGAAAAGGCCTGTCCCAAGTCTTCCAGTTGAGGCAAAGCAAGACAAAAAGCAAGTCAAAATAAATTAAGTTTAATTTAAACAATAGAATTAAAGTTTTTTTGTTTGTTTGTTTGTTTGTTTTTTCATTTTTCTGAAGCTGGAAACAGGGAGAGACAGTCAGACAGACTCCCGCATGCGCCCGACCGGGATCCACCCGGCACGCCCACCATGGGGCACGCTCTGCCCACCAGGGGGCGATGCTCTGCCCATCCTGGGCGTCGCCATGTTGCGACCAGAGCCACTCTAGCGCCTGGGGCAGAGGCCACAGAGCCATCCCCAGCGCCCGGGCCATCTTTGCTCCAATGGAGCCTTGGCTGCGGGAGGGAAAGAGAGAGACAGAGAGGAAAGCGCGGCGGAGGGGTGGAGAAGCAAATGGGCGCTTCTCCTGTGTGCCCTGGCCGGGAATCGAACCCGGGTCCTCCACACGCTAGGCCGATGCTCTACCGCTGAGCCAACCGGCCAGGGCATAGAATTAAAGTTTTTAATATAGCAATGCAGAACAAATCTGAAAAATGTCTGCTATATTTTACAGGGTGATTTTCAAATTTTACATGTTTACTTTTTATGAAGAAAGTTGGAAACAGAGTTTATTACCAAGTCCACAAGACACAGCCAAATTCACTTGCTAAGAGGATTTGCAATTTTCTGTTGTTTTAGCAGCTGGCTGTGAGGCTAACCATCAGACCAGTGTGATAAGCCAATTTGTTCTTCAAGGAGATGTACAGCCCTGGTTCAACTGTGCTTCAGTACGCTCTTTGCAGTTGCCTGGCTGTTAGGAATTCATGTCTGGTTTATGACTGGAGGGAAGGATTTGGGTCTTACATTGCAAGTACTATCCTGTTTCAGGATGCTTTAGTAGTTTACAGTCTAGGCGCTGGCAATAAAACCAGCCAATAAAGAAGGACAAATATTTGAGAGATGACATGAGCAGAGGTTTGCAACACAATTCAGTTTGGAAAGTAATTATTCCCTTTAAAGATACCACAGTCTCCAGTTAAAATGAAGGAAAAATATTTTATGATTAAATATTTAATTCTATCTTACCAGCCTCCTAATTGGCCCAGTTGGATCCATTCTGACCACCTCCAGTTTATTCTCTACATGATTGCCTGAGAGATGTCTAAGGTATGGATCTCGACAATACATGACAGTGCCCACCTTTCTACTTAAAATATTTCAGTGGTTCCCAATCTCCTTGTATAAGCACAACACTCATTAGAGCAGTAGTTTTCAACTTTTTTACACTAGGGGACAAGTAAAAATAGAATTATTTTGAGGTTCATTAAGGCAGAAATAAAAGCCATTATTAGTATTTTGTTCAATATCTTTTAATTATAATATTATAAAATAAAAATTCTCTAAAATAACCAGAAAAATAGTAAAAATATTTTTAATAGAATACAACTGAAATTTCTAAAGAGCAATATTTATTTCAAGTAAAGCTAGTGCAAAATCTGCTGTTGCTTCTTTCCAAGAATACTTGTTAACCGAGGCTGCAGTTTTGTTTCCGAGAGACGAGTTACTGCATTGACGTCCATTTGGTTTCACTGTTTGTTTTTTTATTAGTGATAGGGCTGAAAAAGTTTTCTCACACTAGTAGGTAGTAGAAAATACAATTAAAAATTTAATAGCTTTGTAACCAATGGATGACTATTCTTCGTCTAGTGATATCCAAATTTGTGACAATGATTGCATTTTATGTTTGGACACCAGAGTGATATCAGAAGATAGATGTCTCGGGGTTTTTTCCACAATGATTAAGGGAGCAAGTGTTGACATCTTCTATGAATGGGTTATTTATCTACAGGTTACCTTTATGAGGATCCTCATTTTCAGAGAAATAATGGTCATAGTTTTGAATGCTCTTAAATGTTGATTTATTATGTTAAATATGAATTTCCAGTTGATGTCTGCAGCAATAAAAAGTCTTGAAAAAGTGAAAACATTCTACATCTTCTCATATGCAACTTTCCAAAAAAACAGGTTTATTTTGAATGCATTGTCTTATTTCTTAATGTAAAAATGTTTTTAACCCCTGAAAAAAAAATATTTAGTTTGTTGAAGAGGATAAAATGTCCCTCATATATGTAAGCTTAGCCATACATTCTTCACCCAAAAGAACTCTACTAATGCAGAGTTTTACTGTTACCGAAATTGTTTCACTTCTTCTCTCAGCTCAAAAAGGCATGAAAGAATCCTTTCTCTTCAAAGCCACCACACTTCGTATAGAGAAGATGTTGGTGTTGTGAACACATGCTTTCACAGTGTTGTGAGCAGCCTGGACTTTAATCCTTGACTAAAAATATCAGCAACAATCTTCACTGTGTCATCACTGTTCAATTCAGAGAAAAGATTCTTTACAACTAAATGTTGCCAGTGAATCATACAGTACATGAACAACATTTCTGGATGTGTAACATCTTTTATTTTTGCAACTACTCCTGAGTGATGTCAATTATGCTCACTGCACTGTCTAAACACACTCCAAATCACTTTCCCATACTAACCCCCTCTGCTATAAAGTACTCATGAAGAGAATTAAATATCGCTGAATTAGTGGTCCAACCAGGTAGATCAAAACAACAGAGTACCATATTTCCCCATGTATAAGACACTCCCATGTATAAGATGCACCTTAATTTGGGGGCCTGAAATTTGAAAAAAAAAAGTATTACACAAAAGTATTGAACTCAAGTTTTATTCATCATGAAATTTATACAACTCCTCATCACTGTCAAAACTCCCATCCATTAGCTTGTCCTCATCTGTGTGTGATGATGAATCACTGTCTTCATATGCTGACATGTCCTCAGTTTCATCTATGGCATTTGAAATGCCACATTTCTTAAATGACTTGACAATAATCTCAATCTTGATATTATCCCAGGATCTTTTCACCCAGGCACAAACTTCTCCTACAGTTGGTATCTTCACTCTTCCTGCTGATGTCAGATTGTCTCCAGAAGACTTCATCCGTTGGTTCCATTCATTTCTCATGGCAGCTTTGAAGGGTTTGTTAATGCTGACATAAGTGGTTGGAGCTGGGATGTCAAGCCTCCAGGTAGGACGGCAAGTTCTGTTTTTTGCTCTGCAGCAATCTTCTTTGTGTTTTTTGTTCCTTGTGCCCTGAATTGATTAAGCACCAATAGGGAAGATTTGCATAAGAGCCCACCTGGTCTCCTTCTCTAAACTTTCAAATAAGATCTCCATCCTATCCTGATCCATCCAACACTTGTCATGAATGTGGACAATCACTCCCCAAGGAATGAGTGGGGTTTTTTTGGGGTTTTTGGCATTGTTTTGCGTTTGAAAATCAGCATAGGAGGCAGGTTGATTCTTTTGGCACAACAAGCTAGAACTGTATAAATGGCTCTTTTCATGTCCACTTGTCTTCACTGTTAGTTTTCACCCCCTTTTAATCAACAGTTCTGTTACTTGGGACATCAAATTGAAGTAGGATTTCATCCATATTTGCAATCTGTCCCAAATCAAACTGATTTGTCTTCCTACATTGAATGACAAAACAATGAAATTCAAGGCCCTTCTGCTCACAGCTTTCAGGCATCTTTTGGGCAAGTCTGGTGCATGTACATATGCTTAATCCATTCTGTTTCATGAACCTGAAGCACCAATTGTGTCCTCCTTTGAAATCAGTAACTTCTTTTTCATCAGCAGTTCTTTTTGCCTCATGCTGACCATCTTTGTGGACACAGGAATTCCAACTGTCCTTTGCTCTTCAATCATACTTTCAATTCCTTCTTTAAATCAGGCCATTTTGCTGACTTGCCTATGGTATTTCAGTAGGGTTTCTTCCCATAGCCAGTCTCACATTGATTTCTCAGTTGGAAGAGGACCACTCTTATGTTCAGCAGCTTGATTTTCATTCACTTTCGCAAACTGGATCATTTTTAACTTGAATTCAGCACTGTACAAAAATCTCTTCTATTCCCTTTCTGAGCAGAACGTGGCAAAATGTAACCTACCATAATATACCAGTAACAAGTGCAAAACAATGAGCGCAAAGACAAGTGCCAAAAGCAGGAAATGCAAGTAAAAATATCTACAACCACTGTATAAGATGCACCCAGTTTTTAGACCCCAAATTTTCCAAAAAAGGATGCACCTTATACAGGGGAATTACTGTAGTTCTTTCCTGAAGTCTTTTTCATCAATATGCCTCACAAAGCAAAGTAGAATAGAATGGTTACTAATGCTAGTTGATTCATCAAGTTGAATGGCAGAACATTTTGATTTCTTTATTCCCTCTACAATTTGTTCCTCAATATTGTTGACCATCAACAATTCTCTGAACAGTATTGTCTAAAACAGTATAGCCTCAAGTTTTTGTGGCTTGAGGAATCAAAATTGCTCAAATGACATCTAAGATGCAAGGGTTTACTACTTATTCACCAATGTAAATGTTATTTTTTAATTTTTGATATTCAAAGGGCACCTAAATAAGATACTCAAAGCCACAGTTTGTCACTAATCTTTATTTGAATTTTCTGACTTTTCATTGCTTGTGTAATCTTTCAAAAAGTCCAGTGACTTCTCAATAAGATCACTATACTTTGAATGCAAATAATGAGTAGGAAGGTTTCATTGCATCATTTGACTATTTTAGAACATACTACACACAAGAGCTGTGGTGATAATTCACTGTCAGATGCTACGGTGAAATCAAATATTAAATACTCTTTATCAAAGTTTCATTTCCTTTTTTGGTTTCTGTTGCACCTTCCAAATGATCAGCACATTTCTTTTTCACTGTTTTAAACTTGAAGTACTAGTACTTGGTTTAACCTCAGTGTCATTGCTACTTTTCTTTTGACCACTGTTTTCAATTTTGAAGAAGGTTAAAAAGATTTTTTGTTATTCTTCTTTGCACTTTTTAGGGTTTAAAATGAATAACACAGTGACACTAAAACACGCAATAATTTATTTGCAAACAATATGGATGTGTTTTGAACAGGCAAGTGCATGCATGACTATTTATGCAAGTATGAAAAAATGTACTCCTGAGAGCGGGAGGGGGCTAGAAATAGAAACAGACAACAAATAAAGTTGTATCATACTGCACACAACAGTGCATTATAGTACAAGCTGGCACTTCATTTACAAACTTCACGCACAACACTACGTAAATTTCTATGAACACTATTTGTGCAAGTGTGAAAAAAATGAACTACAAGATGGGGGTGGGAGTTAGAACCTTTGCATAACCTAGCTGGTGAAAAAATGGCAACGCAAAACCAATAAAGTTTTACCTTACTGTGCATAACAGTGCAACACAGTATTAGCTGGAACTTGATTTCCGAACTCCATATGTACAATGTATTGAATCCTACGTAAGTTTGTCTGAATGCTTTTTGTTTATTGCGCATGATTTGTAAAATGCTCTACGTGGTGCAAAATATTGTTCAAACAAGCCTACAAGTTCCAAAGATATCTAAGACAGCCTCAATAACGTCTTCATGATGATACAGGCTGATAAGTGGCAATCACCCTGAGCATAAGCAAATTCAACTAAGATCATTGGGTCTATATACTTCATACAACATCAGGGTGCTAAATATTTTCCAGACCAGCAAGAAATTTCAGACAGAGTAGCAGCAATCTTCAGACCGGCAGTTGGAAAACACTGCAATAGAGTCCATGAGGCTCTGTAACGCCTGGTAACCACCTGCTTATCCATCCCATCTTCTAACACCTTCCTCTTGTTCCCTGCTCCCTGGTCACATGGCCTTTGTGCACCCCTTGTTCTTGCTGTGCTGCCTCCTGCCATTGCATGTGTACACATACCATTTTTTTTTAATGGAGGACTATTCTTTCCCCTATTATTCCATTTACTATTCATCCTTCTGTCCTCACCTCAATAGTCATTTCTCAGGAAAGCCTTCCCTGAGCTTCCTAAGTGAAAGCCTTTTTTTCAGGTTCATACTCCCATGCACCAACTTGTATCACTTTTCATTGTTGCAAACAAACTCCTACATGTGATTATTTGATATTATTTACCTCTTCCTCTAATGGTAAGTTTCATGACTGTGTATTTTTCTCACTATTGTTTCCCCCAAACCCAGAAAAGTGCCTGAGACATAGGCATCTGAGAAGTATTTGTTAAATATACAAAGAGATGAGTTAAGAACATTTCAAGGATTCTTGATTATACATTGATATCATGCCACTCTTCACCAAGAAGAAAATGAACCATCATACTCTCTAGCTCACTGCTTTCAACAACAGATTGTTTAATGCAAGTTTAAAAAATATGTAGAATTAGCCTGACCAGATGGTGGCACAGTGGATAGAGCATTGGACTGGGATGTGGAGGACCCAGGTTCAAGACCTCAAGGTCGCCAGCTTGACCCAAGCTCATCTGGTTTGAGCAAGGCTCACCAGCTTGAGCCCAAGGTCGCTGGCTCAAGCAAGGTGTCATTTGGTCTGCTATGGCCCACTGGTCAAAGCACATATGAGAAATCAATCAGTGAACAACTAAGAAACCACAACGAAGAATTGATGTTTCTCATCTCTCTCCCTTCCTGTCTGTCTGTCCCTATCTGTCCCTCTCTCTGATTCTCTGTGTGTCACATACACACACACATACACACACACACACAATTAGTCATATATACAGAATTGTTTTTATATATATCCAGAAAAAGGTTCACAATGGTTAAAGTTTTAGTTTTTCTCTTCCTTTTCTTTTGACATATTGAGAATGCACTGGTAAGTAAAAAATAAATAGAACTAAATGTCACAGTACTGCAGTATGCGTGGCACTCAAAATGCTGTTGAATTTTAACTGCATCATTACCATTTGTTATGGATCAAGCAGCAATGCAAAGTGAAAGAGAGAGCCACATATGGTCTCTGTCCCAGCTACTCAGCTCTGCCATCATAGTGCAAAAGCAGCCATAGAGAAGAGATAAACAAATGAGCATGATGCACAGCGGTTAGTTCTGATCAGTGAGTACAGGAAGAGCAGAGACAAAGAATACGAGTTCTCTGACTGGGAGTATGTGGCTCTGGAGAACGTTACAAAGCCACTGAGAGGTAGCATGTACCCATGGGTTATACTTTCTTAAGATCAACCAATACTAGGAATTAAATGTAATACTATAGCAAGAGTAATAAGTAAGTAGAAAAGCTTGGGATCTGTGAATCCAAAAGTTACAATATATTCGGTCTACCAGAAAGTTCTGTCCGTTTTGGGAATAAAACAAAATACAATTTTTTCTTACCATCAATAAACTTTATTAAATAATATAATTGCCATTATTATTAATAATTTCTTGCCAGCTTGAGGGCAATTTGTATATCTCATTTTTGAAAAATGTTTTATCTTTTGATGCGAAAAATTGAACTAGTGCTTATTTGATATCTTCTTCATTTTTGAATTTTTTGCCCTTCAAAAAATTTTGTAAGGACAAAAACAAGTATTGGCTGGAGGGTGCTAAGTCCGGGGAATATGGTGGTTGCAACAGAATTTCCCAGCCTAGTTCTGCAATTTTTTGACGAGTCCCCAAAGCAGCATGTGGCCTGGCATTATCATGATGCAGTATGATGTTCTTCCTATTGAACATCGCCGGCCTCTTTTCTTGGACTGCTGTCTTTAAATTATCCAGTTGGTGACAATACTTCTCCAAATTGAGCTTTTCATTCGGTTTTAAAAGCTCATAATGTATTGGTCCTCGAATGTCCCACCATATACACAACATTCTCTTATTCAGAGTCAAATTTGGTTTAGAGGTGGAAGGGCTAGGGTTTCCAGGTTCACAATATGCCCTTTTCCAATTACAATGTTTTCATAGGTAATCCACTTTTCATCCCCAGTTATCATCCAGTTCAAGAAGGGCTCGATTTTTTTCCGAGCAAGCAGAGATGTGCATATGACGACTCGATCATCCAAATTCTTCTGACTTAATTCATGTGGCACCCATCTTGAATATTTCCACACCAATCCTATCTTCCGAATATGGTCCAAAATGGTTTGCTGAGCTGAATTAAGCCTTTCTGCGATCTCCGATGTTGTCAGAAAAGGATCTTGCTCCAACATGGTCTTAACAACATCGTCATCAATCAAAGATGGTCGCCCAGAACGTGGCTTATCAGAAAGGTCAAAATCACCTTTTTCAAATTTTTCAAACCATCTTCTGCATGTCCTATCAGAAACTGTACCTTCACCAAACACTTTCAATAAATTTCTAAATGCTTCTGTAGCATTTCTTCCTTGTTGAAATTTGTAAAAATTATAGTGGCGTAAGTGAACTTTATCAGTAGCCATGGGTACACTATCGCTTCACACATAAGACTAATGTGAATCAACTTTGTTTTAGTTAATTTGCTACGTCAGTATGTATACATTAAGTGATAAAAACAGAGAGGCACACATGTGCCAAATAAACATGTGCTTACGTATTGAAATTTGTTGTGATAGAAACGAACAGAACTTTCCCGTAGACCTGATATTTTGTAAATGTACAACTTCATTCTCCTTGTTTTGTGGAAGAAATTCTAAGCCCAGTGAGTTTAAACAATATGCCTACAGTCATATCTGCACTGAGGGTCAACATCAGGGCTAGAGGCCAGATAGCATAGTGAGATATTCTTGAGGGGTTGCTATATGTTAAATCTATACTGCTTCTGTAAGGAAATGGATTTTAAAGTTTGTTGAGGTGCTGGCTGGGTGGGATCATCGGTAAGCCATCTTCTGGGGACACTAAAAAAGAAGCCATCAGAGGGAGGTGTCATAAAAGTAGTTCTCACCAGAAAACTAGGGGGCTAGAGGTTGTGTGCCTGAGAAGGTGTAGTGGAACTTACGTACAAGCCACATGAGGGGCAGTGCTGGGAAAGTTGTCCATGGATAGATGCCAGGCTTCATGACTCACTGGGAAGCTATCTGAGGGGTGCCACAGGAGCTAGCTATAGGAAGGGGCTGTCTCTTAGAACTTACTACTCAAGTTTCAGAGCTTTGCACAGAAGTGCCAGGGAAAGCCATCCGCTGGGAGAAGCGACACCAGTGGCACTAGCTGGGATACTGCCCTCAGAACATTGTGAGAAGCTGCCCACAAAGACATGATAGGTTCGGCAGGAGCCAACTGCAAGGAGCAGGTCAGACCCGCAAGAGAAGCCCCTTTCTGCTCCAGGGTCTCTCTGGAGCACCCTGCGGACAAAGTTTAACAACATGCTGACTGGCAAAGGAGAAATATTTAGTTCAGCTCTGGTTTTGCATAGTAGGCATTGAAGAGTGCACTTTGAACTCAGAGACAATACATTGATAACTGGCACACTACCTTCCATAGCTTGTTAAATAATGTTCCTTGATATAAGTCCAAATTAATCTTTTAAGTAATTGCTAAAATAGGTGCAGCTTATATGAAGACACAGTAGGTATTTCTCTTTGATGGTATGAATTATGTTACCTTGCTCACTTACAATCTGGCATTGTAGGAAATCATGTTATCATTCTTAAAGTGTGCATGTGTATGTTGGCCCTCAGCCCCATTTGTATCTTGCCCTGCTCTTGGTTCTTTGTTCTTAAATATATTTTACCGTTCTTTTATAATGGTGCATATTTGAAGGGAGTCTCAGCAGCTTCTAATAAATAAGACAAAATCCCTTCTTTTCTGAAGTTTATTGCTTGGGTGAGATTATTAGACAAACTCACTTTAAACAATTAGGGGAAAATAAAACACAAAATCTTATTAAGGGATAAATTTTGCAGGACATAATTGATGCTCTAGGACAGGGGTCCCCAAACTTTTTACACAGGGGGCCAGTTCACTGTCCTTCAGACCGTTGGAGGGCCAGACTATAAAAAAAACTATGAACAAACCCCTATGCACACTGCACATATCTTATTTTAAAGTAAAAAAACAAAATGGGAACAAATACAATATTTAAAATAAAGAACAAGTAAATTTAAATCAACAAACTGACCAGTATTTCAATGGGAACTATTGGCTAATGAGATGGTCAATGTCCAGTTCCATATTTGTCACTGCTAGCCATAACAAGTGATATAACACGCTTCCAGAGCCGTGAGGCGTGCATTCAGCATCACTGGAAGTAGTACTATACGTGAGTGACATCATGCATCCGCAGCCTGTGCTCCTCTCACTGACCACCAATGAAAGAGGTGCCCTTTCAGAAGTGCGGCAGGGGGCCAGATAAATGGCCTCAGGGGGCCATATGCAGCCCGTGGGCCATAGTTTGGGGACCCCTGCTCTAGGAGTTCCTTGAAGAGACAACATCCAAATTTTAAGTCAGGGAAAGCTTCCTGAAGGCTTAAAGTGACCTTTAAACCAAGAAAAAAGGGGTTTTGGCTGAGGGGCAGCACAGGAGAGGCAGAGGGATGATATTTCTCCCTCCCTCGCCACCCTCCCACGGAAAGTTCCCAGGCCTAGGCAAGGTCAGAGTTTGATAAACAGGTATCCATGGCTCACCATGACCTGGTATCACCTGCCTATCCAACATAGTCTTTGACCCCTCTCTAAGACCAATTGTTTTCTTTTTTCACTTTGCTTTAGCTACTGCCCTGAACACATCTTGCTCATATTTTATTAGACATTCTTTTCACATCTTCTTACAAGTCCTCTTTCTTCCTGCTCTTCACCTGCTTGAGCATTGTCATCACACAAGACCAACCATGTTGACCTACAGGGATTTCTTCACTTATTGTAGTTCATCATTTTGTACTCACTTCAAGGTCATATTATTGTGCGGAACACTACAATAGTAGAAAGTGCCTAGACCTATAGTCAGAAGACTTGAGTTCAAATCCTGACTCTATTAACATTCTCATTATATTCTTTAAGCTCTCTCAATCTCTGCATTCTCACTAAAAATTAGGGTTGGCAATACCTGCTTTGTAGGGTTGTTATGAAGATTGAAAGGTATTATATCTGTATGTGTACCTTGAAATATTTGCTGAATAAGGCACTTGTGAGCCATGGCTCTGTGTAGCTGTATGTACGGGCACACACATGCACATGTGTGTTTCCAACCTGCCTAGAGTATAAACTTAGAGATGAAACAATGTCCAAAAATGGTTTGTATACCCCTTGTACCAAGCACAGTGATCAGCACATAGCAGGCACTATCTAAAGAAATAATTAAAATGAAACTAGTTTTTGTAAAAATATAAAATGCTCTGTCTGCACTGTATTTGCTATACCCATCTTGGTTTGTGCCCATTAGATACATCCAGGTTACAATATTAGTCACTGCAGAAATGACTGGTGAAAAGCAATTTGAACTGGTAACATTCATCTTTGCTGTAACAAACACCGGGTTTAGAAAAGCAGTTTGGAACTCATGAGCTGTTCGTGCAAGAACACTCACTTGATACATTTTACAGATAGCAGTTGCTGATAAGCTCTCTTGCAATGAAGGACTCAAATAACAGATATGACTAGGAATGTCAGTCACAATCACTCAAGTGGGAAATCTGGGGAAATCAATTTCATCAGCAGTTGTGGAATTCCTAAATTTTTTTTCTTTCAAAATATGGTATGCCCGGGGGATTCTAAACAAAGTGTCTGGACAGAGCAAGGTGGGGAAGGGCAGAGCTGCATGGAGGCAGGAGGCGTTGGTCCGGCCGGGTAACACGCGGAGGGACCACTTGCTTACACCAGGGCCAAATCCCAGCACTTACCAGCACGAAGCCTTCTTTAAACCTCCACATTTTTTCTATAGAAAATGGCCATAATGAAATTGTCATGGAAATTAGAACTGAGTTTCTAAAGTACCTACTACAGGGCCCTGTGTGGAACTTGGGTGGTGAGCACTCTGTACTGTAGCTCAATACGACAAGGTGATATTTGAAGGTGTGCCTGCAGACTAATTCCATCAAGTTTCCAGTGTGCACGTCCAGAATGTAAGCCACCTCTGGCAGGGCCTCAGCAAACACGGGGTATCACACACCTCATTAAGTGTCTTGTCCAGGGCCATAGCCTCAGTTAATAGTTCACTTGAGTCATGGACTGCTGTGTTCAAGAAGACCTCGGTGTTAGCAGTATTTAACAATACACTCTTCCCCTCCCACTCGCCCCGCAAACAGCTCATTAGAAATGGCAGTTGGCACCCATGGAGTAAGCAGCATCCGATCTGACACTGTCTAATGGATTCAGTTATGATTAGCCAGGGTCCTTGCTTTAAAGGAAATAATGATCCCTTCATTGTCCTCACTGGGACACTAAGGTAAAGGCTGTAACTGAATTTGATAATATCTGACATTGTATCTCCTGAAGAATTTAACCTCTATGAGATTCATGTAATATAGTTGTGAAGGTTAAAAGAAATTAGATTTGCGAAGCACTTAGCAGAGTGTCAAGCACAGTGATCAATAGTAACAACAACATTATTATAACAAGTTGTTCCTGTAAGAACAGCTCCAAGAATCTCCAGAAATATCAACCCTATAAACTGCTATAAAGGGTGATGCATTACTTTTAAATTAGGTTGTTTCTTAAATGTTAAAGTCATAGAAGGGAACAAATAGAAAACAATCAGCTGCTGTCGGGCAATTGTGTGACCTTCTATCATCAGAGACTGCTTGGGAGAGCTGAGTTCTGCAGGCTGGGTTGCTGCTTTGTGGGGGGAGGGGAGGCCTAGGGTAAATCAGTTGATGTCACTGAGACTCAGTTTCCACGGGTAAAATGAGGCTGTTAGAAGTGCTTGGGGTTGCTTTCAGCTTTGCTACAGTGTAATCCTTAGACATATCTCTTCTGGCAGTGGTAGAAGAAAACTCTGTAGTACAAGAGCAGGAACAGAAATAGGGATAAAAGATCTTGAAGGTAAGATTAAAAATGAAAATGCTTGAAGGGTGTAACCAAGCAATATATTTGTTGAGAGACATGGCTTTTTAAATGTCTGCCACTGGCTGCATGACATATTTGCTTGACCACAGTTCCTGTAGCAAGTTGACAATAATTTGATTTTCTCTGTTGCCTGACACTCTAAATTCTTATTTCCTAGGTTACCATAAAGTTCTCTCTAGCCAGTGTCACTCAGTGAGGTTTGACTGTGCAGACTTCATATGATGCCAATTTTGTACAGTGCTGTTTATTCCCTCTTCCTTCAAATTAGATGCTTTCCTAGTCCTGGAAATAAAATATCAACAATGCTACTAGACAAGTTTTCAACCTAGTAACCATTCAAAAAATATAGCCCTCCTATTTCTGTCTGCTGGGGACGTGGGGATTTTTTTTATTACTATGGAACAATGTGTGTAAGGCAGGGAGATGTGCTGCACGTAATGGGCTGGAATCCCAAGCTGGAGTGGAGGCAGCTCTCCTCAAGGGAGCTTCTGAAAAGGGGGAAATACTGTGTGTGAAGAAAGCAGGATCTTCCACTTCGGAGCAGGTGAAAGAGACCAGACACTGAAGCTTCTATAAGACAACATAGAAAAGGTCCGCTTCCTTCTCACCCTGTCGTGCACCAAAAGGATGACCCCCCAAATTCTACTTAAGACCCCCATTTCCCTAACAAGTCCTGCATATTTCCCAGAGATGGAGGGGAGGTTTCTAGGAGGGCACATCTATTTCCCACTCCCCTCTCCCCTCCTCTGCCTGAGGAGGTGTTTTTCCTCAAATTCCTGCCTCTTGCGCTGCCTTTACTCATCTCCAAGGAGGAGGAGCAGTGACCAGTCTGCAAAGTTGGACAGGGAAGCTGACAGACACGACCCAGCTTCTTGCACCTGCCGTCCTCTTGGGAGCAGCCTTCCTGCAGAGCCAGGACACCTGCTTTGGCTGAAAGTCCCCTTCCCTGAGGGGAGGCTGTCTGACTGTACTTCCAATGAGGAAGCCTGTAGGTGGACAGACGGAAGCTACATTCTCTACATCCCATTAGATTGCTATTAATATGAATGCTGTTCATTCCCTCATCTTCCCCACTGTTTGACCTTACTTCTCATTTTGTTCAGAGCACATGTGGGGGTGGAGACATTATTGTTGCTGCTCCCCAATACAAAATTATTTTAGTGTGTATTCTAGGGGAAAAACGTGCTGTGACATTCTTAGCTATTTCTTAGTGTGAGAGTCCATTCATTATACTGGTTCCTTCCCCTTCCATTTCCTCTTATTCTCCCACAGTCATGTGCTAATCCATGGAATTGATATTCAGGTAACTATCTGTATAGCCAAGTGATTAATAAAACAGAATAGTCTAAGATTAGCTTCATATTTAATGTGTTTCAGCCATCACTTTAAACAGAAGAACTGCTTGGAATTGAATGTTACTGTAGTGGAAACGTGGGCTGGAGAGAACTGTTACCTAAACTGGCTCATCATAGCAGGAGTCATATACTGTAATCTGAACCTACTCTCTCTTCTGCTTCGGACGTACAGTAATACGCACCAGTATAGGGTTAAAAGAAGCATGACTTCCCATCTCAGTTTGTCACTGATCTGTCAATGACCTGTGATAACGCTTCTGAACCTTAGATTTTTTTTTTCTCATATAATGGAGACAATAATGACTGGCTTGCAAAATTCCAGAAATGTTAAATTATTAGGTAATGCATGGAAATTATATTTATATTCTGTAAAATCTATATACAAATTTGAGTTGTCAATATCATTGATAGAAAAACTGAAAAGAGACAGAAGGTCACATGCCCAAGGTCACATAACTTTCCGTGCCCTGTCAAGACGAGAGCCCATCTTCTGGTCCTTAGCTTCCATTCAAGTTTCTTAAAGTGACGTCCAGGAACACTTTTAAATAAACACATATTTCTGAGCCCACTGCAGCTCTAAATCACAGTATGATAGGCAGGACTTTGTGTCTGTATTTTAACAATCAACACTAAGTTTGGGAACCACAATATCTAGTCCAAAAGTTTTTAAATACTTATTGAATGCTGCATTCTCATTAATTATAGATGTTACTTCTCTCTGGTAACAAATCATTTCCTTCTATTTTGACTTACTTGGGTCACTTTAACTCAAAGTGTATCTCCTCACAATTTAAAAGAATATATATTTTTCAAATTTCTTTTTTTATTTCTTTTTTTTCTTTTGACAGAGACAGAGACCGAATTAGAGAGAGGAACAGACAGGAAGGGAGAGTGATGAGAAACATCAATTTTCAATTGTAGCTCTTTAGTTGTTCATTGATTGCGTCCTCATATGTGCCTTGACTGGGGGGCTCCAGCCAAGCCAGTGAACCTTGCTCAAGCCAGTGACCTTGAGCTCAAGCCAGATGTGCCCGCACTCCAGCCAGCGACCTCAGAATTTCAAACCTGGGTTCTCTGCATCCCAGTCTGATGCTCTATCCATTGCGCCACTGCCTGGTCAGGCAAAACATTACAAATTTTTAAGCCAAACATCTTCATCTCAAACTTTCTACTCTCGAAAAGATAATTCTAATATTTATTTATTTTTTTTCTTCAAAATCAGTTTGGAACTGTCAGCTTTGGCCAGCAAGTGACAGGCCTGAATAAGAATCATTAAACCATAGTGTGGATTATAATATAACAGGTAAAAATCTGATTAGGACAAACTCCATAAAACTGCCAAATGGTTATATTCTAATAGAATCAGTTATAGTGAATGCAGTGCCAGAAATTAGGTCCAGGTTTGTGGAACTTAGAAAGCAAAACGGGCCTGACCAGGCGGTAGCGCAGTGGATAGACGTCAGAATGGGATACGGAGGACCCAGGTTCGAGACCCCGAGGTCGCCAGCTTGAGCACGGGCTCATCTGGTTTGAACAAAGCTCACTAGCTTGGACCCAAGGTCGCTGGCTCAAGCAAGGGGTTAGTCGGTCTGCTGAAGGACCACGGTCAAGGCACATATAAGGAAGCAATCAATGAACAACTAAGGTGTCGCAACGAAAAACTGATGATTGATGCTTCTCATCTCTCTACCTTCCTGACTGTCTGTCCCTAAATATCCCTCTCTCGACTCTCTCTCTGTCTCTGGAGAAAAAAAAAAGCAAAATGGTTGACTTCCAGCCTCTTTGAAGTTAATTATCCAGTGAAAAGGAGTGCTTTGAATGTGATAGTCACAAAGGCTGTATCCTGTGGGCTCAGCTCTGCAGAACGTCTGGTGTTTCTGCGGGCAGTCTTTCTGCGGGTGCTGAGCAGGCAGGGACTTGGGCTGTGGAGTGTGATCAGGGGAGTAGCATGATGTGACTTTCATTTTCACAGCACCTCTCTGGCTGTGATGTTGGGACGAAGGCACAAACAGGGAAACCGGTTAGAAGGTGATTTCCATAATCTAGTGAATGATGTTGGGTCGCAGCAGGGGAGGGGATGAGAAGCAACCAGCCTCTGGATATATTTGAAAGGTAAAGCTGACAGGATTTGATCCTCAAAGCCAATTTAACTGAGCATTGTCCATTTGGAAACAACTCTACAAAAGACTTTTTAACAACTGTTCTAAGCAACTTTTCTTTTTCAGGGAACAATTCTAATTTTAAAGAAGAAATAGAGGCTAGAACAAAATAAATATATATTATATTAACATAGTCTAAGATATGTATCATACAAAATAATATAATAAAAATATATAAATACAAAAATAAATATAAACTATTCACATGCAAAAATATATAGTCAACACATATTCTTAGTGCAAGTGTATTCTAAGCTAGATGAGTATACTCTCAAATTTACTTAACTAAATTTACTTTTACTTTGTTCTGTTTAAAACCATGGTATTGTCAAAGCTTTCCAATATAGCTTATATATATATATATATATATATTACCAAATATAGTTATCAACAAATTGCTATTTTGTATTGCCACGTTCACTTTTTTGTTCTCCAAAATTTTTTAAGTATTCAGTTTGAGTTTTCTTCTTTAAACCAGACGCCTGCTCCCAGTATAGCAGAGTTTTCTCCCTCTCTAGTTTTTCTTTTCTTATTATCTTGCCCTTCCATTGTCCTCCAAGTTCTTAGGTTTCAGAATTAATCTTCCACTCACGTAAATTTCCCCTGGGAAACTTCTGTTCCACCTTTCACACTGCTGACTGGTTTTCTTCATCTTTCCTCCTTTGTGTTTTTCAGTTAGCCTCCTATTGGTGAACCAATCAGGAAAGGCTATTTCCTTCACTCAGGAGGCTTATAAAACCATCTCTGCAAACTAACTAGAGGTGCCATGATTGAAGTCAAAATATCAGTGGCAGCTATAAATAAAACGTAGCACTCAAAGCTGAGGCAATATTTTTTTCTTTGAGTTATTCAAAAGGACACCATCATCTCATCTCTTTTAAACACTTTTTTATTACACTGCATTTTAACGTTCAATATGACACCCCAAATGAAATGCTGAAACCCCCTGTGGACATTTTATTTTGTATTCTATCTCTTTTCTGCTTGGAATCAGGATATTAGTTTATAAAGTGGTTTTCTCAAATGAAATTAGGGAATAAATCAGTGTGATTCAGGCATTCACAATTGCATATCAGCCTCCTATTGTGGAAGGATTAAATGTGATTTCAAACAATAGGAGACAATCTTGGGGGGAAAATAATATAGGTAGGTGTGTTGATTGTGCTGTCACAAAGGGGCTGTGGGGTAATATCCCTCAGAAAATATCTACCGATAATAATTTTTACACAGTCATGATTATCCTAGAATGATCAACTTTGATCACTTGGCTATCCAAATTTTGCTTTACCTTTGATGTTCCTTCACATATAATTGTATGTGAGATTTTGTTTTAATAAAATAAATTTGCTGCATGATTGTCAATAAATTACAATATGTTCAGTTATTACCATTTTATGTTAATTGCACAGTCCTGAATTCTCAGTCAATATTGTTTCATAATTACACTTGTAATGAAAACATAGCTTAATTATCCTCTTCACAATTAGAAAAAAGCACAGAGAATTAATCAATTTGTACATTAAGTAATTTTTTTTCTAGTGTGACCTGTCAGTGAATAAACTTTATTCATAAATAATATATACATTATATTCACTACACTATCAAACATCTGAACAGAAAAGAAAATCTTTTATTAACTATCTAGGTGGAGAGAAAATTGCTCCAATTTTTTAACAAATGTTTCTATTTTCACCCTATCTCCCACTTTGGAAAGGTCAAAATTCGTCTCTCTATCTTCCCTCTCCAATATGAATCACAATTAATAGTTACTATAGTTAGAATTTTACTGATGATAGCCAACACATGTAGTGTGTACTGTGTGGTTCTGGCAGTGTTCTTAATGTGATTCTCACATCAACACTATTTAGTAAATACTGTTATTACTTCCATTTTATAGATGAGATCACTTGACCCACATCATAACACTAGTAAGTGGTAGAGAAACAGGACTGAACCCAGTAAATTGAACCCAGAGAAATCTGACTTGCTACATCAGTTTCACCCCACCACCCCTTCCTACCATCCTTTCTAAGAAAGAGGGTATGGCTCCAGTTTAAGAAGCAGTGATTTAGCCATGCTTTTAGGAGCATAATTAAGAAAAAAATGATAAATATTATTGAGCACATAGTTGTAGACATTCATCTTTCTATTTAGAGTGGGTACTTTTGGTCCAGTTCAGAATTCCTGCATCCCTGGCCATACAATATCATATTAATAGAACCCCAATAAAATAATGACTTATAACAGTATTGACAATAATTAAGTAAATTTTAAAATTCAAGCAATTATGCAGAAAGCATAATCTTATACACATCTCCTAAAAAGAACAAAGTAAAAATATTTAGATTAACAAGTCAAAATAAATTGGTCCCTAAATTTCACAGTAAGTTTCTAAACTTCATTCTGCATATGTTAAATTCTTATAAGAACAGAATCACAATTTCTATCTTTAAGATCTGGTACTAAAACATTACAAAAAGAAAAAAAAATCTTTTATCTAATAAATATTAGATGAAATTCATTAGGCACCAATTATACATCAGGAAATATTATAGACCCAAAAGGCCTGAAATAGAGGATACTTGGTTGAAAAACAAAAACAAAAAATGCACTCCTAACACTAGTAATCACAGACAGGTTAAATATTTATATGTTTAATTTTTAAATTTGTATAAGGAATTTTTTTATCAGTACAAACACAACAAGCACTGAAAACAGAACCTCTTTTAGATCACTGATAATTTGTATTAGTCCCTTCCCTCTGCCCCAACAGCTCTGAGACCCTAAGACACACTTCTATTAATACAATCTCTGCTGTCATTTCAACGTCTGAAGTGGATTACCTCTCTGGCTGGCAGAATTCACACAGCCCTTGTATGTTACATGTATGCTCACCTTTTCACTCACCACCTCCCTCGTGTCCTCTGACCCAGTTCTGACTGCCTCCTCATCATTCATGTAGGTCATCTCTGTGCCTGTTCTCATCCAGCCCAGTCTGATCCATGACTGCTCCCAGGTTGTACACGTGGACTTGCTCAGCACCTGTGCTCCTCGGAATCCCATCCGACCCACTGTGGGCTGCCAGGCTCTGCTCCTGGGCATGCTTCCTGCTGGGCAGGCACCTGGCTCACCATTTGCTTGGCTTCTCTTGCACCCTGGCTGCTCTCCTCACAACTACCTCACCTCCCTCTCCCAACCCCACCTCCTTGGACTGTAAGAACGTACATGTAAATCAGTATATACTTGTCAGCACTCATGAACATTTCACACAAAAATATTCCATTTGCTAAGCCAGGAAACAAAAGGAAATCAAAGACATGCTTAAAGAGTAATAACATTCCTACAGTCAACTAGGTGAAGTTGAGGGATTAATAAGAGATAAGTTTTCTCTTTTATCTTTATTTGAGATATTAAAACAAAGTTTTAGAAGAACTAAATGAATAACATGCTATTCAGGTCGCACAGGCAATTGAAAAGGACACTGTGTAAAACCCAGTTTGTAAATCTCCCTAAATCTCCTAACAGTCAATTAGCATACCAATATAAACCGTGAGTACACCTCACAGCCTTTCCTAAGCAAATATGGTAATTTAAAACAAATTACTGTGTAGCCTGGATATGGTACTTCATATGTACCCCACCTTCCACCAGCAGCTAAATTCATTCCAGGAGTGTTGAGCCAATTAGCTGCTTCCCCATTGGACAACTCAGACTTCCTGCTGGAGCACCATTTGCAAGAATTCACATCAGATTAGACCTTTTGTTCTCAGAACACTGCTGATCTTCCAGGAGATTCAAGAGTGAGTATCTGGATAAATTCAGCCTCAGCCAGGGACTACTTTTTGTATTTCATTTCATAAAAGGCTGGAGATATTTCAATTTCAACACTGGAATACAATCTCCAGGTTCTAACAGGAAAAGAATACTATCATATATTTTTCCTATAGGTAATTGTATTCAGAAAAAAAATTTCAACCATTAGCTTTCAACAGCTTCATCAAAGGTGCTGGCAAAATATTCAAATGAAATGTCTAATTTATTCTCTAAGATATAAATAAACTCATAAAATCAGGTCAAGTAAAATTTACAGGATAACTTTATAATTGATTTTGCACATGTGTATATAAACATAGAAGGCAAGAATTAAAAGAAAAAATTCCACTGCTTAGATCTTGTAGCTGAAGAAATTGAGACCAGGGTCATGGAAAGGGGGAAGCAGAAGCAAAGCCTAACAGTCTTTCTGTTACAGTATACTCTGGTGAATTTATGTTTATGGATATTCATATGTATAGATTACCAGTGCATAAACACAAATCTCTAAATAGCTCTTCACATGCATTTTTATGTAAGATCCTCACCTTCTCCAGTTAGGAAAGTCGAGCCACAAAGAACTTTGTTGAAAAGCACTCTTATTTTACATCACAAGTAAAATGAGACCCCAGCTATGTATTTATAGATTTATTTTTATAAACTTGAAACATTTAATCATTCATTCAATGAGTACTTATTTAGTGTTATCCATGTGCCAAGCATGTAGATAGTGAATCTTATGAAAGAAAATTATAGCCCTGGCTGGTTGGCTCAGCAGCAGATTGTTGGCCAGGCTTGTGGAAGTCCCAGGTTCTATTATCAGTCAGGGCACACAGGAGAAGTGACTATCTGCTTCCCCACTTTTCTATTCCTTCTACCCCCGCCCCACAGCTATGACTCAAATGGTTCAAGCAAGTTGGACCCAGGCACTGAAGATAGTTCTATGGCTTTGCCTCAGGTGTTAAAAATAGCTTGGTTGCCAAGCAACAGGGCTATAGCCCCAGATGGGCAGAATATTGCCCTGTAGGGGACTTGCTGAGTGTATTCTGGTCAGGGCGCAGATGGGAATCTGTCTGTCTGCCACTCTGCTCCTCACTTAATAAAAAAAAATTATAAATAAGTTTCAACTCTTGAAATAAAGGCAATTTTCATCAGCTCATTTCTAATGCTGTGTTAAGAAAGATTCTCAGAGCTATATGAACACAGAATAAAAGAGTAATTATGGATGATTTTCACTGATAATAAGCATAAGAATGGTAGTAAATATTATTTGTATGGCATTTCTATTGTAAGACTATTCTTCTAGCTTTAATATTCCCTGTAGATTCTATCTCCTAGGCTTCTGTTTAAATATTTTCCTGAAGTTGTACAAAAGGAATGGTTGTTTGTGAATAATTGCTCCTCACTTTGTCCAACATGAAAAGAAGAAATGAGAGAACCCATGGAGTTAGAGAAGTGGTGGTAGAAATGGGAGGCAATTAACCCTCTGAGTAGTACAAACGTTCATGTATGTCCTCGTACCTCCTGATCATCCAGAGTACGATCGACTTATTTTAAAAATGTGTAAGGCAACATTAAAAAAGGCAAATGTTTGTTCTTCTTGTTTTCATAAATTGGTTATCAAATAAAGATGCTTTTAAGTTAATAAAACTGTAACTGAAACTAATTTCATTTTTTGAAAAAAAACCTCACTCCTGGGGGTCAGTGAGCATGAAAAAACTCACTACGCAAAGGGTTAAAACTAACAATGTTCAGCAGGAAGGTATTTCCTGAATCAGAGTATTCTGGCTAGACTTGCATACCATGCTAAAAACCATTGCTTTGATGCTTTAGCTGCTGGGACAAAATATGAGGAATAGTTCTGAAAGGTATTTTATGATAAAACTTTGTTTTTCCTTTATGACTTTTACTAGTGATTTATTGGAAAAAAACTCACCCTTTGCTCAATGATAAATGCAGTCTAATCATCAAGCTTATAACATTTTCTGAGTAACTTTATCAAATAAATGAGTCTTCATCAAAATGAAATCACAGTATACATTAAATATGTGTTTAAGCTGGAAAGGAAAGAAAAATCAAAATGGTTCTATTATTTCCCCGCTGAAAGGCTTTTGTAATCAGTACAAGTCTTTCAATGGCGGTTTCTTTAATGATTTGGTTGGAATAAAACCGTAAATGACATGCCCTCAAAATCATGAACAGAAGCCAGAAAGTCAATATTAAGTTCACGGTAAGAATATGATGAATTTGCACTATTGTCTGTTCTCATTACATTTTTTGTCACAAAAATGAGTTATCACGGAACTATAATGTCTAGTATGTTCTTCTTTATAATACATTCTTATTATTCACATGACAAGAATTACAAGAGGAGAAAATGGACAAAATTAATCCACCCTCATGACAGAAAATACTGCATCAAATTAACTTGTGACAGGCAAGTATTTTTGTGAAGGCATTTATTGATGGCATCTGTCTTATCAGTCTACCTACATCAGTTCTTTATGTGCCTCCTCAAAGATCTATCACAAGTAGAATCCTGGAAAAAACACCTTTGGAAAATTCCTTAGATAAAGAAAAGAAACAGTTATTTTATACATGATCTTTGGAGGAAATCCTAACTAAAATCAATAACTTGGATTTTAAACTCCTCCAGAAAAAACTCCATCCAACTCTATTCTGTTTTTGAGAACTTTCTACTTCTGGATTTGGCAGCAGAAATTTATTTACATATTATTTTTTAGGGTAAAAAGGGGGGAGATAGAAACATTTCAAACAATTTGTTCATTCATTGCTTAATGTATATCTGCTTTTTCTACTATACTTTGGAGCTAGGTAGTGACCAATATAGACCATTCTGATGATAATATAGTGCATATCTTTTAACCAAACTAACTTAGAATGAGAAAATGCAATGTAGTCCTATGCAAGAAGGAAATGATGTTGAGGATCAATGACAATAGCTGAATATAATTCATATTTTCTCACTTATGAACTCTTCTGACAAAGGTAGGTTAGAATGAACGATGTAGAGATTTTCAAAAGAAAAAAGGTGCCATGCTGTGTGATGAGGCAGAGAGAAGTCACCAGCACAGATCAAAATGTTATTTCAAAAAGTTACTTCTCAGGAAGCATTTATTCTAGGAATTCACCAAAGTCTAGGCTTTAGCTCACAACACTGTAAATTCAGAAACTAATGCTTGCTTACTGTGCAAGAGAGTTTTCCAAGACATGTCAAACCAGAACACCAGGGGGTTTTCTTTTTGTCTGTATTGTTTAAAATGACCACTGTATTGAAAAAATTCATTTTCAGTGACTCATATAAAAAGATAATATATGTTTTAATTATTTTAAATGTACCCGGAAACCTAAGTGGGGGAAAAAATGTATCTTTTGTCATCTAAAAAAAATCTACCACTTCATTTTTGTGTGGGGAAATAATATCTCTAAGGAATTATGACAACCTTCACATCAGGGTCCTATTAACTCTCATTTGGATATGGGTCTAAGTTAGATGATGAATAAGAAAAGACACATGAAACTATCAGATTTCCAGTGATTGTACAACTGCAGACACAGCAGAACACAGCTTCTTTACGCGAGGTTCTCATTTACTGGTGCCTAAAATATCTTTGCTGGTCTCCCTTGGCCAGAAAATATAATTTAGCACAGTATTGTACTTTCATACCAGATTATATACCCATTTTATTTTCTTCCAAGGTGAACACATGGAGCATGTAGTTCAAGTGCCATTTCTGTCGAAATGTTTGGGACAGATACAACAAATTTCTACAAGCAGCAAATGCTAGATTTTAAAAGTAGCACACAATTTCAGTTCAATCTCAGTTTTGAGTTATTCAAGTGTCATTAAAACATACAAATAAGATATCTACTTTTTCAAGTAGGGGGCATTTACCATTATAATTACTTGTTTCTTGTGGGAAACACATACTAATTACCTGACCTAAATTTAGAATGGAAGTTTGGAGGCTATATTCATTATTCTGAAGACTCTTGTCTGTGCTTAAATGAAAAACTGTAATGAATTAGTCAAACCAAATTGAATTTAAGTGCTTGGGGAATTACTTCATATTTTTAACTAGTGGAACCATATATCTTCTAAAGAAACTGCATACTCATTACAAACAATTTTAAAGACTGACTAATTATAGAGACATATTCTGTTAAAATAATTCAAGATTACCTTTTGCATTTAAACAGAAAAACATTGTGTATAGATGTGATTCACTTGTCCAAATCATTGTTTGAACATTCTGATAAAATTAGCAATATTTTATCACTAACAATAATAAAACAGGCCACAGTAGTTATTTCAAATACAGTGAATGTAATAAAGCCCACTACAGCAATTCTACATTGAGAAAAATTATTTTCAGGTTAACAAATTAGGTGGATTCAATTGAAAACGCACATACATAGACCCACACATGTGCACGCGTGCTCACAAGCACAATTCTGTAAATCTACCATGATGAAGTACTGGATACCTAAGGGGAAAACAAAATGACTTAATAAAACCCTTGAATTTTAAGTCTTTTATAATCATATAAATGTTGGCCTTCTTGAGCATCCTTACTTCTGCACAATATGGTCCTCAGCAAAGGAAATAATTTAGATGCCATTATTACTTGTGATGCTTCTAGACATTTTATTTTGATGATCCTTTAGATATCTTGAAACACTAGGGGCTATTCTGCCATTGGCAATTTTTTATATAAAATATAAGTAAATCATTTTCACATTGTTTTTGTCTCTGAAATTATTCAATCTCATATTTTTGGCTGAACCTAATGGGGAATATTCTATTCATTTTAGGATAACACATGTCAGCTAACAACTCTTCCTTTCCCCATACCCACTCACTGTCTTAAAGACACCTTTTTACATTTGTCCTGAAGCCAATTCCATGGTTCGAGCTCTGAGTGTTTGACTGCATTTTTCCTTATAAATCTCTGGACACACGTAATGCTGGTGGTTGAGGCCATGCAGGTTAGCATTGAATTCTGGCAGACCGTAGAGGAACTGTGGAGCCAGACAGTGTCAGGCCATTACCCATTTATTGGAGGTTCACAAAGACAGGCAACCAAATAAACAAAAGAAAACATGCTTTTCACACCTCCCCATACATCCAGAGGCGCATTTAACAGCAAGGCACCAGGCACGTGCCCCAGGCCTTGACTTCTGAAGGGCCCTGCAAAACTCCAACTTTACACTTTTTTCTGATGACACTAAGTTTGTTTTCATATGTGTAAATGTAATTTTAACATTAATAGTACATCATATTTTTCATTTAAAAAATATGATTAACATGTATTTTTTTTCTGTCTTTCTCTCTTTTTTTTTTAGGGGCCCAATATTTTCTTCTGTGCCCAGGGCCTTAACCAACCTTAATTCACCTCTGCATACATCCCCAATTATACTGGAATATTCTAGATGAAGAACCAAGATTTTTTCATTAGTTCCCATTTGAAATTCACTCACATTAAGTATTTAGGACTTAGACTTAATAGCATTGAGGAAGGTGTGGTCTCATGCCATCTCCCAGTTCTACCCAGTCTCTCTTTGAATCACCTCTAATCTCTACCCCCCCACACACCTCAGCGCAACTGGCCAAACCTTTCTCTTAGCCAGCAGTGTAGCTTCACCCAGAACAAGGACCCTGAGTTCTCAGGTCTCAGCTTCTATCCTGAGCAATAATCGAATCATGTTACCAAAATCTGTTACATTCTTTTCTCTTAAGAGGAATCCTGATAAGATTTTAATGTTGTTACATTTCTATCACCCTCAACTCCATGCACACAAATGATTTTTCTTAAATGTTTATTATACGGGTATAAACATTTTACTTAACATGTGGGAGCTCAAACAGAACTGCTGAGTTTGAAGTAAAAAAAAGTCCATGTTATATTTGCTGTGAAGCCTGGGAAAATCACACATCTTCCCAGCTCACACCTTCTTCATCTAGAAAATGGGAACAATTAAATGTAGATGCATTAAATTAGATATCAGCTCTGAGAAAGTAAGAGTATAGAGAGAAATAAAGGTTCAAGTGAAGAAGTTATTTCTATCCATGCTAACCCCCTTGACACACACTGGTTAGACCCATGAGAAGAATAGGTAAATGATTTTAAAGTTCTCCTGGCCTTTGATAAGTGAAGCATTATTCAAGTGTCCCAGCAAGCTGATGTGATGACACCTTTAACACTCTAAAAAAGTTTTTTTGAGAAATTAATAGACAGTGACTGGGAAACATTGACTAAAAGAGAAGTTAGAACCAATAAACTTTTTTTCTCTAGATGATGATGATGACAAGTGAAAGTCTAATCGGTTAAGCAAAATCTTTTCTTTTTAATTTATTGAAGTACCTATAGCAGGGTGATAATAAATTATTTAATTTCTGAGTTTGATATCTCTTAAAGTACATACAAAAACATTACATGCATTATACATCTATTATTTGCATCACTGAAAAATTTATTGTACAATTAGTTTTAACTATTTTGAGCTTATTTACATTAAATTTTATTTATATATGAATTTCCAGTAGTATATCTAAAAAGTCATAAGACTAGAAAAATACATAAGGCCTTTTAGTCTCATTCTTTCATTTCTAGCTAAAGAAATTGAGATATAAAATAATTGCATTGCACTGCCTAAAGTGTGAGTAATAATTTAAGACTCTTAATTGCTAGACTAGGACATTCATGATTCTTTTTCATCTCTTCCATCAGTGATTCTCAATAATAGTTGCATATTAGGATCAACTGGGGAGCATTTATAAAATAGCCATGCCCAAGTGTCATCCTAGAGATTCTAATTGAATCAGTCTAGGGTGGAATCTGTGATCTACATTTGTTTTAAAGCTCACCAACTGACTCTAAAACATAGTCAGAGTTGAGAACCCTTTGTCCTATTATGTATAAAGTGTTGGACCATTTACATTTAACTCTGAGGAACTGGAGGCAGGAAGCAGGAAACAAAGAATACATATTATGATGAAATTTACTTCACTGTCCCTTGGAGAGCTTACTCCAAATCTGAGTCCTAATTTCCCAATTCACAGATCAGGCTGTCACTGAGCGCCATTGAAATAAGTTATCACTAAATCAATGCTCTGTTTCTCCTCTTAATTCAGAGAACAATATTAAGCCAATGGAATAGCATGTTCTCATTTTCTCCTATAACTATTTCTCAGTCTTGACAGATGTTAAGGATTATTTATGCTAAAATCTAGCAAAAGATATCTGATTAAGCACACAATTGTATATTTATTCCCTTTAAATTCAGAATAGCACTATTTTGTAATTTAGTTTATTCTCCCACAAGCATCATGAATTTCAAATGTATTACCACCAAAACAAAGTGAGAATCACTAATGTAATCCATGAATCTATACCCCTCTTTGATTTCAGTCTCCAAATCTAGAAATTCTGTATTAAAACAATCTTGAAAGTAGTAGATAATAAAAAAAATATTTATTGAATTGCTTTCCAATAATCTGTTAGGATATTTCTATTTTCTATTCATAATTTTCTCAATTATGTCTCATTCTCTTCATCTTCTCTCTAAAAATTCTAGCTTAGCTAAAATTTTAATAATAAACTGGAGTGACTAGATTAAAAGAAAAGCATCTACCAAGCCCTGAAGTGGGAAAAATTGCTGGTTTGATAAGCAAAAGGCAGAAACTAAGTAAAGCGCATAAAAGGAGAAAGACAATGTGAGAGCTAAGATATGAGGCAAAAGACACACCATTAGCTTATTGTCAACAAATAATTTCCTGTGTATCTTAGGGGCTTCCTTATCTGATTAGATGTCATGCTAAATATTACTCTCATTATCTGCACCACTACTGAATTTGGCGATAGGTTTCCTGAAAATTCTTAATGTGCTACCTACAATTTCTTGTTCATAAAGTTATATAAACGCTCTTCTGTTAGATGACTTTTAAAGTTCCGCAATCTTATCCCAATATACCTTTTATCCCTTATTTTTACTGGTGAAAAAAAAAAGTGAGGCCAAAGTCACAGTCATAAATAGCAGTAAATACTTTGTTGAGGACTTTAACTTAAATCCGTACAAACTATGCTCCTCCCACATTCTTAGAGAGCTTTATAGTAGGGTAATATTGTAATTATGATAACATTTGAGCCGGACTTGGAAGTCACAACAGTTGGAAAAAGGGGGTGGTGATGAGTTAAAAGGATATTCATTTTGTCCACCTAGTAACCCTGGTCATCTGAGAAGTATGTCCTTGCCTTACCCCCCAACAGGCTTATTGTGAAAATAATATATTATCAGATACATCCCTGCTGTCCTGGCTATAGCTGAATGATCTAGGATTGGCAGACCCAAGTTGGACCAATCAGAACCTTTCCAGAGATATTTGAATTTGTGACAAAGAAAGTCAAGTTGGGTGGTTGTTGACCATATTGCCCACATTGAAGAATACATATATAGCAAGAATAGAGAATACTACCAACAAATAGAGAAACACAGACATGAGAAGCAAAGAGAGTTCTTGGGGTAGTTAAGTCCAAGGACTTGTGTGTTAATGTGGCCTAACTGCTTTGTGATGCCTCCCATATCATTGTCATTCTATGAAATAGCCAAGAATATTTTGAATTAAATTTATCTTTTGCTTAAGCCAAGTCCACTTGAGATGTTGACACATGAAATTCAAACAATCCCAACTCATACTTTCAGACATGAGATTTTGCAAATGACAGATGAGATTGAATCTGGTAAAATGGAAGAAGAGAAAGAATCCTCAGATCCTGATTTGAGTAGATTACAGTTATTCTTCCAAAGCAGCAATACAGTGGATTAAACTGATGGTCTTTTGAGTGCAGACTATGAACTCATAAAATGTAGAGCAACTGAGGACAAAAGACCAAACTTTAAGGAAAATGAAGAATATTGACTAACTCTTAATGAATTTAAGGATGGTACTAAGAAAGAAAAGTCAGAAGAAAAATAAAGTCACTGCAAGTGGTCCACTTGAAAATGGTAGAGAATAACAGGAAGAGTAAAGGAAATGCTTTTTATCAGATATTTGAGATCATTGAAGACCAGGTAAAGGTGGAGGGCAATCAGGAAACTAAAAACTAGAAATGGGGTAAAAAATGTTGAGAAGAGCCAGGACACTCCGGGAGCCTGATCCTCCCCGTGCCTCGGGTGCATGACCCTGTATAACACCTGTCTGTCAGAAAGCATGATGTTTGAAAGTAGTTGTGGAGTGGTGATCAACTTTATAGGACACTTCAAACCTGCCCAGCCTCTTCCCTTCTGGGTCTTCTCTTTTTTTATTAGGTGTTAGCCGCAGAAAAGAACTCCTAGATACAGTACTTATGAAACAGAAGCCCAAAGTGCATGGATGGGCTTGACTTTCAAAGGGAGATGAAATTTCGATAGACAGAGATAGGAGTGTAGAGGACAACCAAGTCAAAGGGCAGGATGAAACAACTCCACATTTTGTAAGAAAAAGAGTGTTAATCTAGTATGACAGAGCAAGGTACACCTGCGTAGGGAGCAGAAGGAAATTAAGGTTGTCAACAACATTTGGCCATACAGTACTATTCAGAGCCCACTCAAAGGTCTCTTGTATTTGCTTTTGGCTTTTATTTTTTTGATTGATTGATTGATTGATTTTAGTAAGAGAGAGAGAGAGAGGGACATCAATTTGTTGTTCTACTTATTTACACTTTCATCGGTTGGTTCTTGTATGTGCCCTGACCAGAAATCAAACTTACAACCTTAGTGTATTAGGACGATACTCTACTAGCTGAGCTACTCTGCCAGGGCTACTTTTAGCTTCTTGACTTATCTTCTTATATGCAAAGTAAGTGGAACACTGACTGCTACATAACTGATGTGTTACTATAATTCCTTAGTTCTGAAGTAGCACACTACCTGATTTTCTTTACATTAAATTCCTAAATTTGTAATAGTAAAGCACATTTCCTACAAAAGAACTTACCATGTAAGATTCTTCTTAATAATATATAAACGTAGAAATATAGTTGTCTCTATCTCTCCTAATACCCACTTCTCTTATCACTAATAAAAACAACAAAAATGAGTACATGTGCATCAATTTTAATGCAATAATAAATTGAACCTCACTTTTAAAAAGTTTAATGACTATCCTTAAACTTGTTCAGAAAGCAAGTGTCAGCTGAATTCTGACTATATGTATACAGCTATGTGATTCCAATTTGTTGGCCAATAGTCATATTTGACTGTTTAAATTTAAATAACAATTTAGTTTCACAGGTACATTAACCACATTTCAAGCACTTAATTGCCACATGAGGCTAGTGGCTACTGTATCAGACAGCACAATACAGACTATTTTCATCACCAAAAATGTTCTATTGAACAGCACTGGTTTGCATATCAATTATTTAGAATAATCTAGCAACAATAAGGAGGTATAGTAAAGTGCTTTTAAATCTCATGCATAAACAAGTATCCTCTTTCATGCCATGAGGGTACAAGGAAACAGGTTTTAAAGGGAAATTGGGCCATGGGGGAAAACTATAAAAAGAACAGTAAGATTGACACTAAAAGTAGCTAAACATGGTCAAAACAAGCTTGATGCTGGTTTGACAATATTTCAGTAGTGTTTTTAAATTTACTATAGGGCTTCTCTCAGCTAGAATCTTTTCAGATTTGCCTGTTGTTCTGAGACCTCTTTCAGTATCCCTTTCTTATGGTTTTTATTCACAGAAAAGAAATAAAAGTATCAGATAGTGTCATAGGAGGCTTGAACTGAAAGTCAGATCCAACAATGAACAATCGTTTCTTCTTTCTAATGTCTAAACAAAATGAAACACAACACAACACCATGAAGCCACAGCATCTGAGTGTGGGGCAGGGGGAGGGCGGGATGTGGAACCACAGGCATCCAGGCTCTTAGAGTAAGTGTACACTTCAGTTAAGGCACCAACGTGTCCCTGCCAGACATTTTCTCTCTGCTCTTAAAATAGGGTTTCCTCTGAACAGGAAGATTCCTCGGATTCTGTGAGATTTGGAACATATATCAAAGACAGAAACTACAAACACTTGAGCCACCATTACATGCTTCTCCTCCTTACTTCCTCCCTGACACTCTTCCCTTATGCTTCTCTATCTGGTGGAACTGGGACTGAAGTTTTCCTTTATGACATAGTGGTTTAAAAAAAACAACTTCTTAGAGAAACAGTATCTACATGCACATTTACAATCACTGCTCTCCCCAGAAGCTATGCCTTTAATTTTGCTTAGCCTCAACTTTTCAACCAAGGGCTTGCAACATCATCATGTATTTGATTAAAGATGCAACCCCTTTATAGCACATTTTCAGTAAGATAAAATATTCAGTAGCATGGTTTCTACACACTAAATTTTCAACAGTATGACTTATAGCTGGCTCATCAGCCACAAAAGCTGAATAATAATCAAAGTTAACTTCCATATTTCTCAAAGGAAAGCACTGGTGTTTCCGATCTTAATTCTTCAGCTGACATTGGTTAAAGAGGTGCTAATATCCCACATTCTACAGTGCCATCAATATTGCAAATCAATGCACAGCACAATGAAAATATTTATGTGTGGTACCATCCATAAAGATACAGTTAAGAAAAATATGGTAAAGTGTAAGTAACCTTGACAAATTAGGCTTCATTGAAATACTTCCCAGGCCATGCCTAGAAACATAAATAATTCACAGAGTCCACACCAAATACAAATGAAGAACATTTGTTATTAATCTATCCCTCTTCTTTTTTTTTGTCCAGACTATTATTCTTCCACAATGAAACTCATTGTGAACCACTTTCTGTGCTCCTTTATGCCATTAACTGAAACTTTAAAATGTCTATTATATGCAACTAATGATGCCTGAAGATGAAGTGTGTGCTTGTTTGTAAACATCCACGGAGCTGTTGCAACACTAAGTCATCATCAGATCATATATGACAAATTGATGTTTGGAAAGTTAAGACCACCTATTTAAATTTAAATAACAATTTAGTCTCACAGGCACACTAACTACATTTCAAGCACTTAATTGCCACATGTGACTAGTCTCAGACAGCACAGTATAGACTACTTTCATCATCAAAAACATTCTATGAACAGCACTGATGAATCCATTAATACAGACTGATGAATTCATTAGTATGATTAATGTTCCTTACCTAAAAGTAGAAATTATTCATTTGGTGAAAATTTAAATTCTATTCTCAAAGTTAAAAATACACAGCTTATTCTTAAGAAAGTGAGAAACTGGGAGGGAAGATAAGATAGTGCTGGAGTAGGCGGACGTACCAACATCCACCTCCCAGAACCAAAGTGGATAACAAAATAATTTTAAGAACTATCTTCTGGAAAAACCAACTTTGGACTAAACTAAGAGGACTCTTCAACCAAGGAATACTGAAGAAGCCACACCGAGACTGCTTAGTGTATCCCAAGGTTCTCTTTACCAAGCCACAGTCGCAGAGCTCCAGGGAAAAGCAACCTGCTCTCATCTCTCCAGGCAGAGAACAGAAGCTCCATCTCCACACATGCTGCAGATGGCTTTTCCAGTCTACCTGAATCATTACCAGCTAGAAGCAGCGGTCATTGGGACTTGACGTGAGCTGCAAAGTATAGAATTGTGACAACAATTCCAGTGCCATGCGGACTTTTCCTGGATGTGGACTTTTCCTGGACTCCTGCTCCTTGTGACAGCTCCTAACAGACTGAACTGAGGTTGGGTTGCATTTTTCAGGAATTTGGCATGGATTTGGGGCCAACTTGGACTTGGTGAACATATTAAGGACACTACTCTTTTATGGATTCTTGCTGTATTGGCCAAGAGTTTGCTTAAAGGCTTTAATCACTGTAAAAATATATATATATAAAAGACTGGATAAAGAAGATGTGGCACATATACACCATGGTATACTATTCAGCCATAAGAAATGATGACATCGGATCACTTACAACAAAATGGTGGGATCTTGATAACATTATATGGAGTGAAATAAGTAAATCAGAAAAAAACAAGAACTGCAGGATTCCATACATTGGTGGGACATAAAAACGAGACTAAGAGACATGGACAAGAGTGTGGTGGTTACGGGGGGCGGAGGGAGGGAAGGAGGGAGAGGGGAAGGGGGAAGGGGATGGGGCACAAAGAAAACTAGATAGAAGGTGACGGAGGACAATCTGACTTTGGGTGATGGGTATGCAACAGAACTGAATGACAAGATAACCTGGACATGTTTTCTTTGAATATATGTACCCTGATTTATTGATGTCACCCCATTAAAATTAATAAAAATTTATTTATAAAAAAAAAAGAAAGTGAGAAACTGGATGGATAGAACAGTAATTAATGAACTTGGGCCTTGTTTCTAAAGCCCTCTCATTAAAAACCAGAAAGTTCAACATAAAAAAGGAAATGTCATACTGACCTGGTTGACATCTGAAAAGGCAGTTGACTTGTTATGTTTTAAATAATAGGCAATGTTCAAATCTCTTTATTTGTAGCCATTAGTATAACTGGGTTCTTTTCATATATATTACATATATACAAAATAATTTTAAATATTTTCAATGAAGTGCAAAAAGAAGCATAGATGATAAAAAATATATGGGCATAAAAAGATTGAATGAAAGAGATAACATGTAAAATTAGAAAAAGATGGCAGAGAGACAAAGTAGGAAATTATGTGATATGATTAATATATGAACTCATCTGCACAACTGCCTGTGAGGGGAACAGAAGAGAGATAATTATCTTTTTCAGATGATATATGAGATACTGGAATGGAGTAAAAGATACACCTGAATTTGAAACCCAAATTTGTCTATTATTAGCTGTGTCATTGTTCAGTTATGGGACCTCACTGAGAATCATTTTCCTCAATTGTTAAAGATAAAATAACAATCTTGTTAGTATGTTTTGAGGATTAAATGAGGCAACCTATGTAGAGCCCAGGCACATGATAGAAACTCCACAGATATTAGTTTCCATCCCCACTTAACATCATGAGAAATTTGACTTATCTTTTTATGGTGCTGAGAAAATTTCTCTGGGACCTATTCCTAGAAGTGGAATTACTAGGTTAAAATGTATGTTTTTAAAATAGTTAATTTGGTTAAGTCCGGCCAGTTTACTCTACATGCTGGTGTGCACTAGACTCTTCACCCACAAACAATGACAAATGTTTTTAGTCTCCACATCCTGCTAAGTGTTTTACTTGACTTATTTGTCTGCACAACAAGTCTAATGAAAACCAGAGTATTCCTCTCTCTTTCTTAATTAGAAAAGTAAGGCACAGAGAAATAAATACCCTTCCCAGCTGCACAGCTGGTATGGTAGAGAGGGGTTCACCCAGGTAGTCTATTTTCATCACTCTCTTTGGCGTAAAACCTTTGCCCGGCTAGGCCCTGGACAGGCAAGGTAGCCTGAACCAATGCATTCTCACCCACAACTTCTATTCTAGTCCACACTTTTCTAACAGAAACAGGGAGACTAGGCGTACAGGGGATGTTTGTCCAAGAAAATCTGAGAGATCCTTTACAAAGCAAAAAATGTCAACTGGGGATAGATAACTAATTCGACTTAAGAACACACTCTGTGAGCATACATTTGGCCAGGTGCTTACCTGTAACAAACTATAGAAATGATCCCTGAAAGTATAGTCTTTGGCCAGGTGCTTTCTGGATGCAACACTGTACAGAAATTCACTTAAATAAGAATTTTTGTCTTAAAGAAACAAAAACATATATTCCTAGAAATTAAGAAAGTATGTAAACAAATAGTCTTTCTCTTTTACTCCAAAAATTCTTCCAGCACTTTCTCTGCTGTGTCTGCAAATGAAATCTTATTCTTACAGTTAATAACTCAAAGAGAGCTGCCATTTGGGGGGGATTTGAAACAGGGGCATGGGAGGGCGAAGTCATGAGAGCAACCTCTCTTGCTATTCCCTCTCTACCCCGAGCAGCCAGTAGAGGGTATACTGTCTGTAGACAAATTTGAAAACAGTGATAAAATCAAGTTTAAGGAAAGTTAGTCTTTTTATTATCACCATACAAATTGTAACTAATAAAATATTCAGCCTCACTCATTGGAATAAACCTACCTTATTCTATATTTCAAAGGTAGAAATTAACATTTTGACCTTGGAGAACTTTACCTTAGGTCCTTGTTCACCACTCTGATGAACAGCTGAGTCATTAGCAATGCAAGTATTTACGCATTGTTCTTGGGCAACCCCTCAAATGAGGAAGAAACGTTGATGCATTCCATTTCATAATGTAAAAGCTAACTTCACTGGCAGAAGTATACAATTTTACAGAAATATTTTGTACTGTTTTTTGTTACTTCTCTTTGAGATGGGATATAAGGAGAAAATAGATAAAGAAGGTTCCCCAGTAGAGGAGAGATAAGCTGTTGACCAGCGTAGGCAAATTGCTGGCAAAGTGTCCAAACAGACCCCAAGAACTGTAATGTCAGATTTCTTGTTTAAAGTTTCCTACTGCATACTTGGGGAAAGTTTTGTCAGAACACTGCAGCCGGATGATAGCTGCATTTTAAGTAAATATAGAGGAATACATGTTCACACAGAGGATGAGAGAGTTGAATAAATACCTTCAGAAGCATGGAGTAGCAATTATGATGTGGCAAAAGGTTACAGGCAGAGAAATCCAGAGAAATTTGGAGTGAAAAGTGTCCAAGAGCAAGAAAGATGGAAGTGGATAATATGTAAGCCTGAGAGTCACAACTATACAACTGTAAGCCTAGAGGCGCTGTGGCAAAAAATAAATGACAAAGGATTGAGTTGAACCTGGGGTGTTCATTTCTTTCTAATATTTGACTAACACTTATTACCAGCCAGTTGCTTTCTTTGTACAAAAGTGTTTAGATCTACAAATTTCCTTAGGGTATTCCAAAATTTGAGTTTAAATGATAAGTGGCTTGTTTCTTCAAAGCTACAATATAAAGGAAAGAATTAATACCCTTTCTTATTGCAACTGCTAGTACTCATGCCTTGAAATTTTTCAGAATTTCCTAAGATGCACATGAGAGGGATCTTAAATTCATACGATAGGAACATGGATTTCTATTTGTCTAAAAAGGAAAGGATGACCCACTGAAAGCAGGCCTTGAATACATTCATAGTGTTAACTCTGAAACAACACAGATCATGCTAAGTGATCTGAGAAAATTATAAATGATTACAAAAGAGTTCATAGGAGACTTGAGCTGGTCCTTAGTAATAGATAAGTTATCCATGGAGAGATGCTGGAGAAAGGCAGAAAATGAAGGAAAGAAAAATCTGGTGAGAGAAACTGCATTAGCGGATACAGTTAGAGATAAAATTAAAAAAACAAACAATGACTTCAAAGAATTATTATATAATTGTAATTGTACAGAAAGAGGGAAAGTACGGCTAGAAAGGTGGGTGCAGTTACCATGAGGACCTAAGTTAAGTGATTTGTAAAATGCTAGGTGTGCATGTAGAATTTTAAAGGTCAGTTAGTATGCATTTATCCAATTTTTATGCATCTAGATTTTTCAAAAATATTATTAATAATGGCAAGTCCATGGAATAATTCTCCAAATTATGCCATACTACTGGCACTTTCTGTCAAACTTTAAGGAACAGAAGAAGGCTATGATTAACTAAAATAACCTTACCTGCTACAATGAATGATGACGCTGGTTCCAGCAAATACACACAATAATGTGAAAATTCTTTTATCAAGCAGAGGAGAAAAACCTACACTTAAAGCTAAAGGGGAAAAAGCATTGCCCTGTGGCTCCTGGGCATATTTGTCACAAACACTAAGCATGCATGGACCCCAAATGCCTAGCATTGTTGTTGTTTTTTAATCCCCAACATGCAATGTTTTTCCTGCAGTGCGACATATGTAAGCTGTTTAAATCAGCTTCTGACATCGCTTCAACTTCAAACTGGAGGCTATGTGAGGCTTAGCAGATGGCAAAACCCATCCAGTTCTCTAAGTGTGTGTTCAGCATAAGGTGCTCATATGTTTCTTGGACCCAACCAGGCTAAAATCTTCCCTTGGAGAAAAATACGTGGTGTTCAGTTTTATGGTGATGAGTCCAAACTTTAGCCACTTGAACAATGTCTTGCTTTTTTTTTTCTTGACAAAGATTAAAAGAACAATCACAGTGGTTTATCAACTTCTTAAGCAGGCTTAGGAAAACTGAAATTTGATTCAGTGTCTTGTAACTATGACTAAATTTGTTTCGATTATTTAAGACCCAGTTATCATTCCAGAAATTTTAAATTTCCTTATATAAAATGCAGGTCTTTATTTTATTTTATTTTTATTCCTTCTATGAAATCCAGATTTGGGGAAAAAAACTAACAGTAAAGACACTTTCAATAATAATAATAGGTGGCCAATACTTACAACCAGGATAAAAAAGAAAAAAGATGAAGAAGACAAAGTATGAAAGAGCCAAGAACCCCACTTTCTATGAAACAATGATAAATTCCTCAATCTGAAATTCAAGGCTTTCCAAAGTCTAACCCCAGCTTGTCTTTCCGAACATTTACTATAATTTCTGTATGTATACTATGATTATTCAAACTTAACTCTTCCCTACTTTTTTCATAGTAAGCTACTGTGGTAGTTCTCACACCCTACTGGGTGTGGCTTCAACTTAATCCCTTTGTACAGGCTGCTCTCTTTTCCAGCAAGAACTTTTCTCCCACCTTACTCCATCTTCGCAATTATAGCAAGGCTAGAACATGGAGTTCATAATGCATATGAGGTGGAGGAAGAGAGTGGTGAGGAGGAAAATGGAGACTGGAGCCAGAAGGCAAAAAGTCATAAATCTTTTTTTCTTTTTGTATTTTTCCAAAGTTAGAAGCCAGGAGGCAGTCAGACAGAATCCCGCATGTGCCCGACTGGGATCCACCTGGTATGGCCATCAGGGGGCAATGCTCTGCCCATCTGGGGCATCGCTCCGTTGCAGCCAGAGCCATTCTAGCACCTGAGGCGGAGGCCATGGAGCCATCCTCAGCACCCTTTGCTCCAATGGAGCCTTGGCTGTGGGAAGGGAAGAGATAGAGAAGAAGAGAGGGAAGGGTGGAGAAGCAGATGGGTGCTTCTCCTGTGTGCCCTGACCAGTAATTGAACTCGGGACTTCCACATGCCAGGCTGACGCTCTACCACTGAACCAACTGGTTAGGGCCAAAAAGCCATGAATCTTAAACAAGGGAACTTAAATGTATCCTCTAGACCACTGTTTCATAAAGTATCCATAGACCATCTGCATCTAAGCCATCTTAGGGCCTTTTGTAAAAGGCATATTCTTGGGTCCAGATATCTTAAATTACCGTCCCTGGGTATGAGGCCCAGAACTGCTCTTTCAATAATAGCCAGTTTGGCTTAGGAAATGAGTTAGGCTTATGTGCTTCTTTTATGTATGAAATTTTGCATCCTACTGATATCTAAGAGTTACCAGCTGGTGTATAGCAGGAATCATCTGAACAACAGAATGAGGCTAGGGAGCATGGGGAAGACACTAGAGACAGACCATTTAGGAAGCCATGTCACCCTCACTCTCAGCTTCTCTGTACTGAAGTCTTCCTTCTTCCTGGCTTCCCAGCATGACCCTCTCTTGATTCTCCTGCCACATTTCATGTGCTTTTCTGAATCTTTTATGCTCGTCCTCTTACTCTGGCACCTGTTTCATTGTTGATGTTTCTTCAGATTCTGTCTTCCAACCACTTCTAATGTAGTCTCCTTAATATCTCATTCACTCTCTTCACTTCAAATACCACATATAAACTGATGCCCCATAAATTTACATCTCAGAACAGCAGACCTCTATTTCCAACTACATAATGAGATGACCTACCTAATATCATGGGCGTGTCCAAAATCCATATTCCTCCCTATCTTTACATTTACTTCTCCTTTGTTAGTACCAGTCTTACATAGAGGGATAGAGAAATCTACCTGGTACCCCAAGCCAGACACCTGAGCATCTCGCTTCCAATTTTCCCTCCCCTTAATGTCACCCCCACAAAGTTTGATTCAGCCGTAAATTCTACTAACAATTATTTCTTCAATCCTTACCCTCCTCTGTATCTCCATCCTTATATCTTTGTTTCAGACTCCAAATCCTAAGAAGATCTCTATCTCTTCCTTGACCAAAGAAAAGACCAAACATCACATGCATAATAGAGAAATACGGGGGAAGTCCCCAAACCCCCCCCAAAAAATGAGTGTAAAATGGCCCTATTGAAAAAAAATTTAGAAAAACCTTTAATTTAAAGTTTTAAACACTATAATTTATTTTCCAGGATTTAAATACCTTTCTATTACAGAATCCAAATTGCACCATGCCAGAATCAGAGCACTGGCAGAGTGGCCTCAACTTGTCACCATCAGGATACTATCTGGTCTCATCACAACCACAGTGGTGGCATGGAAGCAGGGAAACCCTAAGGGCAATAGGAACTGAGTCTTTCAGGCCAGCATTTTCCTCTGCCCTGATGCAGCAAAATGATGATCTGCAAAGGGAGAAAAGAAATGTGTATGTAGGTGTATACATACATACTTACATACATGCATATACATATAGATATATAAAATTACACATATATGAAACATTTGCAAACAGTTATAACTACATACATATAAATATAGATGCAATTATGGTTTCTTCCATCGGACCATAATTAAGACTGAAATGAGTAATGGTGGTGAATTTAAACATGATTTGGATTTCTAAGACCTCCACTGAGGAGGTCCCAGCATTGCTGCATTAACTGGAGGCTCCTGTAAGAGTGGGAGTTTCCCTCATTTGCATTTCCAGTGACTGCTGGAGAGCACCACACACATCTGCACAAGCGAGTTCCCTAGGACAGAGAAGTCCTGAAGATGCCTTCTTAACACTTCAAGTGAATAAAAAATATCCTAATGCCCTCTGGCCCATGTGGAATCTCAGTCTCCGTGTGCCACTGAATGGTGACCATGACTATACCCATACTCACTAACAGCTCTAATAACAAATGCTTTTTTTTTTAGTTTCTTGTAACTTTATACAAGAAAAGTTACTTAGCCTTGCCCTAGACTACATGCAGTTGATGTTATTTCCTATTCAATGGCAAAGAAACATGTCCAGAGAGGTTAAGGAATTTCCTAAAAGCACATAACTGGTGAGTGTTAGATCTGAATTATGACTTCAAAGCCCTGTCTTTCCAATAGCTATGCCACTTTTGCTGTTGTATGTCCTGTTAATTATTTTCCTCTGCTAACCTTGTAATAAAAAAATGGTAACAAGTATTATCTTGCTTGTCCTATATTTCAAATACTCCTAGGAGGACAGTGTGGGAGAGGGTAGGTATGTCGTCAAAGGCAATATTCCTTGAAATTAATTTCCTGTATGATTCACCGAAGGATATACTGACATAAGGGTTATGCGTTTAATGGCTTCCCATCAGACAATTATCAGTAATTAAAAACCCAGTAGGAATTAGTTTATTAGATCACTTTCTAAGGCTGCATTAAGCTGCACTCTAAGATGAATATTAAGTTGTAAATTAGGGAGAACTAGACCTTTTGAGTCCCAGTATAGAAAGAAGTTGGAAATTATGCATTCTGGTAAAGTCCAGCCTTTCAAAGTATTTTCTTCTCCTAAAATAATTGTCCTTAAAGCATAGTTTTGAATTCAACTTGTTTTATTTGCTTAGATTTTAATATATAAAGTACTGTTTAGATTGATCAGTATTTTTATCTGGATTGTTTGTTTTTCCTTTAAAACAAAACTGTGGAGGGGGAGGATTGGCTGCATTGACCTCACACACCCAACACATGCTGCTATAGAGAGATTTGCCCTGCAAGCATGAATCTGCAAAAGATTCATCAAATATGCCACTTGTATCTTTAAGCATTCCTTCAGGCACAGATCCATAAAAGAATGTGTACTTGGTCTCTTCTGAAAACAAAATATGCACACATTTTTGCTTCTTCCAGATTTGCCAAATGAGCCCTTCCCCTTCTTTCTGTTCTTCTGCTTTAATTCGCTTCTGTTTCTTTTCTCTATTTCCCTGCATGCAGGTAACTAGAGTAGGTGATGATGTCAGTGAGAGTGGTGGAGTAAGGACCCCTGAAGCAGGGAGAGGGAGGAGCATCAAGCTGTTCTTGTATGTGCCCTTACTGGAGATCAAACCATGCGTGAGGTGACACTCCAATCAAGCTAGGGCATTTATTGATTGATTTTTAGAGAGACAGAGAGAAGAAGGGAGAGAGAGTAGAGGGGAAAGAGAAGCATTCATTTATTGTTCCACTCAGTCATGCATTCATTGTTGCTTCTTGTGGGTGCCCCTGACCCAGGATCGAACCTGCAACCTTGTCATTTCCGTACAATGCTCTTAACCAACTGACCTAACCTGCTAAGGTCAAATTTATTTCTCTTATAAAAGCAGCTAAAACATTAGCAAAAAGACTTGTCAAAATCAAAACCTCTCAGAGCTCTGAAAATTAACCAAAGCCTTGAACTAATCTAGGGAGTTTTATCCAAAAAAAACAACAACAAACAAACTGCTGAATCGTGGTAAGAGCAGTTTACTTTGTAACATTTTATCTTGTCCTATTCCCATTATCTTCCCTCTAGCTCTGTTATGGCCTCAATAATCAGGGTACACCAGCAGCCTAGCAGCCACTAGAAGGGGCAAAAGTCTCAGAAGGGGCTTAATCTCATAAATTTAAAATTATTTGACCCATCTGGAAGCTCTTTGGGAAACTCTACTCACAGGAGTATCTTCATTTGACTGACTTAGAGCTTACCCAGTAAAAAAAGTCTTTTTCTTAGGCATATTTGTCAAAAACAATCAGCAGCATTAACATCACAGCTACTGAGGTGGCAATAACAGTTGAAGCAAACATTAATTTAATCAAAGCACTTTAAAAAAAAAAAAACTAAGGAAGAATGTAGCAAGAATGTGAACAAATTGAACCATGGTTGTTGGTGGAAGTATAAAATGGTACAACCACTTTGGAAAACAATCTGACAGTCCCTCAAATGGTTAAACATAAAATTATCATAATGCTGAAATTCCAGTCTTATGTATAGAACAAAAAAGAATTGATGACATATATCCACATAAAAACCTGTACATAAATGTTCATAGCAACATTATTGGTTTTTTTTTTTTTAATGACAGATTGCATTCAACACTATTTGGTGTTACTTTCAGGTCTATAGCACAATGCATAGACATTAGTATAGATTACAAAATGTTCCCTCTGATAATTCAAGTACCCACCTGGCCCCTAGATAGTTACTACAATATTGTTAACTATACTCTCTATGCTTTCCCTTACATTCCATGCCTATTTTGTAACTACCAATTAGTATTGCTTAATCATTTCTAGTTCTTTACCCAGCGCCCCAACACCCCTCCTCTCTTACCTCTGTTAGTTTTCTGTAAGTATGTTTTAATTTTTTTTATTTGTCTATTTTGTTCTTTAGAGTCTACATATAATTGAAAGCATATGGTATCTGTCTTTCTCGGTCTGGCTTATTTCACTTAGCATAATAGTCTCTAGGTCCCTCCATGCTGTCACAAATAGTAAGATTTCATTCTTTGGTATGGCCAAATAATATATCCATGTGTGAATGTAGCACCACTTTTTTATCCATTTGTCTATTGATAGGCACTTGGGTTGCTTCCATATATTGGTTATTGTAAATAATACTGCAGTGAACATAAGGGTGCATATATTTTTTTAAATTAGAATTTTGTATTTCTTCAGATCTATACCCAGAGGTAGAATCACTGGGTCATAAAGCAGCTTCATTTTACCTGTCCTATGGTGGCACAGTGGATAAAGTGTCAACTTGGTAATGCTGAGGTCTCTAGTTCAAAACCCAGGGCTTGCTCCATCAAGGCACATGGAACAGAATAGAAAGTCCAGAAATAAATATATAGTCAAATATATATATAGTCAAATAATTTTTGATAAAGGGGCCAAGAACATACAATGGAGAAAAGAAAGCCTCTTCAATAAATGGTGCTGGGAATACTGGAAAGCCACATGCAAAAGAATGAAACTGGACTACAGTTTGTCCCCCTGTACTAAAATTAACTCAAAATGGATCAAAGATCTAAACATAAGACCTGAAACAATAAAGTACATAGAAGAAGACATAGGTACTAAACTCATGGACCTGGGTTTTAAAGAGCATTTTATGAATTTGACTCCAATGGCAAGAGAAGTGAAGGCAAAAATTAATGAATGGGACTACATCAGACTAAAAAGTTTTTGCTCAGCAAGAGAAACTGATAACAAAATAAACAGAAAGCCAACTAAATGGGAAATGATATTTTCAAACAACAGCTCAGTTAAGGGCCTAATATCCAAAATATACAAAGAACTCATAAAACTCAACAACAAACAAACAAACAATCCAATAAAAAAATGGGAAGAGGACATGAACAGACACTTCTCCCAGGAGGAAGTACAAATGGCCAACAGATATATGAAAAGATGCTCATCTTCTTTAGTTATTAGAGAAATGCAAATCAAAACTGCAATGAGATACCACCTCACACCTGTTAGATTAGCTATTATTAACAAGACAGGTAATAGCAAATGTTGGAGAGGCTGTGGATAAAAAGGAACCCTCATCCACTGTTGGTGGGAATGTAAAGTAGTACAACCATTATGGAAGAAAATATGATGGTTCCTCAAAAAATTGAAAATAGAACTACCTTATGACCCAGCAATCCCTCTACTGGGTATATACCCCAAAAACTCAGAAACATTGATACGTAAAGACACATGCAGCCCCATGTTTATTGCAGCATTGTTCACAGTGGCCAGGACATGGAAACAACCAAAAAGCCCGTCAATAGATGACTAGATAAAGAAGATGTGGCACATATACACTATGGAATACTACTCAGCCATAAGAAATGATGACATCGGAACATTTACAGCAAAATGGTGGGATCTTGATAACATTATACGAAGTGAAATAAGTAAATCAGAAAAAACCAGGAACTGCATTATTCCATACATAGGTGGGACATAAAAGTGAAACTAAGAAACATTGATAAGAGTGTGGTGGTTATGGGGGGAGAAGGGAAAGGGAGAGGGAAAGGGGGAGGGGGAGGGGCACAAAGAAAACTAGATAGAAGGTGACAGAGGACAATCTGACTTTGGGTGTTGGGTATGCAACATAATTGAAAGACAAGATAACCTAGACTTGTTGATCTTTGAATATATGTAACCTGATTTATTGATGTTGCCCCCTTAAAAAATAAAATTATAAAAAAATAAATAAATAAAAAATAAAAGAAAAGCAACTACCATGAGTTGATGCCTCCTGCTCGCTGCCCTTTTTCTCTCTCTCTTTCTCTATAAAATCAATAAATAAAATCTTAAAAAGAAAGCAGTTCATTTTTAATTTTCTGAAGAACCACCACACTCTTTTCCATAGTGTAATGATACAATTCTTAATACTCAAAAAGTGGAAGTTGCCTGACCTGTGGTGGCGCAGTGGATAAAGTGTCGACCTGGAAATGCTGAGGTCGCCGGTTTGAAACCCTGAGCTTGCCTGGTCAAGGCACATATGGGAATTGATGCTTCCTGCTCCTCCCCCCTTCTCTCTCTATCTCTCTCCTCTCTCTCTCTCTTCCTCTCTCTCTCTCCTTTCTAAAATGAATAAATAAAATTAAAATAAAATTTAAAAAAAAAGAAATGGTTTAAAAAAAAAGTGGAAGTTAATGAACAGATAAATAAAAATATGTTGTAGCTATACATTGGAATATTATCCAGGCCTAAAAAGGAATGAAGTACTTATATATGCTACAATATAATGAACCTTGAAAACATTATGTTAAAGTGATAGGAGCCAGACACAAAATACCACATATTGTATGATTTCATTTATATGAAATGTCCAGAATAGGCAAAGACAGAGACAGAAAGTAGATTAGTGGTAGTCAGGCATTGGCAGTTGTGAGGAGTTGAAAGTGATTGCTAGGCTCTGGTCACATAGCTTGGTCCATTAGAGCATCGTCTTGAAGCACAGAGGTTGCCTGTTTGATCCCCAGTCAGGGCACATGTAGAAACAGATCAATGTTCCTGTCTCTCTCTCTCAAATCAATTTTTAAAAATTAAATTAAAAAAAAAAGAAAGTGGTTGCTAATAAATATGGGATTTTATTTTGAAGTGATGAAAATGTTCCGGAATTAAATAATGAAGATGGTTGCACAGCATTTTAAATATACTAAAAATTAATGAATCATATACTATTACAGGATAAATATTATGGTATGTGAAGTATATCTGCAAACAAACAAATAAATAAATAAATAAGTTAGAGTATTGATTACATTTTATCATTTAAATAAGCAAGGAAAAATGACAGCATGACATGTGGGAACAAGTACTGGATGGAGAGGTAGTAGTCTTGAGTTCTAGTGTTTTTCTATCACTAACTTTTTAAGTTATTTGTACCAAGGTGTAACCACTGGTTTTTTTAAACACAAAATAAAGATATTTGACTGTATGATCATTTCCTATCATGCTATATGTAGTCTTGAAATGTTATGACTCTATATGTTGAATCATTGCTATCATAATTAGAGCCTATGATTATATTAGTATCACATATGAGCCTATGATAAAGAATACCATCCTAGTTTCTAATAAAAAATAAAATAAAAATATCAAAATATTGATGATGCACTGGGCACTATCCTGAGTGTTTGGAATACATCACTGAATAAAATATGCAAGAATCCTTGTCCTCGTGAAGACAGTGCTCTCATGAAATGTTTTCTTCCTTCCTGCCTGCCTCCCATCCAAAATTACTATCTAGGTACAGCAATAAAACTTCAAAGTTTTGATACAAGATAGGCTAGTTATAATATTTATCTTCTTAAACCAATGTTATACCATGAAAGTATAGCAAGATCAAATTTCTGTAGGCCACATTTCTTATACATATGGACAATCTTACCACCTGATGAGAAGATTATTACCTGAATGAGAAGTGAAGGCCAGGGGCTAGATTTAGTATATCAATGGCAGAAAGACATTCATCTTGGACCTAGAGCAATAATAATTTTACTGTAACCCTGAAGAAATCAGAATCTCATAAGCCTAGTTAATAATTTCTAGCATATCACCTATTTTATTATATTTATTAAAACATTAAATATTAGAATCCAAATCTAAACTGTGTCATAAATCTCTCGTTCCACGTTTTGCTATCTTCTGCTTCTATTTTAATTAGAATGAACTTCTCATCACTGTCTTATCACCTATATTTTTGATATTTCATCCATAAGAGAGAATCAACCTCTACTTGCCCCTCCTCTACTTTTTTCTTAAGAAATAGGTCAATATAAAGTTCAAATATAAAATTACCTGTTGAGGAAAAAAGAAACATGGACCTGAGTGTATTCAACTTTGTCCTTAAAATGTGTGCATAACCATGTACATATATAAGTTTGTTTATATGTATTAGTCTAATTGTGTGTTGTATATTACTAAATAAGGACTGTTTCAGAGTTGACATGCATAATAAAAGACAACCATCAGTATTTAATTATGTAGATGTTTTTTGTTTTGTTTTAGGAGTTTAAAAACCATACCTAAATCAGCCTGACCAGGCGATGCCACAGTGGATAGAGAATCAGACTGGGATGCGGAGGACCCAGGTTCAAGACCCCGAGTTCGCCAGTTTGAGCGCGGGCTCATGTGGCTTGAGCAAAAAGCTCACCAGCTTGGACACAAGGTCACTGGCTCAAGCAAGGGGTTACTCAGTCTGCTGAAGGTCCATGGTCAAGGCATATATGAGAAAGCAATCAATGAACAACAAAGGTGTCGCAACAAAATTCTGATGATTGATGCTTCTCATCTCACTCCATTCCTGTCTGTCTGTCCCTGTCTATCCCTCTCTCTGACTTTCTCTCTGTCCCTGTTAAAAAAAAAACAAAACATACCTATCAATATGTTTTTCTTATTTCTTATATACAGTCTTTAAAAAAAAAAAAAAACACTGCTGCTTTTAGTAAATATTAAAGATATAGAACCAATTTCAAGAAGTTAAAATATTTGATCATCTCAAAATATAATACTGAATATCTGAAATGCAGAGTTTAGGTGTTATAAACTTTAACACTGTTTACAAACTTTATGTGTATAGAAAATTGCATAAATACACAGAATATTATATTTTAATACAAGTTAGTATCCATTAATGAATCAATACTAGTCACAGGAAGTCACAGTCAAGTTGGGACAATGTTGCTATCTGTCATTTTATTTCCACACATATTTCAATGCTCTCTGAGAAATGTATCACCTGCAGACCCAATATATTGGTTATACTCTAAATTTATTGACAAAGAGAAAAGTGAGTAGGTATTTAATATGTACCATAAATATCCAATCATTAATATCAACAATCTTGGAACACAACTGTTCCAGCAGTGCCCACCGAGTCTGGCTGGCAGAGCAGGGATGCTGCAGAGTAAACACTGGGCCTGTCCCCAAACCCTGTGGTAACATTTGAAAGAAACATGCTCAGATTTCTGAGATGCATTTTATACAGCATCCTCACTGCCATAAAGGAAGATAACATGTCTATCTTCGCAGAGCACAAACTGAAGTAAATCACACATACCCGGTGACTCAATCCATACAGGAACTAGAAAAAAGGTGTATTTATATTGGCCTTTGCTTCTCTGTGACTTTAGGCTAATCATTAACCGCATTGGACTTCAATAAACACAAACTATACCACAAGGTATATTTTTAATCAGTTACAATATTTTGTACATAATCTAGGAAAATCAGTCCTTAAATATGCATTTCTTTTTACTTCATTGGTATTAAAAAGCACAGAATGTGCCTTGTTTGTGATTATATAGACCTGTATTTTTAGTCAAAAGAATATAAAAAGCAGTTAATAGGCATATTTACATCTGGAAATGGTTAATGAAGTTAATTCTATTTAGAGAATAATTTAATGGTTTAAAGAAAAGACGATGAGCCTGACCAGGCGGTGGTGCAATGGATAGAGCGTCAGATTGGGATGCAGAGGACCCAGGTTCAAGACCCCAAGGTCGCCAGCTTGAGCGCAGGCTCATCTGGTCTGAGCAAAGCTCACCGCTTGGACCCAAGTTCGCTGGCTTGAGCAAGGAGTTACTCGGTCTGCTGAAGGCCCATAGTCAAGGCGCATATGAGAAAGCAATCAATGAACAACTAAGGTGTCGCAATGAAAAACTGATGATTGATGCTTCTCATCTCTTTCCATTCCTGTCTGTCTGTCCCTATTTATCCCTCTCTCTGACTCTCTCTCTGTCTCTGTAAAAAAAAAAAAGAAAGAAAAGGAAAAAAAAAGACAATGACGGTTAAGTGAATAACTGGTAGACTAATATTAAGGTCAATGAAATCATAATACTTTATAAAAATCACTCTTTTTTACCAGAAATCAACAAATTTCTCCTGCAAAGGGTCAGATAATTAATAGGCTGACTTTGTGTGCCATATAGCTGTTCACAATTGTTCAACTCTGTCATTGTAGCATAACAGTCATAGACAATAAACGAATGTGGCTGTGTTCCAATAAAACTTTATCTACAAAAATAAGCATTGGTTCAATTTGGCCCAGTGGCTGCAGTTTGGCAACTTCGATCTACACTATTCATCAGATATTTAAGCTAAATTAATTTTTATTTTTAGTAAATATTCTCAGTACTATCCTAGACATGGGAAGAAAAGATACCAGTAATATTTGTTCTTTCTTACACTATATATCATAGTAGATTTTTCTCTATTTTTAAAGATAAGTTTATGGTCAATATCAGTATCTGCAAAGCATTATGATAAAATGGATCAGAAGATGAATTGAGAACAATTTACAAAATGGATGGCAGGAGCCATCTCATTTACAAAACAAGGCATATTGATTACTAAGACAACTCAGTGAAGCTGTACTAGTCAGCTTTCTCATGCCAGGATGTGGCGTTTCACTACAAAGAACCATTTCTGCTATTACCTTTGTGAAATTTTAAAGACAACTATATTTTGTTCTATATTCAGAGAGGTAGCACCCTCTAGAACAAACAGCTGCTGATCATGTTAGAAGCTTTTGAGCTAAAAATCAAGGTAGATAAATGTTTCAGCTCAATCAAAACATAAAACAAAATTATCTCTTCATTGTGGATTCTCTACAAAACTCTCTTTCAAAAACTGAAACTCCTCTGTGAAACTGAACAATAAGAAACATAATAAACCAGATGCTTTCTGTCATTTTTCTGTTTTATGACTCATATATCCTGAAAGTATAATTTATGTCTGGATATTAAATAAATGTTTTTGCCAGCAGTCAGGGCCTTATTTGCTGTGAAAAGAGCTATGGACTAATACAGAGCTGGGTTCTAGTTGTTGTCCTGCTGATAACCAGTTGTGTGTCCGCTGGGTAGTCCAGTGTGGACAAAATACTATTGCAAAGAACTAGAAACAGGATGAAGTCATATAGACTGAATAGGTTGCTATGAACACAGCTTAATTTGCAACTCGAGAAATATCAGTATATGTCAATGAACAGCTAGTGACCCATGGGGATAAGTTGGTGTGCCTTGTCAGACTCGGAGGAATAGAGATGCCTACTTGCAGATGAAATACCCCAATCAATATACTTCTGAGAAACAAGAAGATGGCCAGGTCAGGAGAGATTTCTAAAGTGAAGGAGAATGGGTATCCCATTATGTGAAGGGCTACAAAGCTCCCAGGTGACTTTTGTGTCATCAGAGCAACTGAGCTTCCAGAAGAATGTCCTGGTCCTGGAATGTAATTCAGTTGCTGTGGGTAATGCTGCAAAAAAGGAACTCTTAGTGGGATTGGATTTGGGCTTTAAGGCTTTTCCAGCAGAGGGCAGCAGAGGCAGGAGCAGAGAGGGCAACTCTATAACCAAGAAACCAAAGAAATGTAGGCAATAAGTAGATACAACGGCAGTAGACAAAGTCCCGGAAGGTTCCCATCCAGAAAAATTTTAGCTTGCCACAGCTCTTGAGTCCTTTATCTTATGTAACACTGAGAAACGAAGGCCCATGATGTGATGTCCTGGCTGGAAGCAGATGACAATAATGGTTATTGCAACCAATATGATTTTGTCCTCATAGTTATATAGATTATATAGAAATAGTGTGCTTATTTCTCTCTCTCTCTCTCTCTCTCTCTCTCTCTCTCTCTCTCTCTCACACACACACACACACACACACACACACACACACATAGAAGAATACATACATGCAAACTGGACATCTGGGTACAAAGGAGCTCAACAATTAGCCATATATCAGATTAAGCCATAGTCCTGAGAAACATCCTTCTCTTTCTTCTCTGGAGTAATAAGGGTGAGAGGGAAGAACTATGTGAGGAGCAGTCAGTCAGTATGTGAGCAATGGAAGGAAAGCCTTCTAGGGATCATTGAGCCTGGAAAATATTCATGATCCCTCCTAAAGCCACAGCTGACTACACAGTATTTGCCCACACAGACATGTGGACAGCTCTCAGAGGCACCATCGCGATGTCACTGCACAGTAATACCATAATGCCTGCTTCTTCCAAATTCCTTTAATTTCAAAAGGAAAAGACTTCAAATGTTTCATGTTGTAATAGGAACACCAAGTTCTTTTAGGACTGATAAAGGACTGAGCCAACCATTATCAGAGTAAAAAGAGACGAAATGACAGCAGGGTGAGTAAAACAAAGAAGAGATCAGTCTATTCCAAACTTCAGAACAGTTACAATACAGGTTGGGCGAAACGGGACAACATAAAATTCAGAACATACAAAAAGAGAAGATCTGCAAAACTGTCCTGGTCATTTTTTGCTAATAACTTTATTTTGTTGCTAATAATTTTACCTTCCACCTGAGAGAGTAGGGGTTTTGAATTAAGACAACAATGCTACCCTGTTTTTCAAAATGCTATATTGTATACCCAGATCAATTCAACTACTGTGAACCACTGGGACTCCTAACTGTCTGGGTCCTGAGGGAGAACAGTGGGGGATTGAGAAAGAAACACAGAGAGAAGAAGATGGGATCAGGAGGCCTTCTGTAAGCTGAAGGCATACATAAGCAGGAAAAAACTCTGGTCGCCTTTATTATATAGTGCAGAGAACAAAACCATTTGCAGCCTGACCAGGCGGTGGCACAGTGGATAGAGCGTTGGACTGGGATGCAGAAGACCCAGGTTCGAGACCCCTAGGTCGCCAGCTTAAGCGGAGGCTCATCAGGTTTGAGCAAAGCTCATCAGCTTGGACCCAAGGTCACTGGCTCAAGCAAGGGGTTACTCGGTCTGCTGAAGGACCACGGTCAAGGCACATATGAGAAAGCAATCAATGAACAACTAAGGTGTGGCAACAAAAAACTGATAATTGATGCTTCTCATCTCTCTTCATTCCTGCCTATCTGTCCCTATCTATGCCTCTCTCTGTCTCTCTCTCTGTCTCTGTAAATAAATAAATAAATAAATAAAAATTAAGAAAAATAAAAAAATAAAAACCATTTGCAGTACAAGGAAGTCTCCAAAACAGAGTCACATATCTGAGGTATAAATGGGAATCCTCTTAAGAGTGCAGCACCCCCACCATGCAACAAACAAGGGTGTGGGGAAGAGCTTAGCTTTCAGAGGTGTGGGGAAAAGCTTAGCCTCAGGCTAAGCCCTAAAACAGTGGTTCTCAAAGTGTACGCCAGGGTGCACTGATGTGCCCTAGAAGATTTCTAGTTGTGCCCTATGATATTCCAGAGAAATATGTACCTGTTGGGGACCAAAAAACCAACAGGGTTTTGGAGTTTAGATTTGGGGGGGACAGAGGTGTGGGGAATTGGCTGTAAGCTGACAGTCTGCCCAACCCCCCACCTCACTTGCCTGATTAAATTGGAAAAGGCTGTTAAGCTGTGGTGCTGGATTGTTTACACTACCCCCCCCCCATGTTCCCCAGAAAGACTGGAGGCAAGTTTCTTCTATCCTTTGTTTGGTGTAAAATTAAGATGATATGTATGGTGGGGATTTTCTGCACTCAACACAATTAAGAGTAAAAAGAGAGAAATCCTTCAATGTACTGATGAGGAAATGAGAGTTTCCCTTTCAAATATATGCCCAAGCATTGAAGAAATCGCAAGGACACATCAGGCTTATGTTTCTCATAAACACAAGAATGAAAAAACTTAACATTCGTTAAGGGACCTGTCAAGTTTATGAAATCTTTTTTTTCTTTTTTTTTAATTAATTTTAATGGGATGACATTGATAAATCAGGGTATATATGTTCAGAGAAAACATCTCTAGGTTATTTTGACATTTGATTATGCTGTACTCCCAACACCCAAAGTCAAATTGTCTTCTATCACCTTCTAACTGGTTTTCTTTGTGCCCCTCACCTCTACCAACCCCCTTCCTCTCCTCCCTCTCACCCCATAACCACCACACTCTTGTCCATGTCTCTGAGTCTCATTTTTATGTCCCACCTCTGTATGGAATCATACAGTTCTTAGTTTTTTCTGCTTTACTTATTGTTTGTTTCTAGGAATTTTTAAATTTCTTCTTTGATCTCATTGTTAACCCATTCATTATTTAATAGCATGCTATTTAGTTTCCAAGTGTTTGAGTATTTTTTAGTTTTTCTGTAGTGGTTGATTTCTAGTTTCATGCCATTGTGATCAAAGAAAGTGCTCGATATGATTTCAATCTTCTTAAATTTGTTGAGAAGGCTTTTGTGCCCTAACAGGTGGTTTATCCTTGAGAATGTACCATGAACACTTGAAGAGAATGTATATTCTGCTGCTTTAGGGAGAACCATTCTGAAGATATCTATTAAATCAAGTTGATCTAGTATATCCTTTAAGTCTGCTGTTTCTTTGTTAATTTTCTTTCTTGAAGATCTATCTAGTGAGGTTAGTGAGGTATTGAAATCCCCTACTATTATAGTATTGCTATTGATCTCGCCCCTTACATCCATCAAAGTCTGCTTTATATATTTTTGTGCTCCTATATTAGTTGTGTAGATATTTATAACGGTTATATCTTCCTGTTGGACTGCTCCCTTTATCATTATGTAGCAACCTTCTTTATCTCTTACTATAGTCTTTGTTTTAAATTCCATTTTGTCTGATATAAGTATTGCTACCCCAGCTCTTTTTTCATTTCCATTTGCGTGAAGCATTTTTTTTCTATCCTTTTATTTTCAGTCTATGTGCATCTCTTGTTCTAAGGTGTGTGTCTTGTAGACAGCATCTATATGGATCCTGTTTTCTTATCCACGCAGCTACCCAAATGGATTGGATCATTTAATCCATTTATATTTAAGGTTATTATTGATATGTAACTGTTTATTGCCATTTTATTCTTTAAAACTGTATTCCTCTTTTGCTATATTCTTTTTTTCCTTTGATCTGTTTACAACAGGCCCCTTAGCATTTCTTGCAGCATTGGTTTGGTTGTAGTGAATCCCTTGAGTTTTTTTTTGTTTGTTTGTTTGTTTGTTTTTTGTTTTTTTTTTGTCTGGAAAGCTTTTTATTTCTCCTTCAATTTTAAACAATAACCTTGCTGGATAAAGTAGTCTTCGTTGTAGGCTCTTGTTCTGCATTACTTTGAATATTTCCTGCCATTCCCTTCTCACCTCAAGTGTTTCTGTTGAGAAGTCAGAAGTCATTCTTATGGGGGCTCCTTTGTAGGTGATAGTCTTTTTTTCTCTAGCAGCTTTTAATATTTTCTCTGTATCACTTAGCTTTGGTATTTTAATTATGATGTGTCTTGGTGTAGATTTCTTTTTAATGGTGGTCTCTGTGCTTCTTGAACATGTGAGATGTTTTCCTGCCTTAATTGAGGAAAGTTTTCAGCTATGATATGTTTGAACAAAGTCTCTATCCCTTATTCTTTCTCTTCTTCTTCAGGAACCCCTATGATGCAGATGTTATTTCTCTTCATGTTGTTACAGATTTCCCTTAGAGTTTCCTCAGACTTTTTGAGTCGCTTTTCTTTTTTCTGCTCTGCTTCTGTGCCTTCATTTATCTTGTCCTCTAACTCGCTGATTTTATTCTCAGCTTCATCCATCCTGCTTCTAATTCCTTCCATTGTTTTCTTTATTTCAGATATTGTATTTGTCATTTCTGACTGATTCTTTTTTATTATTTCAATGTCCTTTTTTATATTTGCTATCTCTTTATTTAGGTGTTTGTTATGATTATCTATTGTTGTTCTAATATCTTTGAGCATCCTAACAATTGATATTTTAAACTCTGCATCTGGTAATTTGGTTATATCTGACTCATTCAGGTCATTTTCTGGGGATTTCTCTTTATTTATTTGTGTTGCATTTCTCTACTTTCTAATTTTGTTTGCGTAAAGGAAGGTTTTGGCCACTGGAGTTCACTGGGTGTGGCCTCTGTGTTCCCTAGGTGTGGTCTGTCTGCCAGACCACCACCCCCTCTGCTGTTGCTGCCTAGGGTGTTTAGGTATGGGCATTGCCAGTGCCTTCCCACTGGGCCTGTTGCTGTGATTTCCACCTCTCCTTCATAGGACTAGCTGTGATCACGTGCTCGGTTGTACAGCCTCAGTGGCCTTGGCCTTCGCCCCGCCCCCACAGGTGGCGTTATGCTTGGCCCTGAAGGCAGGGGTGAGCACCTTTGCTCAGCTGCCGGTCTCTGCCTGATTCTGGGCTTTCGCTCTGCCCTTGCAGGAGGAGCCCGCTCGTGAGATGGTGGCAAGCCTTGGCTCCATGGGCAGGGTGGGACTGTATGCCCACACTCAGTAGCAGGACTCCACCTGTTCTGGGCTTTTGGCTTCACCCCTGCAGGAGGAGCCAGCTCCCAAGTCAGGACACAAGCCTCAGTGCCACGGGTGGGGCAAGGCTGTGCTTCTGCGCCCTTGCTCAAGGGCAGGTCCCTGCCTCTTCCAGGGCTCCTGCTTTTCCCCTGCAGGTTGGATTGCAGGCAGCCTGCAACTGGGCTTGACCACTTTTGCATGTCACCTCCTCCCCAGCCAGACAAGACTGAGTTCACACCTGGGCCTCAGTGGTGGGCAGCCGGCTTCTGCCCTTGCCTACAGAACCGCACTTCCGTGTCCTGCCGCCACCCACCCTCAAGCGAGCCCTCAGCCATGTGGGTGTTGGTGCTGCAGCTCAGAGCCTAAGACTCACTACTATAGTCCCGAAAGCTCCCTCCTTCTAAGCGACTCTGCTCTGAGTGCCACAGGAGAGCTTTTTTTGGCTGGTGTCTTACTTCCTTTTGTTAGTATTGCTGTTTCCAGGGGAAATATTTACTTCAGATTTGGGGAGTGACTCATCCCAGAGGTTAGGGTGTCTGTCTCTCAAAAATGTTTCTGCCTGTGCCTTCTAGATTACACTCTCTTCCTGCTACTCTGGTCCTCTCCTCTCTCCCCATTCCCCTGAACCCCAGGTGAGTGGTTGTGAAAGAGGTTTTCTGCACGGTTCCTTTAAGAAGAATCCTGGGTCTGAGAAATCAGTCTCTCTCTCACAAACAGTATCCTGTCTTGTTTCCAGCTAAATACTGTTCATATGCCTCTTCTAGTATCTGGGCCTGCAGACTGGGGCTTTGTTCCTGGGACTCAGGACCCTCCCCTCTCTGCTAAACTCACTTCCCGCCACTCGAGTCTCTCCCAGCTGCCATTTGCTCTGGGGAGTTGGGCAGCCCTCTTCACGTTTTCACTTTTCCTACCAGTCTCAGTGTGCCTTCTTCAGTGTTCCTTGGTTGAAGAGTCCTCTTAGTTTAGTCCAAAGTTGGTTTTTCCAGATGATGGTTCTTAAAATTAGTTTGTAATCCACTTTGATTCTGGGAGGTGGAAATTGGTACATCCGCTTACTCCATCGCCATCTTGTCTCTATTCCAAATTTAGGAAATCTTACTAAGTATGTATAAAAAGATAACTTTTTTGTTTATTTTTTAATTTTTAACCCCTCTTTTTTACAAATTCTAGAAAGCATAACTCAAAAAATGTAACATAAAAATGTTTTTAATGTCAGAATAAATTTAATTTTGTCATATTTATTTTGTTTATTTGTATACATATTTCTCAGAAATTTGTATATAGTGCACCTTCAATTAAATGTAGGATTTTAAATGCATCCAACATCAGAAAGTTTGAGAACCACTGCCCTCGACTGTAAGAATTTTGTCAGTTAGCTTATACAGCCTGTCTCCCACATTCAACAAACCTATAGTTATAGGAAAAATACATACTAAAATGCCATTGTTTTTTCTACGCACTTGTTCTTAATATTCTTGCATTAAGTTCAAATATACCATGATAGGACTATGAACCAGTGGATCCTTAAGGGTTTGGTATATAAAAAGAAAAAACAGCCTGACCAGGTGGTGGCACAGTGGATAGAGCATTGGACTGGGATGCAGAGGACCCAGGTTCGAGACCCCGAGGTCGCCAGCTTGAGTGTTGGCTCATCTGGTTTGAGCAAGAGCCCACCAGCTTGAACCCAATGTTACTGGCTCCAGCAAGGGGTGGCTCAGTCTGCTGGAGGCCCACAGTCAAGGCACATATGAGAGAGCAATCAATGAACAGCTAAGGTGTTGCAATGCACAATGAAAAACTAATGATTGATGCTTCTCATCTCTCTCCATTCCAGTCTGTCTGTCCCTGTCTATCCCTCTCTCTGACTCACTCTCTGTCTCTGTAAAAAATAAATAAATAAATTTAAAAAAAAAAAAAGAAAAAACACTCTTTCACCAATTTTGTGGTGTTTATCAAATTCAGGCAAAGATATGTTTCTTTATTTATTCAATAAATAATTATTGGACAACTTCTTTGGCTTGACACTGCTAGGAGATGACTTCAGACAGGCCTAGGCATACTAGTGCTAGAAGCTCTTTTTGTCCAGGAAGAAAGCTGAACAATTGTTAGTTACTTGGTGAAGAAAACAGAGCTCATATGAACAGTAACATACATATAATTTGCATTCAGAATATGGGTTCAATTGAAGGCAACCGGTTTCCTCCAGAATTAACAGTTACAGAATTCTCTATGAAATGGACCCTGCCTATATATTAAAGATTGTGATACTCAGAATAGCCATGGCCTGACCTGTGGTGGCGCAGTGGATAAAACATTGACCTGGAACACTGAGGTTGCCAGTTCAAAACCCTGGGCTGCCTGGTCAAGACACATATGGGAGTTGATGCTTCCTGTTCCTCCCTCCTCTCTCTCTCCCTCTTTCTTCCTTCTTCTGCTCCTCCTCCTCTCCTCTCTAAAATGAATAAATAAAATCTTTAAAAAAAATAACCAAAACTAAGTCAATCTTGACCCCCTTCCAGAATTTGGTCTTATAGAGACTTATTCATTATCAAGTAGGCTACATTTTAAATTATACTACAAAGAAGGAAGCAAGTCTTCCTAGACAAGTAGGTGGAGTACATGTTCATTAGATAACGGTTTTTCAAATAGAACCTATATCAACAGGTCTTAGCATGACCAGATAGCAATAACCCTCTAGTGAAGCACAGATAACCTTTGCCTCTGAATGAATGGGAAAATCCATAGGTTTAATCACCTATAGCATTTGGAGCAAGGGGGAAGTTTTATATTGACAGCTGATAATTTTGGCGTGTATATTCACCCAAAAGGGAAGCCATATTAGTACTTCAAAGAGATAAGCTGTAAGGGTGCCTTCAGGCAGACCAATATTTTCCTCAAATTGGATTTCTCTAATCCCTGAACTGTGACCAACAAAGACTTCAGCCTGGAAAATTGATTTTTCAACTACACTTCCTGAGGACTCACCAGAGCCACAAAGTAAAGGAAACAATAATTCTTCTTTGTCCACTGCATTGATGAAATAAAATCACATGGTACTTTTATACCCCCTAGTATAACTGAGAAATAGTTTTGCAATTGATTACCTCTTCATGGTAAATACATTACATTCACTAAGGGAAGAAGGTTGTTTATGTGCCATGTGGGGTGATACCTTATACAAGTATTTTGTTCATTTTGATTTCTTTTAGTTTTGTTCAATAAATATTGAACTGCTTGGCTAGTGCTTTTTCAAATGCTCCTAAGAAAGAAGACTGGAAATAAAATGTGGCCTCAGTCAGATGCTTTAGTAGAAACACAAAGACAAATAAAACATGAGTCTAACCACCAAGGAATTATAATCCAGAGATTGTTGTATCCTACAACAGTGACATAAATAATCAAAATAAAGAATTGCTTTGGTAAAATCATGCTGTGTTTCTATTTTAATAATTTTGAGTTTGTATTATTGCATGTCACCATGTGTAGGCTGATAGACTAGACATACTTCACAGTCCATCAAAAAGGACAATTTTGTTGAAGGGCCAGGGGGTTCCATGGGGAGCATATCCAACCACCAGCAGGAAAAACATTCTTTAAGGATAATAAAGGGAGAAACATCTTTATCAAGGAACATAGATTTTGAATTATCTTCTCTTAGCTTTTTCAGAAGCAAAAGAGTTTTATTGTATCTTATACTCTCTATTCTCCTTTGTAGTCTTCTCTGGTTCTTGCTGGTTTTTCACCCATAAATAATACAACAAGCAAATAACCTTTATGACATGGACACATGTTATCTGGGGTCATTAATTGAGATTCATTTACATTTAAAAGTTCTCTTACATATTTTTTCTTAAAAGAAACTTTTTTATTAGTTATTTTTAACTTCTAGCATTAAGTTTTCTTTCTCATCAAAAAATTAATAACTCAGCAGCTCAGTCATTTTAGCACTAAAATTGATTTTTAAGCCATGATGAATTTTAAAAGATTATTTCTCTATCATTTATTATCTTGGGCAAGGTCCACATAGCACTAAATAAGAAGTAATTACTTATTTTTTAGCTCTGCAAGAAGTTTGCAAGTTTCTTATAAACAGGATTTATTCAGAGTGGACTGATTTGAAAAGTAGTATAACATTGAGAAGTAACTAGTTTGTCTTTTATAAATAATATGGTTATATCTATTGGTTTTCAGCATTTGATAGCTATCTTTTAAATCTACTGAGTCTTCTTATTTTCATCTCTAGTTATTCTCTAGCATCCTTTTCAACTGTTATATGAGAGACAAGGAGGTCTGAATTTTAGTGGCCTGAACTTTTCAAAGAAACTTTACTTATCTGGACTTTAATTTCATCCTATGTAAAATAAAGATAAGGGCTATGTGGTGAATGTGCAAACCTCCTTCTAACACTAAAAACCTGAGTTTTAGAATGATATTTTCTAGGATTGGATTCAGGATATATGCCTATCTTGGCCAACGGGTTCAGAATATACAAAGTTAAAATTACATAAAATATTAACAATACATTTAAATTTCCAGTTAATATAGCATTTAAGTACAGATACCTTTATAAAAACTTTATAAACTATATGCTTTTCTTTGGAATATAAAAATTTTTATAGGGATAGAATTATTCTGCAAAATAGATATTCTAAAGGTAGAACTGAGATCAATATCATAGTTTGAAAAAAAGATATAGCCAACCCCAATATTTTAAGACTTTTTTAACCATCAGAGTCTCCCAAATTGATTGGCTGCCTATAGGATATTGGGCTATACCCTCCAAGGAATTAAGACAGAATCCAACTAACCACTTAACATTAATGAGAAATTGGACTAAAAGAACTTTAAAATTCCTTCAAATTCTGAGATGTGGGCTATTCAGACACAAGAGGATTTCTGAATTTATTTTTAAAGCATCAGTCTCTTTCCAACAATCAGATGTGTTAACAAATAGGAAGCCATTTCATTAATTTTTTCACCAGTTTTATAGTGCTAAGTCATAGGGTACAGATAAGTTTAAAGATCAAGGCTTATAGGAAGCTTAAGATATATTTGTTTTTTTCCTAAAAAGGGATAAGTACGTGGCAGGATCCATATAGTAAGGATGATTTGCACTAAAGGAAAAAAATCAGTTACAATGGATAAAAACTACAGCCCACTGTCTGTTAGATTAGATGGACAGATAATTCTTAACTATCTGAAGAAGTGGTTACTGTATGGATTACAGATTCTTTTGAAAATCCAAAAAACAATGGACATGGAATGTAAATACAGGACACATGACTGTGGTTCCTTTCTAATACCTTCCAACTCTACATCAGTTACAATAGACTTATTTTTAAAGTCTTAACAGTATGCGAAAAAATTAGTTTATGTTCCACAAATGATGACATTGGTTTTTCAGAAATTCCAAATCATTTCTAAGTTGGTCTCTGACCGGTTCAGTCATAAAGATAGTTTTGCTTAAATAATATTTGAACTCTATTGTGTTGTAAGTAGAAAGAATTGATGGGAAATTTTATTTCCCCACACCTGAACAAGCATCTGAAAAATAGCTTCAGAGCTCAGAACCAGGAACAAAAAGTTGTGGTCCTGGAAAGAGATTGGTTATCAGAAATCAGATGCCTCTAAAAAAGAAGGATCTATATATATGCTCATCCAAGTATACTGAGTTATTTACCTCAGAAGACCAGGAGATAAAGGGCTACCCCTGAAATGAGAAGAGAGTAGAGAAACCAGAAATCAGGGCAGTTTCTACCAATAATCAAACAGGGCCTGACGACCTACACAATTATGTACCAATAAGGCAGGTACTCCAGTAAGACTCTTGCTATTGAAATACTCTAATTGGTGGAACTGAGCCCAGAAAATTCAAGTAAAATGTCAACTCAGCGAAAGGGGCTGAAAAGCTAGAGTTGATGATCAGTCAAAACAATCAGAACAAATATTCCATGACAGAACTGCTAGAGGAGACAAATTAAGACCTAAATAAAATACATACACTTGAGAATTTTTTAAGTAAAGTCAAAAAACTTCTGAGAGTCAAAAGATACATTTACCCAATTTAAAATTTTAACAGATGAGTTGAAGGATAAGGCACTATCAAGACCCAAATTTGTGACTTTGGAAGTTCAAATGTGAGACAACTCAAATTATCTTGAAATATAAAGTGAACTACCAAGATGAAAGTTACAAGGGGAAAATAAAGTAAGAGAATTAAAGAATAGATTCAGAAAGCCTAATAGGAGAACATTATTGGTTCCACAGGAGAAACAGGAACAGATGGAGGAAAAGCAAATAAGTAAATATTAGAAGGAAAATTTCCACCTCTATGGGGAGAAAACTGAGTCTGCAGATTCAAAGGGCTCACCAAGGACTGGATTGACGAGAAAGGAATCACAACTAAGGACATCCTGGGAAACTTTTTTTAACTCCTAGGACAATTACAAAAAAGTTACAGACTTTTCAGCAGAAAAAATAACTTAGCTGAAAAAGAAACTAAATTCAGACTACTACCAAACAGCTTATCTTCAATGTGTTAACCAGTAGCAAAATAATAACATCTACAAATCACAGAGAGAAAGGAACTATAATTCAAGAATTCTACACCAAAACAATTTACTGATTACTGGTGGTTGTAAAAAATATATCTATTTTTAATGTCACCCTGTTAAAATTAATTGTCTAAACAAAATTAAAATATATATATTAGGATCTACAGACTTCAGAGAATATATCATCTATATACTTCACTTGAAAAAAATACTGGAGGAAATTTTATAATTAAAAAATAAGACCAGTAAATGTTAGTTATTAGTAGTACTGTTTCAATATTATCTTGCTAAAAACCAAAATAATTAAGTAAGAGAAGAAACAATAAAATCAATTCGAATATAACAATAAATAGAATAGAAAAGATCTTCCAAATCAATAAGGGGGAGGTTGGACAGATTGAATAGAAACTTTATCAAAGTGGAAACAATAAAAAAAAATATGGAAATAAAAATTAAAATATAATCAATAAAGAGATTCTAACATTGATTTAGTAGAGGGAAGCCCAGCTGCAGGCTGTTTTAAAAAGTGATTTAAATAAAAGAATAAGCAAAGATATATTATGTAAGAGAAACCAAATGTAAAAGGGGGAGGTCAAAAAGGAAAGGGGAGGAGGGCAAAGGAGAATTTAACATTAAATACACTAATCAGAGAAAAACCAATATAATGTGAATAGGAAATATAATTGGTTACTATATGAAAAAGACAAAAGAAAACAGTGTATGGGCATGTAGCTGTACTAAATCTGTATATAACAACCAACATGGCTGCTAACTCACGCTAAAACTTTTTTTTTCATGTATTTTTCCTGTCTTTTTTTCATGTATTTTTCCTGTCTCTTTTTTTTTTAAAGATTTTATTTATTCATTTTGGAGAGGAGAGAGAGAGAGAGGTGGGGGGGCAGGGAGCAGGAAGCATCAACCCTCATATGTGCCCCAACCAGGCAAGCCCAGGGCGTTGAACTGGCAACCTTAGCATTCCAGGTCGATGCTTTAGCCACTGTGCCACCACAGGTCAGGCTAAAACTTCTTAAAGTCCCTAGATAGCCTAGAAAAATTGCAATTATTTCAAGCCTTCAATATGTTTCTGTCAGAATCAAATCTAGTGGACACAAATTTGGGTTATGTAAAATTGAATAATATAATTAATTTAATGTGTATATATATATATATATCTTATATAAATAAAAATGCAAAGGTTCATTTGTTCAAAATCTTAAATCTCTGAAAGCTCTTCACAGATTGCTTTGAAATTTTGACACAACATTGCATTAGAATACGTGCATGTTTTTATGTTTTAATATACCTACTATTATATAGACATCACACTGTGATAGGTGAAAACATGCTTGTTTTGAAAACCAGAGCCATCTGTTGGACATCAAAGCAACACACGCTATATTAAATATTTTACGATTTCATTTCAATGTTATAGGAGAAATATAAATCACACATGGCTGAAGATACTTTCTGTCAAATACGCAGGGAAAATTCAAATATGAACATGGATTTCACAGCAGAAATTTGCGACGAAGCATTGATAATGAATGAAGATTTGTGCTTAGAAATCACGAACAAAGTTCTCAATCAATTGGTAATGCCATCACCAAATTGATCTGCTGCTGCTTTGTTTGATGTAGAATTGCTTCGTGAACAAAATTACATCACGCGTGATCTTTTGTCGTATTGGTGCAATCAAATATTCCTAAGCTGACGCTTGAGCAAAAAGTCATTTATGATCAAATAATGGAAACTATCAATAACGGGGTTGCAGAACTGGTAAGACGTTCTTAATTAGATTGATTTTTAGCAGCATTTCGATCCCAAAATGACATAGCCTTAACTCTTGCATCATCTAGAATAGCTGCAACACTGCTACCAGGTGGAAGAACTGCTCATTCCACTTTGAAATTGCCATTGAACATGCAATTCATTGAAACTCCCACATGCAACATTTCCAAAGCATTCAGCAGTGAAAAGCATTACAGAAAAATGCAAACCTATTGTTTGGGATGAATGCACAATGGCACCCCAAAAATTGCTCAAGGCTCTTAATTGATCATTGCAAGATTTGCGTGGAAACATTAGACCATTTGAGAACGCATTAATATTGCTTGCAAAAGATTTCAGGCAAACATTACCTGTAATTCCTCAATTGACACTAGTGGATAAAATAAATGCTTGCCTGAAATACTTTACTTTGTGACGACACATAAAGAAGTTAAAATTAACTACAAATATGCGTGTCCAGCTGCAAAACGATCAATCAGCTGAAATATTCACACATCAATTGCTGGAAATTGGGAATGGAAAGGTGCCGGTTGATCTGACCTCAGGAAGAATTTCATTGCCTCATAACTTCTGCAATTTAGTGATGTCTAAAGAAGAATTGGTTGGAAAAGTATTTCCCAATATTCAAACCAATTATAATATAAGAATCACGATTGGCCGAGTGGACGAGCTATTCTTGCTGCCAAGAACAAAGACATCTACGAACTTAACAATATTATTTAGTCTAACATTCAAAGCAAGGCAGTCACATACATGTCCATCAACACTGTTGTGCAAGTAGATGAAGTGGTTAATTATCCAACAGAATTTTTAAATTCACTCGATCTGCCAGGAATGCCACCACACATACTGCAATTAAAAATTGGCATGCCAATTATCATGTTGCAAAATATCAACCAGCCAAAGCTTTGCAATGGCATGTGGCTTGCAGTAAAAAAATTAATGAGCAATGTTGTAGAAGCAACAATCTTGACAGGACCTTTCAAAGGTGAAATGTCCTCATTCCTTGCATTCCTATAATTCCAACAGATATGCCATTTCAATTAGATTGGTGTTTGCAATCACCATCAACAAAGCTCAGAGCCAATCTTTAAATTTGTGTGGTTTAGATCAAGACATGGATTGCTTCTCACATGGACAATTATGTGTTGCGTGTTCTAGAGTCGGCAAATCAGACTATCTCTATATCTGCACAGACAATGAAACAACAAAAAATATTGTATATTCACAAGCATTGTGAAATTAAACATATTAGAAATGTGTGTTTTCTCTTTTTTTCTTTTCCATTTAACCGGACTGAGCCACAGCAACACGTGGCCGGGTATAGCTTATATATATACACACACACACACACACACACACATACACACACACACACTTGGAAGTTCAAGTATGAGAAACCTGAAATTATCTTGAAGTATAGAACTGCAGATATATATATATATATATTTCTGTGTGTATGTGTACACTCTAGAGACAATCAGTTGCCCTAATTACACATCAATATTACAGTGAAGGTTATATAGACTTTGATTAGAAGTTCATAAACCAAACATGGCCATTACAAGTACTTCTGTTCTCATTAACTTGGTCATTACCTGAACACAGAAAATATTGAAAAAGGATTTTTATTGCTGTAAATATTGGCTTGTTAATTAGCATGCCACATGTTGAGATCGAGCTCTCTTTGGTAATATTAAAGGTATTCAAGAAATATATTATTGGCTAAAATACTCTGAGAGCACTCCTCCCTCCAGTTTCCTGCAGGAACAAACACATAAGAATACAGTGGTGCTTAGCCTGAATTTTAAAAGATGTTATTCAAGCTTGATCAACAAGCACCCCTATGTCTAGCCATTGTGAATCAATGTATTATGAGATATCAAAACCCTACCTTCTCAAAGCTGTGGTGTCATCCTATGGTCAATCTTTTATCCAATGTAGAGGTAGAAGCATTTTAAGAACAGAAAACTGTGGCTTCTTTCAACTGACAGAGAAATTATATAAGTTGTTTGAGGCTTGCTTATTTATGATTGATGGTTTAATAAATTTCTGTATATGTGGAAGAATTTGGTATGAAATTCTTTTCATTATAATCTAGTAGTTAAATTGAAGTCCACTGCTAATACTTGTCACATCAAACTTCATTGCCTACTATTATTCCTAAACAAAAGAATCTAAGAGGTATGTAGAGCCAAATTAGCTTATGTCAGTTCATAACAAAGAAAAAAGCTTTTAAAAAAAGTATAGATTATAACCTTGTGAAAAAAATAATGGCTTAACTACCCATAAACAAAAGTTTTATATTTACTCTTAGGGAGTTCACAGTCCTGCCCAGGTCCATTTATAGACTCCTAGGTGGACTTCCAGCAGTCAAGCACTTAGAATTTAGATATAGACATGTACATGCAAACCTTATCTCAGCAGACAAAGTGTGGAAGTTGAAGAACACAAGTAGGATCTCTTATTCTGCCCAATTTATTCTAGCATACCTGTGGAAGTAGACTTTTAATGATGTACTATAAGATGGGGTCATTTTCTGGTCACAGGAATTCACAGTTCTTATTCTGCTAGCATAGACCAGTGTATATGCATGCCGTTGGCTGATATATCATGACTTGCTAGAGAACAGCTGAGATTTCACTATGGGAAAGTCAATGAATAAGTTTCTTTTATCATTTGGGAATTTGGAAAGCAGAAACATGAGCAAGGAAAATGACCAAAAACTTATTCTCTCTGGAAAATACACAGTAGAAGAGGAAATCCTAAGAAATTAAAGAAATTAAATGAGAATAGGGACAAAAAAAAACACACCTTGAACTCATATTTGGATATTTTAAGTTCATTAAAATGAGAACACCAAGAGAGGCTTTTCAGTAGCTCAATGGGTGACCTTTAGCACAAAAGTTTCTGAGAAGAAAAAATAACTCTGGCATTTTAGAACTAATAGAAAGGAAGTTGAGATTCTGAAAGCAAATAAGACAAAAACATAAAATGGCAGTAGCCGAATATGAAATTGAAAAAAGAAAAACAAGAAATGGAAGTACATGTAAAGGATTCTAAAAGAAGCCACAAGAACTGTCGATAAGGAAGCTATGAAGGACAAAGAATAATTTCCCCATTGATGTAAGGTGATATAAATGTACAATCCATCCACATATCACCACCAGGTAATTATTCTAAAAGTGCTATTTCTAACATGCTACCGTTCTGTCTCAAAGAAAAGGCATCTTTAGAATGAGATCTAAATAAATCCCTTATCTTAAAATCTAAGATTTTCCATAGTATGGTCCCAAACTCTTTCTTAAAATTATCCTTAAGAGAAATGGCAGTGTGAGAGATAGTCCCAAACTTTCACCTTGAAATTTCAAAAAATTCTACAACTATACACAGAGAAAAAAACCCAGATGAACCTGAAATATACACACACCAGATAGACAATGATATGATTGTGCAAGAAGGCGGACCAAAGCACAGAAGAAAAATAAATGCCAGAGGACTGAGTCTTTCTCTTTCCTCATGGACCTGAAGGAGGGAGGTACTGTTGGTGCCGGCTTTGTCTTGGCACTGGAGCTGGGAGAAAAGGAGTTTCTGGGGGAAAGGAACTGAGATAGGGGTGATGACCAAGAACAGGGAGCAGAGTTGTTTCCTGGTGTCTGCTGCACCTCTGATTGCAGAACTATGCAATTGCAAGAGCTGAGTGCACACAAAGCCCATGGCACTCCCAAGAACTAAGTGCAAATAGCTTGTGGAGATTGGTCCATGGGGCACTGGGGCATGCTTGATCTGCCAGCAGAGTTTAGCCTTGTGGGATCAGATGCATTTATCTGGGATCTGCGCACACCCATTCAGAAGCTCAGCACCAGCTTGCTGGATAGAGTCTCATGTGTGTGGGCGAGACGCCCCAATCTGCAATCTCTGCCACAACTCCTGAAGTTCAGACACCAGTTTGTGGCATGCAGCCCCTGCCCTGCCCAGGGCTGTGCTTTCAGTGCTTTAAGTGGTATTAGAAGAGGGACTGGACTGTATCAACCCAGCCTCCTTGTCCCACATTGCTCACCTAAATCTCCAGACTGATCTCTACTGTGAGATGCAGGAGTGCCCGGGCCTTGATCCCTTGCTCTGTTGGGATTTGGGGAGGGCCTTGGAGGACCTCTGCTTGGCCATTGCTAGAGCTATAAAATTGCAAAGCCCTAAGAACAAGCCCCTCCTACCAACACAACAGGCCTTTCTTGTATCATTAGACAGCGACAGTGATGCCTAAGCAGAACTCCACCAAAAATCTCGTGGAGGAAAATCTTATAGTACAGTGCCCCTACCAGAAAAAGGAATAATTAACTCCTGTTGGGGCTATTAACAATACCACTCGCAAATGCCACCAAGGAAAAAGATATCAAGTATGGATATACAAGACAGAGACATAGCTCAGATAGATAATGAAAAAATCTCCAGGAAAAAATATCTCAATTACATAGAAACCTTCCAACTTAATGACAGAGAATTCAAAATTGAAACTCTAAAAATACCCAATAAGATACAAGAAAACACTGAAAGGTAATTTTGTGAGCTCAAAAAACAACTTAATGAACAAAAAGAGTATTTTACCAAGTAAATTGAAACTATAAAAAAGAACCAAACACAGATGAAAAGTTCAATACACAAACTGAAAAATGAGGTAACAAGATTAGCCAATAAAACAGGCCACATATAGAAAAGAATCAATGACATTGAAGACAGGCAACTAGATATACTAGTTGAAAGAAGATACAACAGAAAGAAGAAGAGAAAGACTCAAAAATTTTAAAAAATGAGAAAACCCTACAAGAATTGTCTGGCTCCATCAGGAAGACCAATATAAAAATAATGGGTATATTAGAAGAAGAAGAGAGGGAAAAGGGAATGAAGAACATATTGAAACAAATAATTGAGAACTTCCCAAGCCTCTGAAAAGAGTTAGAGACTCAAATCCAAGAAGCAAAGAGAATGCCAAGTTACCTCAACCCAAACAAACCTACTACAAGGCACATCATATTAAAATGATCACAAATCAATGACAAAGAAAGAATTTTCAAGGCAGCTAGGGAGAAGAAGAATATAACATATAAAGGAAGGCCCATTAGGCCATCATCAGATTTCTCAGCAGAAACTCTACAAACCAGGAGAGAGTGGACTTCAACATTTAAATTACTGAAAGAGAGGAACTACCAGCCAAGAATATTATACCCATCAAAGTTATCCTTCAAATATAGAGAAAAGAAAACATTTACAGACATACAGAAGCTGAGGAAATTTATTACCAGAAAACCCCCACTATAGGAAATACTAAAGGAGGTTATCCGACCATATAAAAAAAACAAAACAAAACTACAAGTAAAAATTTTAAGAAAACCACAATAAAAACAAGGATAATCTGTAACAACAATAACAGAAGAGAGGAGAGGGTAAAGATGAGCAGTAGCAAAAAAGGATGGAATGCAGAAGCACTCATGAAATAATGGCCTCTAATAAATATGATAATTTTTCTTTTAATAACCTAGTGGTAACCACCCCTGAAAATGTCACTACTGAAACACATAACTTAAAAAAAAGGAAACAGAAGATAGAATATGGAATACCACCAAACAAATGACAAAAAAACAAAAAAGAAGAACCAAACAAGACACAAAACTATCAGAAAGCAGTATATAAAATGGCAAAATGGAAATCCTCAAGTGTCAGTAACTACACTAAATGTAAATGAATTGAGTGAACCAATAAAGAGGCACAGAGTAGCAGACTGGATCAAGAAGCAAAACCCAACAATATGCTGCCTTCAAGACACATATCTAGAGGGAAGACAAGATGGCGCTGGAGTAGGCAGACATAACAACATCTAACTCCCAGAACCAAAGTGGATTACAAACTAATTTTAAGAACTATCATCTGGAAAAACCAACTTTGGACTAAACTAAGAGTACTCTTCAACCAAGGAACACTGAAGAAGCCACACTGAGACTGGTAGAAAAAGCGGAAATGCAGAGAGGGCTGCCCAGCTCCCCAGAGAAAACAGCAGCCAGAAGAGAGTTGCATGGTGGGAAGTGAGTTTAGCAGAGAGGGGAGATTCCTGAGCCCCAGGAACAAAGCCCCAGCCTGCAGCCCCAGAGCCCAGAAGAAGCATAAGGACAGTATTTAGCTGGAAACAAGTCAGGATACTGTTTATGAGAAAGAGTGATTTCTCAGACCCAGGATTCTTCTTAAAGGGACTGCGCAGAACACCTCTCTCACAACCACTCACCCAGGGCTCTGGGGGATGGGGAGAGAAGAGAATACCAGAGTAGCAGGAAAAGAATGTAATCTAGGAGGCACAGGGAGAAACATTTTGGGAGATAGCCACCCTAACCTATGGGACGAGTCACTCCCCAAATCTGAACTGAATATTTCCCCCGGAAACAGCAATACCAGTGAAGGGAAGCAGGAAAGCAGCCAAACAAGCTCCCCCGTGGCACTCAGAGCCGAGTTGCTTAGAAGAAGGGAGCTTTCGGGTCTACAGTAGTGAGTGTTAGGGTCTGAGCTGCAGTGCCCACATCCATGTGGCTGAGGGCTCGCCAGAGGGTGGGCAGCAGCGGGAGACGGAAGTGCAATTCTGTAGGCAAGGGAAGAAGCCTGCTGGCCACCACTGGGATCACGTGTGAGCTCAGTCTTGCTGGCTGGGGAGGAGGGGGTGTGCAAAAACAGTCAAGCACAGCTGCCAGCAGCCTGTAATCCAGCCTGTGGGAGAAGGGCGGGAACCCCGGAAAAGGTGGAGACCAGCCCCTGAGCAAGGGCGTAAGAGCACAACCTTGCCCTGCCCATGCAACCCAGGCTTGTGGTCTGACTTGGGAGCCAGCTCCTCCCATAGGGGTGGAGCCAAAAGCTCAGAACAGGAAGAGTTCTGCTACTGAGCTGAGCATGGGCACGCAGTCCTGCCCAACCAGTAGAGCCAAGGCTAGCAGCCATTCCACGAGCGGGTTACTTCTGCAAGGGCGGGGTGAAAGCCCGGAAACAGGTGGAGACCCACAACTCAGCAAAGTTGCTCACCAGTGCCCTCAGGATCGAGCATAATGTCACCCATGGGGGCGAGGCAAAGGCCCAGGCCACCAAGGATTGTACACCCGAGCACATGATCACAGCCACTCTCATGAAGAAAAAATGTGGAGGCAGAGAAATGCAACACAAATGAACCAAGAGAAATCCCCAAAAAAGGACGTAAATGAATCAAATATAACCAAATTACCAGATGCAGAGTTTAAAATAATGATTGTTAGGATGCTCAAAGATATTAGAACAATAGATAATCATTACAAACACCTAAATAAAGAGATAGCAAATATAAAAAAAGGACATTGAAATAATAAAAAAAATCAGTCAGAAATGACAAATACAATATCTGAAATAAAGAACACAATGGAAGGAATTAAAAGCAGGATGGATAAAGCGGAGAATCGAATCAGCGAGTTAGAGGACACAATAGATAAAGGCACGGAAGCAGAGCAGAAAAAAAAAAGAGACTCAAAAAGTCTGAGGAAACTCTAAGAGAGCTCTGTGACAACATGAAGAGAAATAACATCCGCATCATAGGGGTTCCTGAAGAAGAAGACAAAGAACAAGGGTTAGAGACTTTGTTCAAACATATCATAGCTGAAAACTTTCCCCAATTAAGGCAGAAAAACATCTCACATGTTCAGGAAGCATAGAGAACTCCTTTGAAGAGAAACCCAAAGAAATCAACACCAAGACACATTATAATAAAAATACCAAAGCTAAGTGATAAAGAGAAAATATTAAAAACTGCTAGAGAAAAAAAGACTATCACCTACAAAGGAGTCCCCATAAGGATGACTTCTGACTTCTCAACAGAAACACTTGAGGCGAGAAAGGAATGGCAAGAAATAATCAAAATAATGCAGAACAAGAGCCTACAACCAAGGCTACTTTATCCAGCAAGGCTATCATTTAAACTTGAAGGAGAAATAAAAAGCTTTCCAGACAAAAAAAAAAAAAAAACTCAAGGAATTCACTGCAACCAAACCAAGGCTGCAAGAAATGCTAAGGGACCTGTTGTAAACAGACCAAAGGAAAAAAAGAATATAGCAAAAGAGGAATACAGTTTTAACAAATAAAATGGCAATAAACAATTACATATCAATAATAACCTTAAATGTAAATGAATTAAATGATCCGATCAAAAGACATAGGGTAGCTGCGTGGATAGAAAACAGGACCCATACATATGCTGTCTACAAGAGACACACCTTAAATCAAAAGATGCACACAGACTGAAGATAAAAGGATGGAAAAAAATATTTCACACAAATGGAAATGAAAAAAAAAGCTGGGGTAGCAATACTTATATCAGACAAAATGGAATTTAAAACAAAGAGCATAGTTACAGATAAAGAAGATCACTACATAATGATAAAGGGAGCAATCCAAAAGGAAGATATAACTGTTATAAATATCTACGCACCTAATATAGGAGCACCTAAATATATAAAGCAGACTTTGATGGACTTAAAGGGCAAGATCAACAGCAATACTATAATAGTAGGAGATTTCAATACCCCATTAACATCATCAGATAGATCCTCAAGAGAGAAAATTAACAAAGAAACAACAGACTTAAAGGACATATTAGATCAACTTGATTTAATAGATAACTTCAGAACCTTTCACCCTAAAACAGCAGAATATACATTCTTTTCAAGCATGCATGGTACATTCTCTAGAATAGACCACATGTTAGGGCACAAAAGCGGTCTCAACAAATTTAAGAAGATTGAAATCATATCGAGCACTTTCTCTGATCACAATGGCATAAAACTAAAAATCAACCACAACAAAAAAACTAAAAAACATTCAAACACTTGGAAACTAAATAGCATGTTATTAAATAATGAATGGGTTAACAATGAGATAAAAGAAGAAATTTAAAAATTCGTAAAAACAAACAACAATGAGCATACATCAACTCAAAATTTATGGGACACAGCAAAAGCAGTCCTGAGAGGAAAGTATATAGCATTACAGGCATACAGCAAGAAGCTAGAAAAAGCTCAAATAAAAAACTTGACCCTACATCTAAAAGAACTAGAAAAAGAACAGCAAGTAAAGCCCAGAGCTAGTAGAAGGAAGGAAATAATAAAGATCAGAGCAGAAATAAATGACATAGAGGCTAAAGAAACAATACAGAGCATCAATGAAACCAGGAACTAGTTCTTTGAAGAGGTAAACAATATCGATGAACCTTTAACCAGACTCACCAAGAAAAAAAGAAAAGGGCTCAAATAAATAAAATTAGAAATGAGAGTGGAGAAATAACAACTGACACAACAGAAATACAAAATATTGTAAGAAAATACTATGAAGAACTGTACACCAAAAAACTAGACAACCTAGATGAAATGGAAAAATTCCTTGAATCATATAATCTTCCAAAAATCAATCTGGAAGAATCAGAAAACCTAAACAGACCGATTACAACAAATGAGATTGAAACAGCTATCAAAAAAATCCCAAAAAAGAAAAGTCCTGGGCCTGATGGCTTCACACGTGAATTCTACCAAATATTCAAAGAAGAACTAACTCCTATCCTTCTCAAGCTATTTCAAAAAATTCAAGAAGAAGGAAGACTTCCAAACTCCTTTTATGAGGCAAGCATAATTCTGATTCCAAAACTAGGCAAAGACAACACAAAAAAAGAAAATTATAGGCCAATATCATGATGAATTTAGATGCAAAAATCCTCAACAAAATATTAGCAAACTGGATCCAGCAATATATGAAAAAAATCATACACCATGATCAAGTGGGATTTATTCTGGGGAGGCAAGGCTGGTACAATATTCGTAAATCAATCAATGTGATTCATCACATAAAAAAAAGGAAGGAGAAAAACCACATGATAATTTCAATAGATGCAGAAAAAGCATTTGATAAAGTCCAGCACCCATTCATGATCAAAACTCTCAGCAAAGTGGAAATTCAGGGAACATACTTCAACATAATAAAGGCCATCTATGACAAACCCACAGCCAATATCATACTCAATGGGCAAAAATTAAAAGCAATCCCCTGAAGATCAGGAACAGGGCAGGGGTGCCCCCTTTCACCACTCTTATTCAACATAGTTCTGGAAGTCCTAGCCACAGCAATCAGACAAGAAAAAGAAATAAAAGTCATCCAAATTGGAAAAGAAGAAGTAAAACTATCATTATTTGCAGATGGTATGATATTGTATATAGAAAACCCTAAAGTCTCAGTCAAAAAACTACTAGACCTGATAAATGAATTTGGCAAGGTGGCAGGATATAAAATCAATACTCAGAAATCATAGGCATTTTAATACACTAACAATGAACTGTCAGAAAGAGAAATTAAGGAAGCAATCTCTTTTACCATTGCAACCAAAAAAATAAAGTACCTAGGAATAAATTTAACCAGGGAGATTAAAGACTTGTACTCGGAAAATTATAAAACATTGATAAAAAAAATCAGGGAAGATACAAACAAGTGGAGGCATATACCGTGCTCATGGTTAGAAAGAATAAACATCATTAAAATGTCTATATTACCCAAATCAATTTATAAATTTAATGCAATACCGATTAAAATACCAATGACTTACTTCAAAGATATAGAACTCATATTCCAAAAATTAATATGGAACCAAAAGAGAACACAAATAGCCTCAGCAATCTGAAAAGAAAGAATAAAGCGGGAGGTATCACACTTTCGGATATCAAGTTATATTATAAGGCCATTTTACTCAAAACAGCCTTGTACTGGCATAAGAACAGGCATATAGATCAATGGAACAGAACTGAGGACCCAGAAATAAACCCACACTTTCATCGACAACTGATATTTGACAAAGGAGGTAAGAGCATACATTGGAGTAAAGACGGCCTCTTCAACAAATGGTGTTGGGAAAATTGGACAGCTACCTGCAAAAAAAATGAAACTAGACCACCAACTTACATCATTCAGAAAAATAAACTCAAAATGGATAAAAGACTTAAATGTAAGCCGTGAAACCATAAGCATCTTAGAAGAAAACATAGGCAGTAATCTCTCTGACATCTCTCACAGCAATATATTTGCTGATTTGTCTCCACAGGCAAGTGAAATAAAAGACAAGATAAACAAATGGGACTTTATCAACCTAAAAAGCTTCTGTACAGCGGCCCTGGCCGGTTGGCTCAGTGGTAGAGCATCGGCCTGGCGTGAAGTCCCATGTTCGATTCCCGGCCAGGGCACACGGGAGAAGCGCCTATCTGCTTCTTCACCCCTACCCCTCTCCTTCCTCTCTATCTCTCTCTTCTCCTCCTGCAGTGAGGCTCCATTGGAGCAAAGATGGTCCGGCGCTGAGGATGGCTCCTTGGCCTTTGCCTCAGGTGTTAGAGTGGCTCTAGTCGCAACAGAGCGTCACCCCGGAGGGGCAGAGCATCGCCCTCTGATGGTCAGAGCGTCGCCCCCTGGTAGGTGTGCTGGGTGGATTCTGGTCGGGCGCATGCAGGAGTCTGTCTGACTGTCTATCCCCGTTTCCAGCTTCAGAAAAATACAAAAAAAAAAAAAGCTTCTGCACAGCTAAAGACAATAAGAACAGAATAAAAACACAAACTACACAATGTGAGAATATATTTGACAATACGTCTGATAAGGGGTTAATAACCAAAATTTATAAAGAACTTGTAAAACTTAATACCAGGAAGACAAACAACCCAATCCAAAAATGGGCAAAAGAAATGAATAGATGCTTCTCCAAAGAGGACTCACAGATGGCCAATAGGCATATGAAAAAATGCTCAACATCACTAATCATTAGAGAAATGCAAATTAAAACCACAATGAGATATCACCTCACACCAGTCAGAATGGCGCTCATCAGTAAGACAACAGAGAATAAGCGCTGGCGAGGATGTGGAGAAAAGGGAAGCCTCCTGCACTGCTGGTGGGAATGCAGATTGGTGCAGCCACTGTGGAAAACAGTATGGAGATTCCTCAAGAAATTAAAAATCAAACTGCCTTTTGACCCAGCTATCCCACTTTTAGGAATATACCCCAAGAACAACATAACACTGTTTGAAAAGAAGAAATGCACCCCCATGTTTATGGCAGCATTGTTCACAGTAGCAAAGATCTGGAAACAGCCCAAGTGTCCATCAGAGGATGAGTGGATTAAAATATGGGCCTTGATAACATTATACTGAGCGAAATAAGTAAATCAGAAAGAACTAAGAACTATATAATTCCATACATAGGTGGGACATAAAAATGAGACTCAGAGACATGGACAAGAGTGTTGGGTTTATAGGGTGGGGGGAAGGAGAGGGAGGGTGTTCGGGGAGGGGAGGGGCCCAAAGAAAACCAGGTAGAAGGTGATGAAAGACAATTTTATCAATGTCACCCCATCAAAATTAATAAAAAAAAAAGAATGTGTCTCATGGCTAATTCAGGCAGTTAGAAGAATAGTATATGGATGCTAATTCTACTTCTCAGGCCACATCCTGCAAAAGGGACCCCAAGCAAATTGGTGATTTGGCTCCTCTGATTTTGCCAATTGGATTTTAAAAAAATAGGTCAGGAACGCCCTGAAATGGAACTAACAATACATGAGCCCAAATGTAAAGGACTTTTAGATACTGGAGCTGATGTATCTGTTATTGCTAAGCTATTAATACATTGTCCTCCATCATGGCCCATTCATGCAGCAGCCACAGAATTACAAGGTATAGGGCAGAGTAATTCCCCTCAACAAAGTTCTAGTTTTCTACATTGGGAAGATTAAGAAGGTCATTCTGGATTTTTTAAGCCTTATGTGCTCTCTGGATGGCCAGTGAATTTGTGGGGTAGAGATGTTTTGAAAAATATGGGAGCGTTGCTTCTCAGTCCTAATGGTTTAGTCAGCACTCAGATGCTTGATCGAGGATTTTTGCCCACCAAGGGACTAGGGAAAGAAAAGCGAGGAATTTGCACCTCCATAGAAGTGGCACCCAATACCAGAAGGTGTGGATTAGGATATCAAAATGTAGCATAGGGGCCTTGGTAGCTCCTTCTACCTCAATAATGCAATGTGCAGACCCAATTACTTGGAAACCAGATAATCCTGTGTGGGTAGACCAATGGCCCCTTTCTCAGGAGAAATTTAGGGCAGCTGCTCAATTGGTACAAGAGCAGCTACAGCTTGGGCACATTGAACCATCAAATAGCCCATGGAATACACTTCCATATTTTGATTTTGTTGCCTCCTGGATTATCAAGGGGCATAGGCGACCCTTACAGCTTATAGGTTCTGAGCTTCAAAATTATTGTTGTTCCTTTTTTCAAAGGATCAACAACAATGGCTCTGGGAAACTTCCACTAAATGGCAAATCGTTCTTGCAAATCAATGGACAACTTTATACTGAAACTGTCAACTTAAAATCAGCTCAAAGTCTAGAATTATATGCCATTATCATGGCTTTTCAGCATTTGCCATATTCCCCCTTTAATCTATATACAGACAGCAAATATTTACTTATGGTGTTTCCACTATAAAGACTGCTGTCTTAGGGACAAATGCTGATGAACTATTTCAGCAGTTCCTTCTTCTTCAAAAACTTGTATGTCAACATAGTGCTCCATGTTTCATAGGACATACTCAAGCTCACTCCATGCTCCCTGGAGCTTTAGCACAAGGGAATGCCCTTTTTTTTTTTTTTTTTTTTTTTTGTATTTTTGTGAAGTTGAAAATGGGGAGGCAGTCAGACAGAATCCGCATATGCCCGACCGGGATCTACTGGGCACGCCTACCAGGGGGAGATGCTCTGCCCATCTGGGGTGTTGCTCTGTTGCAACCAGAGCCATTTTAGCACCTGAGGCAGAGACCATGGGACCATCCTTAGTGCCTGGGATGGCTTTGCTCCGGTGGAGCCTTGGCTGCGGGAGGGGAAGAGAGAGACAGAGAGGAAGGAGAGGGGAAGGGGCAGGAGAGGCAGATGGGCATTTCTTCTGTGTTCTCTGGCCGGGAATTGAACCCGGGAATCCTGCATGCCAGGCTGATGCTCTACCCCTGAGCCAACCAGCCAGGGCCTAGGAATGCCCTTGTTGATCAAGCTACCCAAAGGAAAATTATTTGGAGCAACCATGACAGATCGAGCAATTCAGTCTCATACTATTCATCACCAGAATGCTGCAGCCCTGTGTAAACAGTTTCAACTTTCTCAGGAAGCTGCACGGCAGATTGGGAAATGCTGTCCAAGGGGTCCTATACTACGGTCTGCCCCTTCATTTGGAGTTAACCATCAAGGACCCCTATCAGGACAGCTTTGGCAAATGGATGTTGCTCATGTATCTTCATTTGGCAAACAGTCCTATGTCCATGTTACAGTGGATACATATTCTGGATTTATAGTAACCTCTGTCAGAACAGGAGAGACTGCTAAGCATGTTATAGCTCATGGTCTGTATGCATTGTTCTATTACTGGATTTCCTAAACTGGTTAAACTGAAAATGCTCCTGCATATGGAGCAAAAGCATTTACTGTATTTTGTCATTCTTACAATCTTTAAAGTTAAGGTATTATTAAAGTGTACCCAGCAAATATTTTAAGGTCAATTTAAAAAAATTTAAAAGGGGGTAGTCATATCCTGGAACTCCTATGGGTCTACCATATCATATTTTTTACTTAAAAAAAAATTTTACATTTCTTTTGAATGCTGATGAACAGGAGACACCAAATCTTTTTCGCCTGAAAACTACTACCTTCTTTATTTGATCCAGCTAATAACACTGTTTTGTATTTTTCCAAATAGCTCCAAATATATGGAAAAGATTTATATAGGCGGATGGGGATCCTCAAACCCCTCAGCGAGATCTTCTGAGCATGGCTTTTAAGATACCTAGAGGCAGAAAAAGCCCAATAGAGATCAGGGGAACTACCAGCTTTTAGGATACACCCTTAAAGGCTCCAACACGCCAAAGGGGTCTCATAGAATGCCATCTGGGTCCTGCTTCAATAGTGGAAAGGAAGGTCATTGAGCTAAAGCCTGCCAGACTTAAATGCCTCTGCTGTGAGGAAACAGGGACACTGGAAGGTAGGCTTCCCCCTCTCTCCTCTAAGGGAGGGTTCAGTCTTTTCCAGCCCTGTCCCAGCCACCTATGACCTAACCTTGCCCAGAATGCTGGGGTTTGCCACTGAAGGCTGAAGGTGCCCAGGGCCATCAGTCCCATCTATGACACTGTGGATGAGCTTAGGGTATTTCTTCCAAGAAACAGGTACACTGATCTCATTTGCACAAGGGCCACTTAACTATGTCATGCCTGAATAGTCAGGTTTTTTATTCTTCCCTCGAAGATCTCTGTTGTGGGTGTTGATAGTCTTATTTTCTGCTGCTTTGTTTAATATATAGTGTTTCCTTTATTCCTCCTACCTCAATGCCCCACTCATATTTCAGGCTGGGACCTACTCCTAATTTAGAGCTCTCTTTCACTATTTTGCGACCTTCTATTATGAATTTACCTTTGCCACCCAGCTTAGTGTATCCCAAGGTTCTCTTTACCACACCACAGTTGCAGAGCTCCAGGGAAAAGCAACCTGGTCTTATCTCTCCAGGCAGAGGAGAACAGAAGCTCCATGTCCACACATGCTGCAGATGGCTTTTCCAGGCTACCTGAATCATTACCAGCTAGAAGCAGCGGTCATTGGGACTTGGACATGAGCTGCAAATTATAGAATTGTGACAACAATTCCAGTGCCATGCGGACTTTTCCTGGATGTGGACTTTTCCTGGACTCCTGTTCCTGGTGAGAGTTCCTAACAGACTGAACTGGGGTTGGGTTGCATTTTTCAGGAATTTGGCATGGTGTTGGGGCCATCTTGGACTTAGTGAACATGTTAAGGACACTACTCTTTTATGGATTCTTGCTGTATTGGCCAAGAGTTTGCTTAAAGGCTTTAATCATTGTAAAAAAAAATAAAGACTAGATAAAGAATAAGTGGCACATATACACCATGGTATACTATTCAGCCATAAGAAATTATGACATCGGATCACTTACAACAAAATGGTGGGATCTTGATAACATTATACGGAGTGAAATAAGTAAATCAGAAAAAAACAAGAACTGCAGGATTTCATACATTGGTGGGACATAAAAACAAGACCAAGAGACATGGACAAGAGCGTGGTTGTTACGGGGGGTGGGGGGAGGGAAGAAGGAAGAGGAGGAGGGGGATGGGCACAAAGAAAACTAGATAGAAGTTGACGGAGGACAATCTCTCTTTGGGTGATGGGTATGCAACAGAATTGAATGACAAGATAACCTGGACATGTTTTCTTTGAATATATGTACCCTGATTTATTGATGTCACCCCATTAAAATAAAAATTTATTTATAAAATAATAGTAATAATAATAATAAATTAAAAAAAAGAGACATATCTAAGCTACAAGGATAAAAAGAGATTCAACATGAAAGGTTGAAAATATTCTCCAAGCAAATAATATCCAAAGAAAAGCGGGTGTAGCCATACTCATATCTGACAGTGCTGACTACAAGACAACAAAGGTAACCAGGGACAAAGATGGACATTTCATAATAATAGGGGGACATTGTATCAAGAAGACATAATACTTCTTAATATATATGCACCAAATCAGGAAGAACCAACATATATAAGATACCTACTAACTAATCTAAAACTACAAACCAAAAAAAATATAATCATACTTGGAAACCTCAATACACCAATGATGGCTTTAGATCGTTCATCCAAACAAAAAATCAATAAAGAAATATCAACCTTAAATGAAACACTCGAACAAATGAACATAATAAACATCTACAGGACATTTCATCCCAAAACATCAGAGTATACATTTTTCTCCAGTGTACATAGAACATTCTCCAAAATAGACCATATGCTGAGCCACAAAACTAACATTAATAAATTCAGAAAGACTGAAATTACACCAAACATATTCACTGACTATAAGGTTTTGAAACTAGAATTGAGCTGCAAAAAGAAGTAAACAAACCCAGAAAAATATGGAAATAAACAACATACTTCTAAAAAATGAGTGGGTCAAAGAAGAAATAAAAGATCAAAAGATATATACAGACAAATGAAAATGACAACATGACATATTAGAATCTCTGGGATGCAGCAAAAGCAATAATAAGAGAGAAGTTCATATCATTACAGGTTTATATGAAAAAACAAGAGAGAGCCCAAGTAAACAACCTAACATCACATCTTAAGGAGCTAGGAAAAGAAGAACAAAGGCAACCCAAAACCACAGGACAAAGAAAATTATAAAAATTAGAGCAGAAATAAATGAAATAAAGAACAGAAAAATTATAAAAAAATTTAATAGAACAAAGAGCTGGTTCCTTGAAAAGATCAACTAAATTGACAAAATGCTGACAAAACAAATTAAGGGAAAAAGTGAAAGGACTCATATAAACAAAATCCAAAATGAAAGAAGAGAAATTACCACAGATATTATAAATATACAAAGGATTATTGCAGAATACTATGAAAACTTAGATGCCAACTAATTTAATAATCTAGAAGAAATGGATAAGCTCCTAGAACAATACAATCCTCCTAGACTGAATCATGAAGAAGTAGAAAGCCTAAATTGACCAATAGCAGGGAGGAAATAGAAACAACTATCAAAAACCTCCCCAAAAATAAAAGTCCAGGGCTAGATGGCTATACTAGTGAATTCTACCAAACATTCAAAGAAGATTTGGTTCCTATCCTTCTCAAAGTCTTCCAAAAATTGAAGAAGAAGCAATACTTCCAAGCACATTTTATGAGGCCAACATAACCCTCATACCAAAACCTGGCAAGGACAACACAAAAAAAAGAAAACTACAGACCAATATCTCTAATGAATACAGATGCAAAAACCCTAAACAAAATACTAGAAAATTAAATACAACACATCAAAAAAATAATTCATCATGATCAAGTGGGACTCATCCCAGAAACACAAGGATGGTTCAACATATGTAAAACAATTAATGTAATACACCATATCAACAAAACAAAAAACAAAACCATATGGTCCTATCAATAAATGCAGAAAAGGCATTCGATAAAATACAGCATCCCTTTATATTTAAAACACTCAACAAAATGGGTTTAGAAGGAAAATACCTCAACATAATAAAGACCATTTACTACAAACCATCAGCTAACATCATACTAAATTTTAAAAAACTGAAAGCTTTTCCTCTAAAATCGGGAACATGATAAGGTTGCCCACTCTCTCCACTCCTATTCAATATAGTGCTGGAATTTCTAGCTAGAGCAATCAGACAAAAGAAAGAAATAAAAAGCATTCATATTGGGAAAGAAGAAGTAAAGGTTTCACTTTTGCAGATGATATGATTCTGTATATAGAAAACCCCAAAGACTCTACAGAAAAGCTATTAGAAACAATAAACCAATAGAGTAAGAAAGCAGGATACAAAATTAATATACAGAAGTCTATTACTTTCTTATATGCTAACAATGAAACCTTGGAAAAAGAACTCAAAAAAATAATCCCTTTTACAGTTGCAACAAAAAAATAAAATACCTAGGAATAAACATAACAAAGAATGTAAAAGACCTATATACTAAAAACTACAAAACATTATTAAAGGAAATTGAAAAAGACACAATGAAATGGAAAAATATTTCTTGTTTGTGGATAGGAAGAATAAATATAGTTAAAATGGCCATAAACCCAAATTAATATACAAATTTAACACAATTCTCATCAAAATTCCAATGTCATTTTTTAAAGAAATGGAACAAAAAATCATCAGGTTTATATGAAACCATAAAAAACCTCAAATAATAAAAGTAATCCTAAGGAAAAAGAAAGCTGGAGGCATTAAAATACCTGACTTCAAACTATACTACAGAGCCATGATAATGAAAACAGCATGGTACTGGCAGAAAAGTAATCACACAGACCAATGGAACAGAATAGAGAGCCCAGAAATAAAACCACATATATATGGTCTGATCATCTTTGATAAAGGAGCCAAAAATACACAATTGAGAAAAGAAAGCCTCTTCAATAAATGATGCTGGGAAAATTGGAAAGCCACATGCAAAAGAATAAAACAACTACAGTTTGTCTCCTTGCTTAAAAATTAATTCAAAATGGATCAAAGGCCTAAATATAATCTAAATCAATAAATTACATAGAAGAAAACATAGGTACTAAACTCATGGACCTTGGCAGTAGAGAACATTTTATGAATTTGACCCCAAAGGCAAGGGAAGTAAAGGCAAAAATAAATGAATGGAACTATATCTAAGTAAAGCTTCTGCAAAGCAAAAGAAACTGTTAACAAAACAGACAGCCAATTAAATGGGAGATAATATTTTCAAACAACAGCTCAGAAAAGGGTCTAATATCCAAAATATATAAAGAACTCATAAAACTCAGCAACAAACAAGCAAACAATAAAAAAAAATGGGAAGAGGACATGAACAGACACTTCTCCCAGGAAGAAATACAAATGGCCAACAGATATATGAAAAAATGCTCTTCACTAGCTATTAGAGAAATGCAAATCAAAACTACAATGAGATACCACCTCACACCTGTTAGATTAGCTATTATCAACAAAACAGGTAATAACAAGTGCTAAAGAGGCTGTGGAGAAAAAGGAACCCTCATTCACTGTTGGTGGGAATGTAAAGTAGTACAACCATTATGGAAGAAAGTATGGTGGTTCCTCAAAAAATTAAGAATAGAACTATCATATGACCCAGAAATCCCTGTACTGGGTATATACCCCTCAAACTTGAAAACATGAGTATGTAAAAACACATGCAGCCCCATGTTCATTGCAGCATTGTTCATGGTGGCCAAGACATGGAAACAACCAAAAAGCCCTTCAATAGAGGACTGGATAAAGAAGATGTGGTACATATATACTATGAAATACTACTCAGCCATAAGAAATGATGACATCGGATCATTTACAACAACATGGATGGACCTTGATAACATTATAATGAGTGAAATAAGTAAATCAGAAAAAACTAAGAACTATATGATTCCATACATAAGTGCGACACAAAATTGAGTCTCATGAACATAGATAAAAGTACAGTGGTTACAGGGGTGGGGAAAGAAGACGGAGGGGGTGGGGGGAAGGGAAAGGGCTTAAAGAGAAACAAAATATAGGGTGACAGAAGATGATTTGACTTTGGGTGATGAATATACAGCATAATCAACTGTGCAAATGATATAGAGATTTTTCCTCTAAATCTATATATTCTGGTTGACCAATGTCACCCTGTTAAACTTGTCTAAATTAATTAATTAATTTTTAAAAATACCCTTAAAATCCATTAATTGCAAAGGTCTCTTGAGTTTCTGTTCTATACAACTATAAAGTAAAATACAAATTAGATTAATTAGACTAATTAAACTAATGTAATTAATTAGAGCAAAATTCTCTTCATCTCACCATCTCCTCTCTCATCAGAGGCAGAGAAGTTCATGTATGCCCTTAATGTTCAGGTGGGACACTGTTTCTATGGGACTGATCTTCAGGTGTCTGTGTTGGGGCAGAATTGTAGGTGCAGGTAAGCTAAGCAATGGACATGGCACTGTGCTGACCTCAACAAACGCCATCTCCCTCCTCAAGAACTTATTTTCCCTTTTATTTCACTCTATCCTGTCTTTGAGAGCCCAATTCTTCTTCTAACATCTTGCTACCATTTAACTCAGTCCTCCAAGTGTGAAGATATCTGCATATATGGATCTGACCTCTTTGGATTATACTTACTTTGTCTAGTAATTGAGTACTTACAATCAAGTGATTCCTTAGCGAACAACCCAGATACCATTCAAGCTACAGGGAAAAAGAGGCCTGTAGGCTACAAGTAAAAGGAGGAATCCACAAAAGTACCTTTGATATGAATGTACTAGATTGCCATGAAGTTACTTCATATATGCTAATTCCCACTCATGGTTAATTCTTGAGTGAGGAATCCTTCACCGTTTCCTTGGAGTTTTCATTTACTTTGCTGTCTAAGACACATTGCAGACTCAGCTTTTTCACCATCTAAGGTCCAGTACCTTTACTACCATTCCACTTCAAACTTTGAGCCCATGGCCACACTCTATAGACACTTTATCTTTATCACCATATCTGTCCAAATGCAAAATATTAACTATAACCACCCTGACAATGGCTTATCCCTTTAGTGTGCTTGCTAGGTTTTCTTGTTATACCTGCTTTTTCATATTTCTGGGACTTTTTTGTCCTTGATCTCATCCTCATTTGTTCCCTATGTTTCTACCTCCCTTTAACTCTTTCCTTATCCTGCTTAGTTTCTATAACACATTATTTGTCCCAGAAAAAATTAATTTTATTGCCCAATTTTGCTCCAATAATTCCTGTATCATTATACCTAGACTGCTGATCCATCACACCTAGAGAAAAAGCAAACAACTATAATATATAGATCTGACATCATTAAAAATTTATGACCTCAAATAACTGTCCAGTAATCATGCAATTCTCTAGGCAAATTTCTGTCTTAGTCTTCACAGTGACTTAAAAAAACACTTTCACCTTCCTCAAACTTCTGAACAAGATGCTACTCACTTCCTTCTCAGTAAATGCCATGACCTGTTATTCACAAAGAAAATAGAACTCTTCAGTGTAGAATTACCTCAACTTCTATACCAAAGCCACAAACATATCTCTTTCTGACTGTACACTGAATTCTGAATAACTGCAGAAATTTACATTTGTTCTCTTATTCTATTTTTCTCTTTTCCATATGTTATTCTGGAGAGATAAACAGGAGTTTTTGCTGACTGATGTTGAAGGCTCCTTCCACACTGCCTAGGAAAGAGCAAGCTGAGATTAGTGGCTCCTCATTTTCCAATGGGAGAAGTTTCTATTGTTTTCAGTTCTGCATGAGGTGTCCAGGTTCTACAATGTCAAACCAGAAATTTGATATCCATCATAGCTGGCAGCCAGCTGCACGATACCTGTCTGTGACTCACCAGAATCATTGGAGCCCACGTCCAAACTGGATATCACTTGCCTTCTTCATCTGGTACAAGGGGTAAAAACATGAGAGTTAGAATCCCTTCCCCAGAGGATTGCCTCATGGCAGGGCTAACTCCATCCAGCTGAGGACATTCCTCTGCAGCTGGTTGGAAGTCAGGGTCCTGCATACCTGCTGACCTTGTTCTCTGTGAGCTCCAACCTGCAATCAGTGATATTTGCCCTATAATTTTTGTGTGTGTGTGTGACAGAGACAGAGAGAGACAGAGAGAGGGACAGAAAAGGACAGACAAAAAGGGAGAGAGATGAGAAGCATCAATTCTTTGTTGTAGCACCTTACTTGTTCATTGATTGCTTTCTCATATGTGCCTTGACTGGGGGGCTACAGCAGACTGAGTGACCCCTTTCTCAAGCCAATGACCTTGGACTCAAGCTGGTGAACCTGGGGTTTTGAACCTGGATCCTCCACGTCTCAGTCTGATTCTCTATCCACTGCACCACCGCCTGGTCAGGCTGCCCTATAATTTTTAATTCACCTCCACCTATGCTAGCTTTTCCCCAATAATATCAAAACATTTTCCAATCAGGAAAATAAAATCCCACTTTCAGAACACCTGAAATCAGTCTACTTTTCTCCACCTGAACTGCCACTCTTGCAGGTTTCCTGTATTGCTCAAGCCTTCCATCATGGCCAGTATCCCCTTCTTCAATTATATTCAAAATGCAGTCAGAGTTGTCAGAAAGTCACAAATATAATTATGTCACGCTCCTTCTCAAAAGTTTCAGTGGTTTTCCAATGCTTTTAAAATAAAGTACAAAGTACCCTAGAAAGGCTATTACTATCAACAACAACAGAAATTATAAGAACTAACGTTTCTGAAAAAATATAAAACTGAGTATTTACTGAACAGTGCTAAGCATTAAGCTAGGGGCTTCACATATCTTAACTTTCCAATCTTTATCAAAATGCAACAACATTGGTAGCATTATGTTCATTTTACAAATAATTAAATTAAGATTTAACAAGGCTTTGAATCATTATTTAAAACCAAATCTATTGTATTCCTGCCTGAGATCTTCCCACTATCCCATATTTCCAGTCATTGTTAAGGTTTCCTATCTTGCTGTCTGACTCAACAAAAGTTCATATTTAATAAGTATTTGGTATGTACATGTGTTTTTTTTCCAGATATATTACCTATTTCCCTAAATTGAAGCAAAGAAAGGTAAATTAATTTGCCCAAGGTCACACATTTATTAAGTGATAGAATCTTAAAACTAGTTAATTAATATACTAATCTGGTATTGATATGCACAATAGAAGTACTGTTCTCCTTTATTTATTGAATATAAATTGCCAAAAGGGCATGAATTTCTGCATACTACTTGAAATATCTATGAAACCATGCTTAAGACTTCAGAGAGTAGGTTAGGTGTATGGCTGGAGCCGCCGATACAGGTGACTATAATCTTACTTGCCAACCACGATTCTTATCTTCATAGTCCTATTTCCCTTTCCATAGAAAGACATTTCACCTTTGTATCTCACCACATTAAGGCCAGTTTAATGGTAATGAGTAAAGTTTGGTGAAAAAATTGTTTGGTCTTCAGCAAAATCACAAAATATAACATCTCTGATAGACTAGTATCAGAAGCACAAGGTTGGATGCCAGGCTTGACCTGAGTTCCAGGAGCAGCTACATGAAGGGCAGCAAGATTAGCTAAGAGCAATCAGATGATAAGGAGCTAAAGCCATTACTTTGTTAAGGGAGAAATCAAAAGTCATGTATCAAAGCCAAGTTAAAAGTCAGAGGAGTCAGTAATCACTCCTAAGTCAGAGAAAGCACAAAACCAAAAAATGGTTGGGAGTCAAAAGGTGAAACAAATGTGGTATCTAAAGGTGGAGTGTATTGGTAGTCTGTGTAGGAAATAGAGGAATAAGGCACAGACCATTCTAATGAATTTCAGCACATAGTTCCTTCTTTAACCATTGTGATAGAACCAATGAGACATCTTTCTCCAAGGATACAGCAAGGTAACCTTGAGACTTCCTGCCTTTGATGCTGTCCACATCATTCTGTATTTAGGAGCACATATTTATGAAGCAGCATAGTTGAAAGCTCTGTTGCCTTGACAGATTCAGGGAAGAACCAATCAAGGATAAAGTGTTGTTACTACTGAGATGCATCTCATTAGACACGATCTCCTTAGAGCACTAAACTAAAGAGTAGGGAGAGTAGAAAGTGTTACTTGTAAATTCTTGGGAGATTACAATGATCTTTCTTTTGCTTTTTGAATGCAATAATACAATATTTTAAGTAATTTGTCTGTAAAATAAGCATAGTATTAATCTCACAGAGTTCTTAGAAAGATTATATGAGTTTATGCCTAAAAGGACTTAGACAGTACTTGGCACACAGTACTCAGGAGAAGTTAAATAATCTCTAAACCCTTCACAACTGCCAACCTACCCTAAGGAGTAGAGGCATCATTACAAGAGGCAGGAACTAACGTCTGTGACTTTACCTCAATTTCAAGATGTTTATTCAATGGAGTCTACCTCCTTCAGGGTTCCTGGGACCTTGTATCATAGAGTCCTGGGTCATTAACAATGGAAAAATTCCCAAGATAGAGCTAGGTGCTCTGCTCAACCAGACAACAGGATATTACCTCCTCAGCATGTGGCTTTGATGAACACCAAAGTAACATGAGCCATAAGCATCACAGCTCAAATGTTGTCATGATCACAAAAACAGTCCAAAGTGAAAGAGAACACAAGATGTTGCAGGGTGATCTGAGCCCTGCCCAGGAGAACAAATGGAAAGGCAGCACAGGCCATGCTGGGCTAACTGAAGACTTGAAAGGATTGGGCTCAGTTTTGTTCAAATACTTACTTCCTAACCCTCCCTAGTGTAGGAGATTGAGTGAATAATTTAGTAAGCAGTGGGACTGATAATAAGATTTGGGCACTCCATTAGCACTGACTTAATATGGCAGCTGGCCTCCACTCTGATTCCGCCTTCATCCATCAGTTCAACAGATAGTTTCAAAAGAGACTTTTCAGGGAATGAAAGGCGGAGCTAACTTCACAGTGGTACAAGAGCTAAGAGGTAGTCCTTGCTGTTTGTTTAAAATGTATCAACAAACTTGATGATAAATGGTTTGTATCCACCTTCCAAAAGTTGAGAGCATGTAATTTTGTCCTTAAATATTTACTGTATTTGCTCCATTATCATTTGGATTTTAGTTTACTTTGATACAGATGGTTTTCCTTGGTTTTACATTTTTCTTCCATGTGCTGTAAACACACACAATAAGCTTCAAACCAGAGCGTTTGATCTCTCCCTGTTCTTAACTTTTCAGAGAGATGTCACAATTGACCCTTCACAGTAATCAAAGGATGCTTCTGTATCTTCCTCTGAAGACTTGCAGCTCTCAGGTGGAAAAAAAAGGGAGATGGTGCATCTCTCACATCCTTAGTTGAGTTTTGAGAGTAAGAAGAAATGAAAGAACGTGAAAACAGACTTCAACACATGTAGAAAACTCCTGTCTTTACAAAGGAAGAAAACAGTAATATCCACAGCACTACAAAGCAATGTAAGCTATATCTCCAAGTCCTAAACAAATAAAAGACTTTTTATAAAATAAATCTTATGTGATTTATATTTATAAACCTCTCTACCAGCTCAACAATTGGTTTTATAACTAAAATAGTTAAGCTTTGCCTTCAAATACCCACATTTCTGGTACTTAAAACTTTTCAATATATGTTGTGATCAAATTATTACCAACCCATAATTTCCTTAATCTTATTTAACTGAAAATCAAAGATGAAGGTACACTATGTTAAGAAATCTAAATTTCCTTCAGAGAAACCATTTAAATAAAGAGGGGTTAAAAGGTTACATATATGGTCTGTTAAGAACTTTCTATAATAAATGGGAGAGTTACACTTCTGGGCAAGTAGAAACCGATGATAAATTTATGATATGTTTGGATTATTTGTATTCTAATTAAAAGTTTTCAAAAAGAATTGACAACTTAAATAAAAACATGTAGGAAGACAGTTTCAGAATTGGAGTGTGGAGTTCAGGTGACTCAGTAGAAGTGAGGTTCTGGGTACTAGGTATGAGCACTAACTTGGAGGGAACATCTGGGCAGGGTGGGTGGTGAGGAGGGGATTGGACACATGGAATTTAGGGTTTGCAGGCATCCCAAAACTATGGCCCATGGGCCGCACCTGAGGCCATTTATCTGCCCCCTCCCCCACACACACTTCCGGAAGGGGCACCTCTTTCATTGGTGGTCAGTGAGAGGAACACTGTATGTGGCGGCCCTCCTACGGTCTGAAGGACAGTGAACTGGCCCCCTGTGTAAAAAGTTTGGGGACGCCTGGAAAGTATATGGTGTCTGGTGGCAGGACTGGTGATGATTGTCATCAGAGAGGTAATTGGTAGGGTAAAGTCCCTGCAAGTACAGTACCTGTGATGTGTCATCTGGGACAATGGTCAACAGTAGGCAAGTCTGGAGAGGATTTCAGCTCCTAGACTATTGTGTAGTGATTTTTTAGTGACTAAAAAAAAAAGTGGAAAATGCAAGTTATAGTTTCAATAAAAATAGTAGCCACTACCAACCACCACTTTACCAACAACTACCACCAGAATTTTGCTGAAAGACTACAGAGTCAGGCCTTATACTTAATACTTTATGATAATCATTTCATTCATAAAGTACTAATTTCAATTTACAGGTAAGAAAGTTGGTATTTGAATTATACTATCTTCCCAAAATCTCTTAGCTAGTTAAGTGTCAGAGCCAGGATTTATTTGAAGGCAGACTTATTTGGCTCCAAGACTCTTAAGCACCATGCTTTATTCTACTGTGTTATTAGAATGGAGATCCAGGGAATTGCAAGGATGAGGAACAATGTTGCGGTCATAATATCTTTGCAGAGTATTTTGTGCTTACAGAATTTTATACATAAAGAAAGTGGGACAAGACAGGTAAACTGACCTGTGGAAGATGAACATAGCTAAAACCTCTTAGCATGCTAGAATCTACAAAGCACTCTCACTTGGAGACACAGTCTCAAAATCAAGATGGAAACCTAAATATTAGATTCAGTGTCTGAGGATCTAACAGACTAGCAAGGTTAGTTTGAATGGTAAGGAACACTTAAAAAAAATCTATATTATATGGGTAAAAATTTTTGGATTAGACAGTTATTAAGTTTAACACCAAAAGCATGAACCAGAGAGACAAGATGGCGCTGGAGTAGGCGGACGTACCAGCATCTACCTCCCAGAACCAAAGTGGATTACAAACTAATTTTATGAACTATCAGCTGGAAAAACCAACTTTGGACTAAACTAAAAGGACTCTTCAACCAAGGAACACTGAACAAGCCACACAGAGACTGGTAGGAAAAGCGGAAACGCGGAGAGGGTTGCCCAGCTCCTCGGAGCGAACGGCAGCAGGGAGAGACTCGCGTGGTGGGAAGTGAGTTTAGCAGAGGGGAAAGGGTCCTGAGCCCCAGGAACAAAGCCCCAGCCTGCAGCCCCAGACCCCAGAAGAGGCGTAAAGACAGTATTTAGCCAGAAACAAGTCAGGATACTGTTTGTGAGGGAGTCTGATTTCTCAGACCCAGGATCCTTCTTAAAGGTACCACGCAGAACATCTCTCTCACAAACACTCACCTGGGGCTCCTGGAGACAGAGGGAGAGGGGAGAGAACCACAGTAACAGGAAGAGAGTATAATCTAGGAGGCACAGGGAGAAACATTTTGGGAGATAGCCACCCTAACCCCTGGGACGAGTCACTCCCCAAAGCTGAAGTGAATATTTCCCCCGGAAATAGCAATACCAGCAAAGGGAAGCAGGAGAGCAGCCAAACAAGCTCCCCCGCAGCATTCAGAGCAGAGTCGCATAGAAGGAGGGAGCTTTAGGGTCTACAGTAGTGAGTCTTAGGGTCCGAGCTGCAACGCCCCCACCCACGCGGCTGAGGGTGAGCCGGAGGGCGGGCGGCAGCGGGAGACAAAAGCGCAGTTCTGCTGGCAGGGTTGGAAGCCGGCTGGCCACCACTGGGCTCAGGTGTGAGCTCAATCTTGCCCGGCTAGGGAGAAGGCGGTGTGCAAAAGCGGCCAAGCTCAGCTGCCGGCAGCCTGTAATCCAGCCTCGGGAGAAGGGCGGGAAACCCGGAAAGGGTAGAAACCAGCCCCGGAGCAAGGGCAGAGGAGCACATCCCTGCCCCGCCCGTGCAACCCAGGCTTGCGGTCTGACTTGGTAGCCGGCTCCTCCCACGGGGGTGGAGCCAAAAGCCCAGAAGAGGCGGAGTTCCGCTACGGAGCTGAGCTTGGGCACGCAGCCCTGCCTGGTGGTAGAGCCAAGGCTAGCAGCTGTTCCTTGAGTGCGATCATCCGGCAAAGGCAGGGCGAAAGCTCGGAAATAGGCGGAGACCCACAGCTGAGCAAAGGTGCTCGCCATTGCCCTCAGGACCGAGCATAACGTCACACACGGGGGTGGGGCAAAGGCCAAGGCCACCAACCCTTGTGCACCCGAGCACGTGATCACAGCCACTCCCGTGAAGAGAAAATGCGGAGGCAGAGAAATACAACACAAATAAACCAAGAGAAATCCCCAGAAAAGGACCTAAGTGAATCAGATATAACCAAATTACCAGATGCAGAGTTTAAAATAACGATTGTTAGGATGCTCAAAGATATTAGAACCACCATAGATGGCCATTACGAAAACCTAAATAAAGAGATAACAAATATAAAAAAGGACATTGAAATAATAAAAAAGAATCAGACAGAAATGACAAATACAATATCTGAAATAAAGAATACAATGGAAGGAATTAAAAGCAGGATGGATGAAGCAGAGAATCGAATCAGTGAGTTAGAGGACACAATAAATAAAGGCACGGAAGCAGAGCAGAAAAAAGAAAAGAGACTCAAAAAGTCTGAGGAAACTCTAAGAGAGCTCTGTGACAACATGAAGAGAAATAACATCCGCATCATAGGGGTTCCTGAAGAAGAAGAGAAAGAACAAGGGATAGAGACTTTGTTCAAACAAATTATAGTGGAAAACTTCCCCCAGTTAAGGCAGGAAAATGTCTCACATGTTCAGGAAGCACAGAGAACTCCATTAAGGAGAAACCCAAAGAAACCAACACCAAGACACATCATAATTAAATTACCAAAGCTAAATGATAAAGAGAAAATATTAAAAGCTGCGAGAGAAAAAAAGACTATCACCTACAAAGGAGCCCCCATAAGGATGACTTCTGACTTCTCAACAGAAACACTTGAGGCCAGAAGGGAATGGCAAGAAATATTCAAAGTAATGCAGAACAAGAACCTACAACCAAGACTACTTTATCCAGCAAGGCTATCATTTAAAATTGAAGGAGAAATAAAAAGCTTTACAGACAAAAAAAACCTCAAGGATTTCACTGCAACCAAACCAAGGCTGCAAGAAATGCTAAGGGACCTGTTGTAAACAGGTCAAAGGAAAAAAAGAATATAGCAAAAGAGAAAAACAGTTTTAAAGAAAAAAAAGGCAATAAACAATTACATATCAGTAATAACCTTAAATGTTAATGGATTAAACGAGCCGATCAAGAGACATAGGGTAGCTGCGTGGATAAGAAAACAGGACCCATACATATGCTGTCTACAAGAGACACACCTTAAATCAAAAGATGCACACAGACTGAAGATAAAAGGATGGAAAAAAATATTTCACGCAAATGGAAATGAAAAAAAAGCTGGGGTAGCAATACTTATATCAGACAAAATGGACTTTAGAACAAAGACCATAGTTAGAGATAAAGAAGGTCACTACATAATGATAAAGGGAGCAATCCAAAAGGAAGATATAACCATTATAAATATCTACGCACCTAATATAGGAGCACCTAAATATATAAAGCAGACTTTGATAGACTTAAAGGGCGAGATCAACAGCAATACTATAATAGTAGGAGATTTCAATACCCCATTAACATCATTAGATAGATCCTCAAGAAAGAAAATTAACAAAGAAACAGCAGACTTAAAGGACATATTAGATCAACTCGATCTAATAGATATCTTCAGAACCTTTCATCCTAAAGCAGCAGAATATACATTCTTTTCAAGTGCTCATGGTACATTCTCTAGAATAGACCACATGTTAGGGCACAAAAGCGGGCTCAACAAATTTAAGAAGATTGAAATCATATCGAGCACTTTCTCTGATCACAATGGCATTAAACTAGAAATCAACCACAATAGAAAAATTGAAAAACATTCAAACACTTGGAAACTAAATAGCACAATATTAAACAATGAATGGGTTAACATTGAGATCAAAGAAGAAATTAAAAAATTCCTAGAAACAAACGATAATGACCATACATCTACTCAAAATTTATGGGACACAGCAAAAGTAGTCCTGAGAGGGAAGTTTATAGCATTACAGGCATACCTCAAGAAGCTAGAAAAAGCTCAAATAAACAACTTAACCCTGCATCTAAAAGAACTAGAAAAAGAACAGCAAGTAAAGCCCAGAGCTAGTAGAAGGAAGGAAATAATAAAGATCAGAGCAGAAATAAATGACATAGAGGCTAAAGAAACAATACAGAGGATCAATGAAACCAGGAGATGGTTCTTTGAAAAGGTAAACAAGATCGATGAACCTTTAACAAGACTCACCAAGAAAAAAAGAGAGAGGACTCAAATAAATAAAATTAGAAACGAGAGTGGAGAAATAACAACTGACACAACAGAAATACAAAATATTGTAAGAAAATACTAGGAAGAACTGTACGCCAAAAAACTAGACAACCTAGATGAAATGGACAAATTCCTTGAATCACATAATCTTCCAAAAATCAATCTGGAAGAATCAGAAAACCTAAACAGACCAATTACAACAAATGAGATTGAAACAGCTATCAAAAAACTCCCAAAAAAGAAAAGTCCTGGGCCTGATGGCTTCACAAGTGAATTCTACCAAATATTCAAAAAAGAACTAACTCCTAACCTTCTCAAGCTATTTCAAAAAATTCAAGAGGAAGGAAGACTCCCAAACTCCTTTTATGAGGCGAGCATAATTCTGATTCCAAAACCAGGCAAAGACAACACAAAAAAAGAAAATTATAGGCCAATATCCCTGATGAACTTAGATGCAAAAATCCTCAACAAAATATTAGCAAACCGGATCCAGCAATATATGGAAAAAATCATACACAATGATCAAGTAGGATTTATTCTTGGGAGGCAAGGCTGGTACAATATTCGCAAATCAATCAATGTGATTCATCACATAAACAAAAGAAAGGAGAAAAACCACATGATAATTTCAATACATGCAGAAAAGGCATTTGATAAAGTCCAGCACCCATTCATGATCAAAACTCTCAGCAAAGTGGGAATACAGGGAACATACCTCAACATGATAAAGGCCATCTATGACAAACCCACAGCCAACATCATACTCAATGGGCAAAAATTAAAAGCAATCGCCTTAAGATCAGGAACAAGGCAGGGGTGCCCCCTTTCACCACTCTTATTCAACATAGTTCTGGAAGTCCTCGCCACAGCAATCAGACAAGAAAAAGAAATAAAAGGCATCCAAATTGGAAAAGAAGAAGTAAAACTATCATTATTTGCAGATGACATGATATTGTATATAGAAAACCCTAAAGTCTCAGTCAAAAAACTGCTAGACCTGATCAAAGAATTTGGCAAGGTGGCAGGATATAAAATCAACACTCAGAAATCAGAGGCATTTTTATACACTAATAATGAACTGTCAGAAAGAGAAATCAGGGAATCAATCCCCTTTACCATTGCAACCAAAAAAATAAAGTACCTAGGAATAAATCTAACTAAGGAGATTAAGGACTTGTACTCGGAAAATTATAAAATATTGATAAAAGAAATCAGGGAAGATACGAATAAGTGGAGGCATATACCGTGCTCATGGTTAGGAAGAATAAACATCATTAAAATGTCTATATTTCCCAAAGCAACTTGTAAATTCAATGCAATACCAATGAAAATACCAATGACTTACTTCAAAGACATTGAACACATATTCCAAAAATTTATATGGAACCAAAAAAGAACACGAATAGCCTCAGCAATCCTGAAAAGGAAGAAAAAAGCGGGAGGTATCAAACTTCCAGATATCAAGTTATATTATAAGGCCATTGTACTCAAAACAGCATGGTACTGGCATAAGAACAGGCACATAGATCAATGGAACAGAACAGAGAACTCAGAAATAAACCCACAGCTCTATGGACAACTGATATTTGACAAAGGAGGTAAGACAATACAATGGAGTAAAGACAGCCTCTTCAACAAATGGTGTTGGGAAAACTGGACAGCTACCTGCAAAAAAATGAAACTAGACCACCAACTTACACCACTCACAAAAATAAACTCAAAATGGATAAAAGACTTGAATGTAAGCCATGAAACCATAAGCATCTTAGAAGAAAACATAGGCAGTAAGCTCTCTGACATCTCTCGCAGCAATATATTTGCTGATTTGTCTCCACAGGCAAGTGAAATAAAAGACAGGATAAACAAATGGGACTTTATCAAACTAAAAAGCTTCTGCACAGCTAAAGACAATAAGAACAGAATAAAAAGACAAACTACACAATGGGAGAACATATTTGACATAGCGTCGGACAAGGGGTTAATAACCAAAATTTATAAAGAACTTGTAAAACTTAATACCAGGAAGACAAACAATCCAATCCAAAAATGGGCAAAAGAAATGAATAGACACTTCTCCAAAGAGGACACATAGATGGCCAATAGGCATATGAAAAAATGTTCAACATCACTAATCATTAGAGAAATGCAAATTAAAACCACAATGAGATATCACCTCACACCAGTCAGAATGGCGCTCATCAATAAAACAACACAGAATAAGTGCTGGCGAGGATGTGGAGAAAAGGGAACCCTCCTGCACTGCTGGTGGGAATGCAGACTGGTGCAGCCACTATGGAAAACAGTATGGAGATTCCTCAAGAAATTAAAAATCGAACTGCCTCTTGACCCAGCTATACCACTGTTAGGAATATACCCCAAGAACACTATAGCACTGTTTGAAAAGAAGAAATGCACCCCCATGTTTATGGCAGCATTGTTCACAATAGCAAAGATTTGGAAACAGCCCAAGTGTCCATCAGAGGACGAGTGGATTAAAAAGCTTTGGTATATATATACTATGGAATACTACTCAGCCATAAGAAATGATGACATAGGATCTTTTACAACAACATGGATGGGCCTTGATAACATTATACTGAGTGAAAGAAGTAAATCAGAAAAAACTAAGAACTATATGTTTTCATACATAGGTGGGACATAAAGATGAGACTCAGAGACATGAACAACAGTGTTGGGGTTACAGGGTGAGGGGAGGAGAGGGAGGGGGTTGGGGGAGGGAAGGGTCACAAAGATCATGACTTTTCAGCATTTGCCATATTCCCCCCTTAATCTATAGACAGACAGCAAATATTTACGTATGGTGTTCCCACTACAAAGACTGCTGTCTTAGGGACAAATGCTGATAAACTACTTCAGCAGTTCCTCCTTCTTCAAAGACTTATATGTAAACATAGAGCTCCATGTTTCATAGGATATACTCAAGCTCACTCCATGCTCCCTGGAGCTTTAGCATAAGGGAATGCCCCTTCCCTTTTTTTTTTTTAGTATTTTTTCTTTTATTTATTTATTTTTTGTATATTTCTGAGGATGGGGATGGGGAGGCAGTCGGACAGGCTCCTGCATGCGCCTGACTGGGATCCATCTGGCATGCCTACTGGGGGGAATGCTCTGCCCATCTGGGGTGTTGCTCTGTTACAACCCGAGCCATTCTAGCAACTGGGGCGGAGGCCGTGGGGCCATCCTTAGTGCCCAGGGTGGATTTGCTCCGGTGGAGCCTTGGCTGCGGGCGGGAGGAGAGAAACGAAGAGGAAGGAGAGAGGGAAGAGTGGAGAGGTAGATGGGCACTTCTCCTGTGTGCTCTGGCCAGGAATCGAACCCGGGAATCCTGCACACCAGGCCAATGACTCCAACGGGTCTACTATATCATGCTTTTTACTTAAAAAAAAAAAAATTTACATTTCTTTTGAATGCTGATGAGCAGGAGACACCAAATCTTTTTCGCCTGCAAACTACTACCCTCTTTATTAGATCTAGCTAATAACACTGTTCTGTCTTTTTTCCAAACAGTTCCAGATATAGGGAAAAGATTTATATAGGCGGATGGGTATCCTCAAACCCCTCAGCGAGATCTTCTGAGAATGGCTTTTAAGATACCTAGAGGCAGAAAAAGCCCAATAGAGATCAGGGGAACTACCAGCTTTTAGGATACACCCTTAAAGGCTCCAACACCCCAAAGGGGTCTCATAGGATGCCATCTGGGTCCTGCTTCAATAGTGGAAAGGAAGGTCATTGAGCTAAAGCCTGCCAGGCTTACACGCCTCTGCTGCGAGGAAACAGGGACACTGGAAGGTGGGCTTGCCCCTCGCTCCTCTAAGGGAGGGTTCAGTCTCTTCCAGCCCTGCTCCAGCCACCTATGACCTAACCTTGCCCAGAAAGCTGGGGTTTGCCACTGAAGGCTGAAGGTGCCCAGGGCCGTCGGCCCCATCTACAACACTGTGGACAAGCCTAGGGTATTGCTTCCAAGAAGCAGGTAAACTGATCTCATTCGCACAAGGGCCACTTAACTATGTTTTGCCTGAATAGTCAGGTTTTTTATTCTTCCCTCAAAGATCTCTGTTGTGGGTGTTGATAGTCCTATTTTCTGCTGCTTTGCTTAATATATAGTGTTTCCTTTATCCCTCCTACCTCAATGCCCCACTCATATTTCAGGCTGGGACCTACTCCTAATTTAGAGCTCTCTTTCCTCCTTTAGCCAACTTGTATTATGAATTTACCTTTGCCACCCAGCTTAGTGTATCCCAAGGTTCTCTTTACCAGGCCACAGTCACAGAGCTCCAGGAAAAAGCTACCTGGTCTCAACTCTCCAGGCAGAGGAGAACAGAAGCTTCATATCCACGCATGCTGCAAATGGCTTTTTCCAGTTTACCTGAATCATTACCAGCTAGAAGCAGCGGTCATTGGGACTTGGACATGAGCTGCAAAATATAGAATGGTAACAACAATTCCAGTGCCATGCGGACTTTTCCTGTGGGGAACTTTCCTGGACTCCTGCTCCCTGTGACAGCTCCTAACAGACTGAACTGTGGTTGGGTTGCATTTTTCAGGGATTTGGCATGGTGATGGGGCCAACTTGGACTTGGGGAACATGTTAAGGACACTACTCTTTTAGGGATTCTTGCTGTATTGGCCAAGAGTTTGCTTAAAGGCTTTTAATCACTGTAAAAAAAATAGAGGACTGGATGAAGAAGATGGGGCACATATACACCATGGTATACTATTCAGCTAGGAGAAATGGTGACATTGGATCACTTATAGAGGAATGGTGGAGTCTTGGTAGCATTGTGCGGGGTGAAATAAGCGAATCAGAAAAAAACAGGAACTGCAGGATTCCATACATTGGTGGGACATAAAAGCGAGACTAAGAGGCATGGACAGGAGTGTGGTGGCTATGGGGAGGTGGGGGGAGGGAAGGAGGGAGAGGGGGAGGGGGAGGGGTACAGAGAGAACTGGATGGAGGGTGGCGGAGGATGATCTCGCTTCGGGTGATGGGTATGCAACAGAACTAAATGACAAGATAACCTGGAAATGTTTTTCTTTGAATGTATGTACCCTGATTTATTGATGTCACCCCATTAAAATAAAAATTTATTTAAAAAAAAAAAAAAAAAAGCATGAACCATAAAATAAAAAGTTAAATTGGGCTTTGTCAAAAATCTTTTAATCTGTGAAAGATACTTTATGAGAATAAAAAGATAAACCATATTTAAAAGAATTTATTTACAGATCACATATTTGGCAAAGAACTTATATCCAGAATATGTAAAATACTCTCAAAATTCAGCATTAAAGAAAATTACTCCATTTCAAAATGGAAAAGGGTTTGAAAAGACATTTCAAAGAACAAATAAAAATTAAGCTCAATATCATTAGTTATTAGAAAACAAGAACTAAAATTATATACCACAGCACACCTATTTGAATAACTAAAAGCAAAAGAACTAACAATATCAGGTCTGGTAAGGATGTGGAGCAACTGGAACTCTGACACATTGCTGGTGGGAATGCAAAATGGTGCAGCCACTGGGAAGATAGTTTGACTGTTTCCTATCATGTTGAACATACACTTGCTACATGACCCAACAATTCCACTTATATATATTTATACAAGAAAAAAAATGCAAACTTAAGTTTGCCAAAATAGCTATAAGCTAATATTTAAAAGCATTTTATTCATAATTGCTAAAAAATTGGAAACAATCAAAATGTCCCTCAATTGGTAAAAAATTGTGTATGTATATTCAATGCAATGCTACTCAGCAATTAAAAAAGATAACTATGAATATGTGCAACAATCTAAATAAATTTCAAATGTATTATGCTAAATAAGATAACACAAAGACAACAAACACACTGAATGCTTTCATGTATGTGATATTCTAGAAAGGGCAACAACCATCTGTCAGAGAACAGCTAGAAATTGCTAGAGATTAGAGGTAGCACAAAACATTTTTTTTGTTTTTGGTTTTTCTTTTGGTGATGAGACTCTGTATGTGGTGGTAAACGCAAGATGCAGTGATTTTCAACTTTTTTTTTTCATGGCACAAACACACACTAATTACTAAGGTCAATGCCCCTGAATAAATACAACTATTTTCATCTCATGGCACAAATAAATTAGTTACTAAAGAAGAAGAGGTCAGGGCCCCTTTTTCTTTAGTAATTAGTTTATGAGTGCGTGAGAAACAAAGGTTGAAAATCACTGACTTACAGTACTATACACTAAACCAAGAAAAAATAAATTTTACTGTGAATTAGATAATTTTTTGAAAACAAAAACATTTTTAAGTGATCATATATATTTACTTTGCATAACAAACTCTCTGTATGTGTATCTGTGTGTGTATAAAGACAGGAGACAAAGAGAAGGAAAGAGGATGGAGGAGGAGAGAGAGAGAGAAAGATTGATTTTTGCCATAAGATATATCTTATATATCGTATTTCCCCATGTATAAGATGCACCTTTTTTGAAAAATTTGGGGTCTATAAACTGGGTGTATCTTATACAGTGGTTGTAGATTTTTTTACTTGCATTTCCTGCTTTTTCGCACTTGTTGTCTTTGTGCTCATTGTATTTTGGTGAAAAGATCCTGGGATAATATCAAATTTGAGATTGTTGTCAAGTCATTTAAAAACTGTGGCATTTCAAATGCCATAGATGGAACTGAGGATGAGGCAATATATGAAGACAGTGACTCATCATCAGACACAGATGAGGACAAGCTAATGGATGGGAGTTTTGACAGTGATGAGGAATTATATGAATTTTATGATGAATAAAACTTGAGTTCAATAACTTTCTGTAATACATTTTTTTTTTCAAATTTTGGGCCCTAAAATTAAGGCGCATTTTATACATGGGAGCATCTTATACATGGGGAAATATGGTAAATGTATGGAAAGCATAGGCCTTTTCCCCATAGATCACTTTGTAGAGAACAGTAGCTCAATAAGCATTTAAGTTAAAATGAGTAGCCTGACCAGGCAGTGGTGCAGTGGATAGAGGATCGGACTGAGACCTGGAGGACCCAGGTTCGAGGCCCCGAGGTAGCCAGCTTGAGCACAGGCTCATCTGGTTTGAGGAAAAGCTCACCAGCTTGAACCCAAGGTCGCTGGCTTGAGCAAGGGGTTACTCAGTCTACTGAAGGCCCACAGTCAAGACACATATAAAAAAGCAATCATGGCCCTGGCCGGTTGGCTGAGCGGTAGAGCGTCGGCCTGGCGTGCGGGGGACCCGGGTTCGATTCCCGGCCAGGGCACATAGGAGAAGCGCCCATTTGTTTCTCCACCCCCCCTTCCTCTCTGTCTCTTCCCCTCCCGCAGCCAAGGCTCCATTGGAGCAAAGATGGCCCGGGCGCTGGGAATGGCTCCTTGGCCTCTGCCCAGGTGCTAGAGTGGCTCTGGTCACGGCAGAGCGACGCCCCGGAGGGGCAGAGCATCACCCCCTGGTGGGCAGAGCGCCCCCCCGGTGGGCGTGCCGGGTGGATCCCGGTCAGGTGCATGCGGGAGTCTGTCTGACTGTCTCTTCCCGTTTCCAGCTTCAGAAAAAATTAAAAAAAAAAAAAAAAAAAGCAATCAAATAAGAATAGCAGAGTATTCAAGTTACCTCAAACTAACTTCATTTGCAAAATATACATACCAAAATTTAAGAATTAATATCAGTCATAATTGTCTCAGTTATGATTAAGATCAAGATCTTTGAACTTTTACCCCCCTATACACAGCAAACTTGAAAAGTTACACAAAAGCAAAAAAATCAATTCAATTTATTTATTGGCATATTTAAAATTCAGGATGGCCAATAATATTTTCTATTATCACAAAGTTATAAAGTAGCAATTCAAATATCATAACTGAGGCCTTGACCTGTAGGTTCAGTCATAGAGCATCAGCCTGGTTAGTGGATGTCCCAGGTTTGATTGCCAGTCAGAGCACAAAGAATTGAATTCATCAGACCTATATGCTGAGGATGGTTCCATGGAGCCTCCACCACAGATGCTAAATATAGCTGTTTTGAGCATGGCCCAAGATGGGCAGAGCATCGGCCCCAGATGGGGAGATGCTGGGTGGATTCTGGTCAGGTCACATACAGGAGTCTGTCTCTCTATCTCTCCTCCTCTCACTTGGAAAAGATAAATAAATAAATAAATATTTATTTATTTATTTATTTATTTTTTTTTTTACAGAGACAGAGAGAGAGTCAGAGAGAGGGATAGACAGGAATGGAGAGATGAGAAGCATCCATCATTAGTTTTTCATTGTGACACCTTAGTTGTTCATTGATTGCTTTCTCATATGTGCCTTGACCGTGGGCCTTCAGCAGACCAAGTAACCCCTTGCTTGAGCCAGCGACCTTGGATTCAAGCTGGAGAGCTTTTGCTCAAACCAGATGAGCCCGCACTCAAGCTGGCGACCTCGGGGTCTTGAACCTGGGTCCTCGGCATCCCAGTCCTATGCTCTATCCACTGCGCCACCGCCTGGTCAGGCAAATATTTATTTTAACGTAAAAAAACAAGAGCTCTGACTGATTGGCTCAACAGTAGAGTGTTGGCCCGGCGTGTGGAAGTCCTGGGTTTGATTCCTGGAAGGCACACAGGAGAAGCACCCATCTACTTTTCCACCTTTCCCCTACTCCTTTCTCTCTATCTCTTTCTTCCCCTCCTGCAGCCAAGGCTCCATTGGAGCAAAGTTGGCCTGGGCACTGAGGACGGCTTCATGGCCTCAGGAGCTAGAATGGCTCTAGTTGGAATGGAGCAACACCCCTGATAGGCCAAGCATTGCCTCCTGGTGGGCATGCCAGGTGGATCCTGGTTGGGCATATGTGGGAGTCTGTCTTTCTGCCTCCCCCCACTTCTCACTTTAGAAAAATACACCCCCAAAATAAATAAATAGATAGATAGATAGATAAAAATTATACATGTTATGCATGATTATAATTTTCTGAACATATTACAGTTTATCTTTATTATAATGATGACTATATAATATAGAGTATTAGTTTAGAACAATGTAGGCACAATGCCAGTATGTTAAATTAATAATATTTCATGTACTGATTTTATTTTATATTTCATTTTTAATCCAAATATTTGTAGAATAAGTCAATGTCTTTTTAAAAATAAACTACTTTAAAAGTAATATAAATTATACTCATTATCATGATTTATTTTAAAAATAAATTACTATATAGCTTAAGTAAATTATATGTGAAAAAAGCCAACTGCATTTATAAAAGCAAGAAACTATTGAGAAAACAATCTATATGTGATATTAGGGGACATATTTCACTTCTGAATACAGAAAAATGTCAAATGAAATTCTTTTTGTAAAGAATAAACATTTATGAGATTACTTCAATTAAAACATAGCTACAACTTTTAGTACAAAAGTCTAATAGTATTTATTGACATGCACTGAGTCAAAAAATAATATATAGTGAAATGAAAAGCACATACATTTGATTCAATTTTAAGACAGTTACATATTGTCCAAGTCTACTTTTATTTAATAGGAAGCAAGAATCAAGTTAATAATAAAGCCACTTCCAAATTTCAAAAAGTGAAGCAGAAAATAAAATTCAAGAAAAAAAATGTCTAATTTACAATTATCTACCCTGATTTTAATTTTGCCTTAACATTGAAAAAAAAATGTTATTTTTAAGATACCCTGTGTAATCTCATATATTAACATTGTGTTGCTCTTCTTTTAGTAGCAATTTCACATGGGGACCTACTTAAACAGTACAGTAAAAAAAGGATATAGGACTTAAATCGAACACATTTTTTATCCAGAATAATTAGTTCAGTGTTTGCCCCTGAGCCAGGAAAGCATTTTATGTCTGATCACTAATATTTGTGGTAAGAATGCATCAGACAAAAGTTATATTAACTAATCTCAAATATAGCCTTTATATATTTAAGAAAAAGTTAACCCTTTTTGAATGAAGCTGGGGACATTACAATACCTGACTTCAAATTATAATATAGAGCCATGACAATCAAAACAGCATGGTATTGGCAGAAAAATAGACACTCAGACCAATGGAACAGAATAGAAAGCCCAGAAATAAAACCACATATATATAATCAAATAATTTTCAATAAAGGGGCCAACAACACACAATGGAGAAAAGAAAGCCTCTTCAATAAATGGTGCTGGAAAAATTGGAAAGCCACATGCAAAAGAATAAAACTCGACTACAGTTTGTCCCCTTGTAATAATATTAATTCAAAATGGATCAAAGACCTAAATATAAGACCTGAAACAATAAAGTACATAAAAGAAAACATAGGTACTAAACTCATGGACCTTGGTTTTAAAGAGCATTTTATGAATTTGACTCCAAAGGCAAGAGAAATGAAGGCAAAGATAAATGAATGGGACTACATCAAACTAAGAAGTTTTTGCTCAGCAAGAGAAACTGACAACAAAATAAACAGATAGCCAACTAAATGGGAGATGATATTTTCAAGCAACAGCTAAGATAAGGGTCTAATATCCAAAATATACAAAGAACTCATAAAACTCAACAACAAACATACAAACAATCCAATAAAAAAATGGGAAGAGGACATGAACAGACACTTCTCCCGGAAGAAATACAAATGGCCAACAGATATATGAAAAGATGCTCAACTTCATTAGTTATTAGAGAAATGCAAATCAAAACTACAATGAGATATCACCTCACACCTGTTAGACTAGCTATTATCAATAAGACAGTTAATAGCAAGTGTTGGAGAGGCTGTGGAGAAAAAGGAACCCTCATTCACTGTTGGTGGGAATGTAAAGTAGTACAACCATTATGGAAGAAAATATGGTGGTTCCTCAAAAAACTGAAAATAGAACTACCTTATGACCCAGTAATCCCTCTACTGGGTTTATACCCCCAAAACTCAGAGACATTGATAGACATTGATACGTAAAGACACATGTAGCCCCATGTTCATTGCAGCATTGTTCACAGTGGCCAAGACATGGAAACAACCAAAAAGCCCTTCAATAGCTGACTGGATAAAGAAGATGTGGCACATATACACTCTGCAATACTACTCAGCCATAAGAAATGATGACATCAGATCATTTACAAGAAAATGGTTGGATCTTGATAACATTATATGGAGTGAAATAAGTAAATCAGAAGGTGCCTCGTTAGCGCAGTAGGTAGCGCGTCAGTCTCATAAGTAAATCAGAAAAAACTAAGAACTGCATGATTCCATACATAGGTGGGACATAAAAATGAGACTAAGAGACATGGACAAGAGTGTGGTGGTTATGGGGGGGGGGGTAGGAGAGGGAGGGAGAGGGGGAAGGGGGGAGGGGCACAAAGAAAACCAGATAGAAGGTGACGGACGACAATCTGACTTTGGGTGATGGGTATACAACTTAATTGAATGACAAGATAATGTAGAGATGTTTTCTTTGAACATATGTACCCTGATTTATTGATGTCAACCCATTAAAATTAATTTTAAAAAAGTAAAAAAAAAAGTTAATCCTTTTTTTCACACAGCCAAAATGATGATAAAATACTTGCAATAGGTTGATTGCAGTAGGTGCCACAAAATAAATACAATTTTTTTGCAATAAAAGCTTATCTAACCAGATTTCCCTATCTTCTTTTTTTTTCTATAAAAGCAGTTGATGGCCATGTATCAAGGCTATGACAAGATGCTGACTTATAGAAAAATCACAGATTATTTGGCCTGACCTGTGGTGGTGTAAAGCATCAACCTGGAACGCTGAGGTCACCGGTTTGAAACCTGGCACTTGCCTGGTCAAGGTACATATGGGAATTGATGCTTCCTTCTCCTCCCTCTTCTCTCTCTAAAAAAAAAAAAAAAAAAAGAATAAATAAAATCTAGAAAATCACAGATTATTTATCTTTGTATGTTCAGTGACTAACACAGCGACTGACCCACATAGAGTAAGTCCTCAAATCACAAACATTCATTACATACAACTCTTTCTTACGAACAGAGCACCATAAGGGATATGGTAATAACTACAGTTGGACAACAGAGAAAATGATATGATACTCAACTCCCATGGCAAAGAACTTACCAGTGAAGACCTTACTGAACTAGAGCAGCAGATGATAGCATTTAGGGGAAAAAAAACAGAACCTAGAAACTCCAGAACCAAAAAAAATGTTTTCTACAAAATACTTAGCTGATGCTTTTCTTCTCATTGAAGCAGGAATGGAAAAGTTAGAGGAGCAAAATTAAAAAAATATATATATATATTTATACATATTGCCTGACCTGCAGTGGTGCAGTGGATAAAGCCTCACTCTGCGATGTTGATGTCTCCAGTTTGAATCCCTGGGCTTGCCAGGTCAAGGCACATATATGAAGCAACTATCATAAGTTGATGGTCCCCACTTCTCTCCCCCTTTCTCTCTCTCTTCTCTCACTAAAAGCAATCAATAAAAAAAACCTTAAAAATAAAAATATATACATATTTATTAATTTTTAAAGAGAGGAGAGAGAAGCAGAAAGCATCAACTCAGAGTACAGTGGTTCCTTGAAATACAAATTTAATTTGTTCTATAACCGAGCTTGTTAGTCAGTCAACTTGTATATCAAGCTGCCAATACTGGACCCGTGCGCCAACGCGCCAACTAGCACAGCTTCCTGAGTCACAACTCGTATCTCAGAATTTCACTCGGATCTCGAACAAAAATACAAACCGAGTTGCAGCTCATATCTTAAAAAATTTGTATGTTGGTCGGTTCATATCTCAAGGTACCACTGTAGTTGCTTCCTGTATGTGCCTTGACTAGGCAAGGCCAGGGTTTCAAACTGACAACCTCAGCATTCTAAGTTGACTGTTTATCCACTATGCCACCACAGGTCAAGCTTTTCTTCCCTTTTTTAAATTTTTTTAAAATTTTTTTATTTATTAATTTTTAGAGATAAGAGAGAGAAAGAGGAGTGGCAAGATCCTGATAGAGAGAGGCTCACCAGAGTTTACCATACAGTTACCAAAGGTCTGAGATGCTACAGGGCCATTTATGATGAGAAAAAGACACGCTCTGTAGAAACCTCCCTGATGCCTACTTCAAGAAACTGACTCCAGCTGCAGAATCAAAGCCTGACTCTCTAATTCCAGTCCCATCCTCTCCAACAAATCCATAATCTTCTGCACCATCCAAGATTGTTTATGATTGTATTTGAAAATATATAAATATTTATATGCATAGAAAGGTAAAAATAAATACTATGTTAAGACAAATATCTAAGTCACATTTAATAGGTAAATGCACCTGTTCCAACGTACATATAAATTTTACTTAAGCCAGACCAGTTGTGGTACAGTGGATAAACCATAGACCCAGGATGCTGAGAGCCCAGTTTGAAACACTAAAA